>NW_022631013.1:11717755-12003631 GCF_010015895.1 Lontra canadensis | reverse complement strand
GGGGTCTCTGCTCCATAGGGAGCCTGCTTCCTCCTCTCTCTCTCTGCCTGCTTCTCTGACTACTTGTGATCTCTGTCTGTCAACAAATAAATAAAATCTTAAAAAAAAATAATTTAGGAGAGACTCTCCTTGACATAGTATTAAAACATATCACAAACCACAGTAATTTATTTTGTGGGGGCGGGCAGCAAAGTAAAGTTTATTGAGCAACAGCAAAGTGATAGTACAAAGCTCCTAGGGAGGGAGGGGGCCTGAGAGGGCTGCCCACAAAGCGTGGTAATGTAAACATCGTAGAACCCTGCTCTTACGGCTTTCCTTTATGGGTGATTAAAGCTTAACCTCCTTAGCATATTTATTTAACTGCCTTAGTTTTTTTTTTTTTTTTTTTTAAGATTTCATTTATTTATTAGAGAGAGGGAGAGCGAGCACAGGCAGAGTGGCAGGCAGAGGCAGAGAAAGAAGCAGGCCCCCCGCTGAGCAAGGAGCCCAATGTGGGGCTCGATCCCAGGACGCTGGGATCACGACCTGAGGTGAAGGCAGCCGCTTAACCAACTGAGCCACCCAGGCGTCCCAAACTGCCTTAGTTTTTAAGCAAGGAAATTTGGTCACCCCGAAAGAGTAAACTATGACCTTCTCACGAAGATTGAGATGAGCCAGCATTCACTTGGGGTTTGTTTTGGAGCTGCCACTCCTGGGGATGGCTTCCCCAAGACGGCTGGGGTGGACCCCAGGGCTGGCCCACGTGGGAGCGGCTCCCCTCTGAGCACTCAGCAGGGTCTGCAGGCCTCTCCGTCCTGTAGCGAAGCCTGATTCAGCATGAAAGAGGTCAGAAAATTCACAGGACGCTCCTTAGGTAAGATCAGTGAGATAGGGGTTGTTTGTTTTCTCTTTTAGGGTGAAATTGTTAAGAAGTATACTCAGTTCAATCCTAAAACCTATGAAGAGAGGATTAATTTAATCCTACAGATGTGTGTAGAAGCTGCGGCAGAAGCTGTAAAACTGAACTGCAGAATTTTGGGAGTAGGTGAGCTTGTGAATTGCATATTCAAGAAATGTTCATTTTGATACAGAGTTTACTGAGTTCTGATGCATGAATGACCCATCAGGTCACTGCCCTGTGTATGTGGCTCCAGGTCCTGTCTGTGGGTCCCAAGCATGGGGACTTTCTGGAACAGCAGCCATCATTATGGGTATAGTGGTGGGGAGCTGCAGATGTAGCTCAGAATTGCCTGACATTTCCTTGCAGTCTTTGGTAATATTTGTCTTAGGAGATTTTGGGTGAATTAATTTGTGTTTGAAACCCAGAAAGTGGGCACACTTTTTTCTAAGATTGCTTGTGAGAATTGTTTTCCTGGTGTGTGTGGTGGAGCTCAGGTATTTCTACGGGCGGCCGTGTAAATCCTCGGGAAGGAGTTGTGCTGCATTCAACCAAACTGATTCAAGAGTGGAACTCTGTGGACCTCAGGAGCCCGCTCTCTGACACCTTGCATCTCCCTGTGTGGGTGGACAACGATGGCAATTGTGCTGCCCTGGCAGAAAGGAAATTTGGCCAAGGAAAGGGCCTGGAAAACTTTGTGACACTTATCACAGGCACAGGTGAGTGGAGTAAGTGAAGGTCACTTTGGGAGTTCGAGTGTGTGTTGGGGCATGCCCTCAGTGTCCTCCAGGGAGCTTGTAAGTCTGCTTCAGTCTCCACCTCCTGCTTGAGTAGAGCCAGAAGGGGAGCCCTGTGTGAGTGCATAGGGCCCTCCTAGGCTTTCCTAAGCGTGTGCCCTGCCCTGGGTATGCATGTGGACCTCAGACTCCCAGGGACTTGTCAGAGCTATTCAGAGCCCTTACTCCCTGAAGCTTCTCCTTCCCAGCTTCTCTTCCCAGTCTTTTTGGTTAGTATAATATTTGCCTCAACTAGCAGCTGTTGTCCTGGGCAGCAGAGACTAATAAACAGATTTTTCCTTTAAATGTCTTTGACAACACTCCCCCACTCCCCACCCCTGCCCCAGGTAGCCCCCTCCAGTTCTGTGGTAGATAACATAACAAACTCTTTGAGCTGGTCCTCTAGGAGCTGCCAAGGAGGTGAAAACAAACTAGAACAGTTTTTTGAAAATAGAGTTTGTCTTGCTTACTCCAGTACTGCCATCTTTGCTGAGAATGTGGGCTGGTTCAGGGCTACCAAACAGGGGAGCAGGTTTTGGGATCAGAAAGTGTCAGAAAGCCTTCTTATTAAAATTCAGCTGTTTTTTTTTCCCTTGATTAAGCATTCCTCTTTTTGTTACAAACTTGTTAGTTTCCAGAGTTCCAAAAAAATTGGTTCTGACAGTTTTTGCTGATTTATTCATTGCTTTAGTGTAGGGATGGACTTCTGGAGCTGCCTACTCCCCCATTTTTGCTTATGTCCTGCTTTGTTTTCCAAATGAGGAAAGACTCAGCCAGTAGGTGGTTGAGCCACCATGTGATCCCAGATAGGTCTAACCTCAAAATGTGTGTGCTCTTCAACTCTCCTCTCTACCTCCCCTGGAAGCTCAAGCCCTTCTCCTAGTCTCAGACACAGTTTTAGCAAGGTTGCATATCATTTCCTAGATGTTCTGTCAGAGCGGACAGTCTGCAGATTAGAGGGGAGGAGTTGAAGAGTAGGTGCCATGGGAAGTAACTGATGGCAGGATAAGAAAGCAGGGCCTTCTCAGGCTTTCCTCCTTAATGACTCCTAAACTCCATGAAACAAGAGAGTCATTGATATTCATAATCACTGAGTCACAGATTTTTAGACGTGCATTAAGAAGAGGCAAAATCATATTTTGTATGCTTTGTTTGAGAAACAGGGTGGTACATGATATATTTTGGAAAGATGGTCTTCTCTTGGGTTTCCCCTACACCAGAGCCCAAGATGAGGACTTAGGGTATTTTATGTAGGAGGTGATCCTGAGAAGCAGGAATGAAGGAGTGGGAAGAGAACAGAGTAGGTGGAAAGCCATTATCCAGGTTGTCTTGAGGGCAGTGGGGGCTGAAATCTACCAGAACCTCCCAAGAAGTCTGCAGAAGACCATGCAGAATCGTCCACTAGACTCTGCTGGCTCTTGTCTTGCTTGGTTGAGGACATCCTGTGCTCTCATGGGTGATGAGACTCTCTATTGTTAGAGATGGCCTCGGTGAGGAGACAGGCCGTGAGTCACTCTCACGGGTGGCATACTTGTCACACAGTGAGTCTGAGCCTACATGGGTCTGTTCCCCACAGCTGTCGTTGAAACCACCGCGAGCCAAGTAGATGCAACACAGGGTTGCGGCATTAGGGTTAGGGTTGGGGATCTGCTTAAAGCATTTCCCTCCAGAATGCTTCCAGGTGAAATGCTGGTACTTAGTTAAATGTCAGCTACTTAGGAAAGAACCCCACGTGCCACACTGCTAAACGGACGAAGCGTTGCTTGTATCCCAGCTTCCTGTGTGAGCTGAGAGCCACCTCAGTGACTGTTCTCTCGCTGCAGGGATCGGCGGGGGGATCATCCATCAGCACGAGCTGATCCACGGAAGCTCCTTCTGTGCTGCAGAACTTGGCCACCTTGTTGTGTCTCTGGATGGGCCTGATTGTTCCTGTGGAGGTCGTGGATGTATTGAAGCCTACGCCTCTGGAATGGCCTTGCAGAGGGAAGCAAAGAAGCTACATGATGGTTGGTTTCTTTCGCCTGAGGAATTAAATAGTTAAACAGTAGACAAGTATTTCAAAGTAGATGTTCCAGAAAGAGCTGGATACTGAAGCCAGAACTTCTACCCTTCTTGCTTTCTGGAGGAAAGTTGGGGCTTCCTCATGCCCAAGCTCTGAAATCCCCTTAGTCTGACCCATCTTAACACTTTCCACTCCATGTGGGGATGGACAAGGGTCTTGCGCTCCGGACAGCGGGGAAGATTTGACTGTTGTCTCCTCAGCCCCTAGCCCAAGCACTAAGTGGATTAACACATTACAGTTGTGAGCGTCAAGAAGTCTATTTGAATTAGTTGTTTCTGGACATGTTATAAAAGTCAGGATGGTTTCTGGTCTAAAGCAATTTACAGTCATTTACAGTCAGCATCAGGTGTGCTGAGAATGCTGGCCTGGGAATGTAGATGCACATAAGGACACCAGTGTTCCCTCCTTGCCCTCTTCATACAGGGAAGGGAGTGTTAGGGTGCTCTCTGGGGTTGAGAGAGGCTAAATAGAATTAGCGGGGCAAGTTGGGATGAGCCCAGGATGCTCTCAAGCCTGGGAAACAGTGCTATAGGATCATAAAGGGCAACATAGGGTCAAATGTTTAAGATGGGAGGCCAAGACCAGCAGCCAATGGAGAAGACATTGAGAACTTCTGGGGGGAAAACCGTGGTCATATCTGAATTTTACACTCTTCACGAAACAGCTCTTTGTTTTTGGGGAGAAAATTACTAGTTGAGTGGAGTAGCTTTAGATGGTGCCATTCTAGATTGACTTCTGGTTTTCTGGTCGGATGGGGTGGGAATATAGGAGGAGAAACCAGCTGTGGCAGAAGGGGATGGTTGGGTGGCTGTGGCACGTTGCTGGAGATGTTCAGGCGGCAGCTGGCTGTGGGGCCCTGGTGCTCAGGAGAGAGGACTGGGCTAGAGGTGGGGATTTGGGAATCATTAGCACTGAGGTGTCAGTTAAACCTCTGCATGAGATTTGGAGGGAGGCAAGAGTCCGGGGTGGAATCCTGTAAAACAGCATTTAACAGGCGGAAAGGAAAACCAGGAAAAGGTAAAATCACAGAAGCCGAAGGGAGAGTTTCAAGGGGGGGGGGTAGTTGGAATGTCAAGCGCCGCTTATGAGTAAGAGGAAATCAGAGGAGTCCTATTGGCTTTGGCCCTGAGGACATCATTTGAAACCCTGAAAAACTTTGTTTTTCAACTTCATTTTTATCATTAGCCTCCCTTAGGGGCCTGTTCAGACATTTTCCCCCTAATCATGGCCCCCACACATGCTGCTTCAGTGCCGCAGATCCACTGCTTATCTGTTTGTGCTTATGTACTATTTGTATAAAAAGAGTAAGCTTTTTTTTTTCTCTTTTGTCTCAGAAACCAGTTTTTGTTCCCCTGGGGGCAAATTCATGTCTTAAGAAAGAGCGAATTCAGTGAATTCAGTATAGGGAACAGAAGCCTGACTACACTGAGGGAGAGGGAAGAAGTGCTTTGAGGACAGGGAGACTGAGCGCCTACAGGCGGCAGGGATGCAAGTGAAGTTGGAGAAAGCAGGAGAGAAGGGGCGCTTGAGTCCGCACCGCAAGGCTCCTGAGGAGCCGGGGGGATGAGCTGCAAGGCCCGGGCGGCGGGCCTGAGAGACGGAGAGGGAGCGTGAAGGTGTGCAGATACAAATGTCTTTTTAGGCAGGGGCAGGAAAGGAATGGAACCCCTGCCTCGTGGGGTCCTCTCTCGGAGAGGTGCGCAGTCTGGAGATCGCGTGATGGTGGGGACGGGGTAGAAGGTTTGAGGTGGTGGAAACTGAGAAGAGTCCTGAGGGGGAATGGGAGAGAGCTGGCAGGGCAGCTGTGAGGAGACCCCAGGGTGGGGGTGGGCGGGATAGCAGCCTGCGTGTTGGGGTTTGCTCTCATCAGAGCCCAAGCATGATAGCAGATGAGGAGGGAGATGGACCTGGGTCCATGACAGGCAGAGTGCGGGGCGGGAAAGACAAGGACTGCAGATAGTGGGCCTACTTACTGTTGAGTGAGCACTGACTCTGGCTCTCTTTTTGCCTGAGCTCTTTTTTGTCCATGGTCTCATATAGTTCCTCAAATAATCCTGCTAGGGTATGTGGTGTTACCCCCATTTTCTAGAGAAGGCTCCAGAAGTGATGCGACCTGGATGGGGCGGTGCCGCGGGTCATGGCCGAGCTGGCGACTGAACCCCTGTTCATGTCAGTGCTTTAGGCGGTGCCCTAGAATGGCGGGGGCGGGTGGGGGGGTCTGCAAGTGACGGGACGTGCACCTGGGATGGATCAAGGAAGGAGAGAAATAGACGAGTCTCTGTTGCATGAGGAAGTGAGAAGTCGGAAGCTCGAGGGCTGGCTAGGAGGCTCTGGTGGGAGGGCTTGCTGACCGCAGGTGCAGGTGGACTTCTCAGCCCGGCCCCCTGCAGGGCTGCCACAGCTCGCTAATGACTGCTGCTTCTCCCCGCTGCTCAGAGGACCTGCTCTTGGTGGAAGGGATGTCAGTGCCGAAAGACGAGGCCGTGAGCGCGGCCCATCTCATCCAAGCTGCGAAACTTGGCAACGTCAAGGCCCAGAGCATCTTGAGAACAGGTGAGGGTGTGGCTCTGGTCCGGGCAGCCCTGCCATGGGCGGGCCCTCGGCCTGCCCAGGGTTCCCGCACACACCAGCTTCCCTCGGGACCAGCGCTCTGGAACGTGTGTTCGAAGGTGTTTTCCTGCTTTCTGAGAGAGAAAAAGGGAATGGCGTTCGAGGTATTTGGCAGCACTGCCGTTATTAAACAGGTTTTTTGTTTCATTTTACGACTATGAATAAACTACTTGTCCATCTTATAGGAGAGTAAGAAAAAGTATCACTTCAAGTTTTAACCATTCAGAGATGAACTATTAACATTTCCTTCCAGTCTTTCCTTTTTTTTTTTTTAAACATAGTAGAGATCATATGGTATAGTATATAGTATACCTAGCTTTTATTTTTTAATACCTAGCTTTTAAAATTTTAAAGCATAACATCATTTTCTCATACTAAGAATAAATCATGGGGCGCCTGGGTGGCTCAGTCATTAAGCATCTGCCTTTGGCTTAGGTCATGGTCCTGGGGCCCTGGGATTAAGCCCCACATTGGGCTCCCTGCTTGGTGGGAGGCCTGCTTCTCCCTCTCCCACTTCCCCTGTTTGTATTTACTCTCTCGTCTCTCTGTCAAATAAACAAAATCCTTAAAAAGTTAAAAAAAAAAAAATCACACATCTCTTTACAACCACCACTTTTCTGTTACATAGTGAGAAGGTACTAAGTATTCCAGGCTGCTGACTCTTTTCTACCATGCTCTGGTGGGTTTTTTGTTATGGTGGGTTTTTTTGTTTGTTTGTTTTGTTTCTTAAATATTCTATTTATTAGAGAGAAAGAGTGTACTAGCAGGGGGAGTACAGCCAGCTAGCTGTACAGGCAGGACAGACAGACTCCCCACTGAGCAAGGAGCCCAGCGCTGGCTGGAGCCCAGTCCTGACCTGAGCCACCCAGGCTTGATTTGGCTCTCAAGATTTACTTTCTTTTTTTTGTTTTCTTGTAGCTGGAACGGCTTTGGGTCTTGGGGTTGTGAACATCCTCCACACCATAAATCCTTCCCTTGTGATCCTCTCTGGAGTCCTAGCCAGTCACTACATCCACATCGTCAAAGACGTCATCCGCCAGCAAGCCTTGTCCTCGGTTCAGGATGTAGACGTGGTGGTGTCGGATTTGGTGGACCCTGCGCTGCTCGGTGCTGCCAGCATGGTTCTGGACTACACGACTCGCAGGATCTGCTAGGCCTCCCAGGGGTGCACCCGGACCGAGACTCTAAGCTTCTTCGTGGAATCAGGTTGTCTTTTAGACGAGCATTTCTTAAAAAGCAGATTTGGTATTTAAATTTGGTATTTGGCAGGTGACTTCGGCAGTTAAATTTTTGCTTTTAGTCTCCTCTTCCGAAGCCACCTTTCCCAACCCCCATTTTTGTAGATGCTGCTCCTTCTGGGGTCATTTCAGCTCAAACCCTCTAAGCACCAGTCACAATCTTCTGTGCCAAAGTTGCTGTGACAGTAGACAAGGACGCCTCAGGGCTCTGCTACTAGACGGACCACGTAGACCTACAGGCCTTGCCTGAGGCGGGGCCTCAAGACTGGAGTTTAGATCGTTCATCCTTCCTCCTCTGGCCCTAAACTCCGATTGCAGAAAGGGATCCGGTCAGGAAACAGAAGGAAATCTCACTGTGAAAGGCTTGAGTAAACTTTTTTTAAAAACCGCTTTCCTGAGGTATTTTTAAAAGTGTACAATTTGATAAGCTTTGACATATGTATACCCCTGTGAAACCATCACTGCAGTCAAGACATTGGACACCTCTGTCATCCCCAAATGTTGTTTGCTTAATGCTGTTATTTATGACCCTTGCAGAATCTTGAGCAACTTTAGGGATCTGAATGAGTCACCTTCTTGATCTTGTCCTTATCTTCTTAAGGACAGCTGAGAAGCCACTAGGACTTACAGCCTGTGCAAGGAGATTAACCATCCCCAAAGGATCTTTGCGACCGACAGATACCTCTCCCTTCAATAACCTTTCCTGCTAATGTTGGGTATGACCTTGGGAGTATCCATTAAGCGAGTACTTGTGGAGCTCGTATCTGTGAATCTGGATTCTGGCTAAATAAGATCCTGTGCTTTCACTGGTGTCAGGATACAAAGGCCAAGGTTCTTACTATCAATTTTAACCTAGAAGAAATACTAAGACCCTCCATTTGTTAAGTGCCTACTGGATGCCGGGCTCTGAACTAGGTGCTTCATATACATTATTCCTAATTCGTACAACCTGGGAGGTAGATGTCCTCATTTCCATTTTATACAGCCCCAAACTAAGTCCTGATGTGCTGCAGTGATTACCTAAAGCCTTGTGGCTAGTGAGTCTTAGAAACAGGGTTTGATCCCAGGTCCCTCTGTGCTTTTCTGCTATGCCACACAACCTCTCAGATAAGAAACTTGCAAAATGTGAATATATCTTGATTTACTTCATACTACCAACAGCTTCAGTAAGACTGACTCAATTTGTCTTTGATGCTGTCCTTCAGTGATAAACTTAATCAAATATTCCTCTATGCTGTAGACATTTTGCCAATGCAGTATTTGGTCCAGTGACAGGTTTTTATGGGTACTTTTAGATGATCTAAAAAAGCATATGCATGTTTTTCAGATTTTAATTTTAGGAAAACCTGAAGGTTTGCATTGTTTTGGTGTTAGCATACAAAATAAAGTGAAAGAATCTATATTGCCACTTCCTTTCTGGTGGTTAATGTGAAAAGATAGGTTGGCTGATTCTTAGAATTCCACCAGCCCTGAAATAATCTCCACATCCTGGTTATTGTTGAAAAATTCCTCAGTGATTCCCAGGAAGGAAGCTGGTCGCTTGGCCATCAGCGCCCCGGTGGAGGTAGCGGACTGTGAAGGGCATTGGTTGTCCCTTGGCGACATCTCTGACTGCCCTGTCCACTAGATAGGTGCATTGCTACCAAGTTTTATACCAAATATTTGGAAGGATGGTACTAAATCTAAAACCAAATCTTAGTTTTTATTAAATTCACGAAAAGGCTAATATATTCCAACGTAATTATTACATATGCTTAAATAATCACATATTTATTTTAATGTAAATATTTTTATGTTACTGTTCTGAGCCAAATTCTAAAGAAAAAATAAATATATTTCTCTGTGGAAAGCCTAACATTTTTGCATTTTGTTTTCTTAATTAACTTTAAAATCCCTTTCTAGAAGAGATTTTGTTGCACTGCTTGCTTTTTGAAGGTCATGTAACTTCTTAAGGCATCTAATGAATTTCCTAACAGTAACAATTTTTTTGATAATAGGGAGCATTAATGTATTACATTTATATATATTGCAAAATGATCACCACAGTAAAAGAACCATCACCGTACATACAGAACTATTCTTTCTTGTTACGAGAATGCGTATGATCTACTCTTGCAGCAGCTTTCAAATACACAGTATAGGCATATATATAGCATGAACATACTTTGTTTTATTGCGCTTCACAGATAATGTGTTGTTACAAAGGTTTGTGGCAATCCTGCATCACACAAGTCTCTTGGCACCACTTTTCCAATAGCATTTGCTCACTTTGCGTCTCTGTCATCTTGTGGTAATACTCGTAGTATTTCAAACTTTTTTGTTGCAGTGATCTGTGATCAGTGATCTTTGATGTTACCGTTGTGTTTGGGGCACTACGAACTGCACCCACGTGAGATGGTGACCCTAACTGGTCTGTGTTCCGACTGGTCCATTGACCCATCCATGCCTCCATCTCCCTCCCTCTCTTCCTACCTCCCTATCCCCGAGACACATATTGAAATTAGGCCAATTAATACCCTGCAGGAGCCTCTGTGTACTCAAGTGAGAGGAAGAGTTAGACATCTCTCACTTTCAATCAGAGCTAGAGATGGGTGAGAAAGGCCTGTCAGAAGCTGAGATAGGCCAGAGCTAGGCTTCTCAACGCCTAACAGCCAAGCTGTGAATGCGAAAGTTCCTGAAAGAAATGAAAAGTGCTACGCAAGTGAACACGAAAAAGATAAGAAAGCAAAACAGCCTATTGTTGCTATGGAGAAAGTTTCAGTGGTCTGGATACAAGATCAAACCAGCCACAACAGTCCCTTAAGCCAAAGCCTCATCCAGAGCAAGGCCCTAACCCTTCAGTTCGGTGACGGCTGGGAGAGGTGAGGAAGCTTCAGGAGAAAGCTGGAAGCTAGCAGGGGTTGCTTCCTGAGGTTTAGGGAACGAAGCCGTCTCTGTAACCTCAAAGCGCGAGGTGAGGCCGCAGGTGCTGATGCAGAAGCTGCAGCAAGTTCTGGAAGATCGGGCTAAGATCGTTCATGAAGGTGGCTCCACTAAGCCACGGGTTTTCGATGAAGACGAAACAGCCTTCTACTGGAAGAAGATGCTTTCTAGAACTTTCCGAGTCAGAAAGGAGAGAGAAGTCAATGCCTGGCTTCAAACTGCAAAAGGACTGGTTGACTCTCTTGCTCGGGGCGAAGGCAGCTGGTGACTTTAAGTTGAAACCGTGTTGACATACTATTCTGAAAATCCTAGGCCCTTAAGAATTCTGCTGAATCTGCTCTGCCTGTGCTCTGTAAATGGAACAAAGTCTGGATGACAGCACGTCTGTTTACAACATGGCTTGCTGAACTTAATTTTAAGCCCACTGTTGAGACGTCCTGCTCAGAAAAAAGATTCCTTTTTAAGTTCTACTGCTCGGGGAGCCTGGCTGGCTCAGTCATTAAGCATCTGCCTTCAGCTCAGGTCATGATCCCAGGGTCTTGGGATCGAGCCCCATGTCGGGCTCCCTGCTCGGCAGGGAGTCTGCTTCTCCCTCTCCCTACTGTATGTGTTTTCTCTCTCAAAAAGAACAAAGATAGCTTAAAAATATTGCTGCCCTTGACAAGGCACCTGGTCACCCGAGAGCTCTGACGGAGATGTACAGTAACGTGAGTGGTGTTTTCAAGCCTGCTAACACCCGTCTACCCCACAGCCCGTGGGTCGAGGAGTCATTTCAACTTTCAAGTCTTATTTAAGGAATACATCTCATCAGGGTATGGCTGCCACGGATGGGGATTCCTTTGATGGATCTGGGCAAAGTTAATCGATAAACCTTCTGGAAAGGATTCACCACTCCCAATGGCATTAAGAATATTTGTGGGGCACCTGGGTGGTTCACTTAGTTGAGTGTCCAACTCTTAGTCTCCGCTTAGCTTTTAACCTCAGGGTTGTGAGTTCAAGCCCCTTGTGCTCCATCCTGGGCACGGAGCCTACTTAAATAAAAACAAAACATTCATGATTCATGGAAGAGCTCAAAATAGCAACAGCAATGGCAGTTTGGAAGAAGCTGACTTCAGCCCTCACAGATGACTTTGAGGGGTTCCAGACTTCAGTGAAGGAAGGAAGTGCAGATGTGATGGAAATAGCAAGGGAACTAGAATTAGCAGGGCAGCCTGGAGATGTGTCTGAATTGCTCTAATCTCAGGATAAAACTGTAACAGATGAGGAGTTGCTCCTATGGATGAGCAAAGAAAGTGGTTTCTGGAGATGGAATCTGCTTCCGGTGGAGATGCTGTGCAGCCTGCTGCAGTGACAACAAAGAATTTACAGAGTGCGTAAACCCAGTTGACCGAGCAGTGGCAGGGCTTGAGAGAATGGACTCCACTTTCAAAAGAAATTCTGTGGGCAAAACGCTATCAAATAGCATCAAATGCTACTGAGAAATTGTGAAAGGAGGAGTCAACTAATGTAGCAGACTTCACTGTCTTAAGAACTTGCCCCAGCAGCCCCAGCCTTCAGCAGCCACCACCCTGATGAGTCCAGAGCCCTCAACTTTGAGGGCAAGACCCTCCACCGGCAAGAAGATTACAACTCGCTGAAAAGTTCCGATGATGGCTGGTATTTTTTAATTCAGGTATATCTGTTTTTTAGACATAATGCTGTTGCACACTTAGTGTAAACATTTATATGCTCTGGGAAACCAGAAAACTCGTTTGACTCACCTTATTGCGATGTTCCCTTTGTTGCAGCGCTGGGGGGGGCTGACCGGGCACTGTCTACAGGGTGGGCGTCCGCTACTGATGTCCTTGCCATGCTCTACATCACTGCCCCATGACTTCTATAACTGGACATTTGCACCTTCTGACTCCCTTTACCCAGTTTACCTCCCCCCTCCTCACTCTTCACCCCCGACAACCACTGGTCTGTTACTGGTCTTCTGTATCTGTGAGCACGGTTGTTGGTTCTTGGTTTTCAGATTCCGCATGTAACTGAGATCACACAGTAATCGTCTCTCTCTTTGCTCTCAAGGTCTATCCAAGTCACAAATGGCAATACTCCATCCTTTTTTATGGCTGAATCGTACTTCATTATGACAGTGTGTGTGTATGAAAAAATATAGAGAGAGACAAAATACATAAGATATTTATCTATATGTATATATAGATACACACATGTATCTATATACACATTTTCTGGTAGTTTTACTTTTAAACCTCTGAGGAACCTCCACACCATTTTCTACAGTAGCTACACCAATGTGCTTTCCTACCAACACAGCATAAGGGTGGTCTTTCCTCCACATTCTCACCAACACTTGCTGTCTTTTTGCCAACAGCCATTGTAAGAGGTACAAGGTGTTAATCTCATTGTGGTTTTGATTTGCATTTCCCTGATGAGGGATAGTGAGCAACTGTTCATCTATCTGTTAGCCATCTGTGTATCTTTAGAAACGTGTCTGTTCAGATCCCCTAATTTTTAGTTGGGTTTTTAGTTTGTTTTGGGTATTGAGTTATAGTTTTTTTTTTTTTTTTTTAAAGACTTTATTTGAGAGAGAACAAGAGAGCACAAGCAGAGGGGCTGGCAGAGAGAGAGAGAGAGAGAGAGAGAGAAGCAGACTCCCTGCTGAACCCTGGGATCATGACCTGAGCCAAAGGCAGATGCTTAACCAACTGAGCCACCCAGGCGTCCTGAGTTATAGGAGTTTTTTTTTTTTTTTTTTGAAGATTTTATTTACTTATTTGACAGGGAGAGCATAAGCAGAGGGAGTGGCAGGCAGAGGGAAACAGAAAAGCAGGCTCCACGGCTGAGCAGGGAGCCTGACTCAAGGCTTGATCCCAGGGTCCTGGGATCGTGACCTGATCTGAAGGCAGACGCTTAATTGAGCCACCCAGGTGCCCCTATAGGAGTTTTAAAATATATTTTGGATATTAACCCCTTAGCAGATGCGATTTGCAAATACTTTCTCCCATTCACCAGGTTGCCTTTTCATTTTTTTGTTGGTTTCCTTTGCTGTAGAGAAGCTTTTTAGTTTGATGTAGTCCCATTTGTTTATTTTTGCTTCTGGGGTGAGATTCAAAAAATCACCCAAGACTGACATCAAGGAGCTTACAGCCTATTGGTTTCAAGTCTTTAATCCATTTTGAGTTTACATGGTTTACAATAGTGATGGTTTACAATAGTGATGGTTTACAATAGTGATCTAATTTTCCCATCACCATTTACTGAAGAGATGGTCCTTTCTCAATTATATTCTTGCCACCTTTGTCATAAATTAACTGATCATACACCCACGGTTTTATTTCTAAACTCTCTGTTCTATTGATCCAGAGCATACTGTTTTGATTATTATAGCTTTGTAATGTAGTTTGAAATCAGGGAGCATAATGCCTCCAGCTTTGTTCTTTCTCAAGGTTGTGTTGGCTATTTGGGGTCTTTAGAGGTTTCATACATTTTAGGATTGTTTTATTTTCTTATTTTGATATTTATTTATTTGGTTGTGGGGAGAGGGACAGAGAGAGAGGGTCTTAAGCAGACCCCACGCTGAGCACGGAGCCTGATGAGGGGCTCAGTCTCCCAACCATAAGATCTTGACCTGAGACAAAACCAAGAGTTGGTCTGCTACACCCAGGCACCCCTTAGGATTGTTTTAAATTATGCCACCAGAATTTTGAGAGACTGAACTGATTCTCTAAGTTGTTTTGGGTAGTGTGAATATTTTAATAATAATCTTCTAATCTGTAAACATGTGGTATCTTTCCATTTATTTGTCTTCAATTTCCTTTGTTAATCTCAGAGTTTTCATTGTACAGGTCTTTCATGTCTTTGTTTAAATTTATTCCTGGGTATTTTGTTCTTTCTGATGCCACTGCAAGTGGGATAGTTTTCTTAATTTCTCTTTCTGGTAGTTTGTACAGAAATGCAAAAGACTGCTGTATACTGACTTTGTGTCCTGTAACTTTATGGAATCTATTAGTTCCAACATTTTTTGGTCTTTAGGGTTTTCTATATATAATGTCATATTATCTGCCAAGACTGATAGCTTTACTTCCTTTCAGGACTTAGTTCTTTTCTTTTCTTTCCTTTTCTTTCTTTCTTTCCTTTCTTTCTTCTTTCTTTCCTCCTTTCCCTTTTCCTAATTGCTCTAGCTAGAACTTCTCACACTGTGTTAAATAACATTTAAAGTTGGACATAAAAAGCAAATTGGCCCCAAGGAAAGTTTAAAACTAACTGTTGAACCCTAAGTTCCTAGACCAACTCCCTTCTTTTTTGGAGCCCCACATGGGTAATGGAGGCATCAGAAACAGTTGTAAGTTACTGCTCTGGAACAAACCACCCCAAAACTTAGAGGTTCAAATGGTAATCATTTCTCTCATGGTTTCTGTGGACTGGGAATTTAGGAAAGGCTCTACTTGGCAATCCAGATTCACGGTATCTGATGCATTTGCAGTTACAGTGGCTAGAGCCAGAGTAGCAAGAGGTTAGAACACTAGGGACTGGCCAGGCATTTCTCTCTGCTTGTAGTTTCAGAATCTGTGTAGGCTGGTTTGGGCTTCACAGATTGTGGCTTCAGGGTAGTATTTCGATATGGTGATGCAAGGACTACCAGCCTGTGTAGCTTGCATGTTTCAACAAACCAGCTGTTAAGATGTGTTGCCTTTTATGATCCAGCTTTTGGAAGTCTCACAGCAGTACTTTCTGTCATCTTAAACCAGTCTTGATCTGGGGAGTATCGGACCTGACTGCTCTTTTACAACTGCCACATCTACCCTCAAGAAGCCCATCTGGTGTGGGAGGCAAGACCAGTCCAGGTAACCCCATCAAGAGAATACCCTAAGGTAAGCTGCCCCAGGTAGAGGGCCTTGGGAGCTCACCGAGGGGAGTAAGGGAAGATGCTGGTGCAGGTGACCTTTGAGCCGATTCTTAAACTGACCTGACATTTTGAAGGGCATTAGCAAGGCCCAAAAATGATAAATGAGTGATTACTTAAGATTTCAACCATAAATGGCTAAAGGGAAGGAGTGAGCGAAGAGGCCAGAAACGTGACCCAGATCAAAGAATGCCCAACTAAGCAGCTTGGGGTAGGGGTGTGACATGGGCAGAAAAGTAATAAAAGGTTCCAACCCCCTCCAGCCATAATTACCATGGGAGAAATGACGGGTTTTCCTTCTTGCCCATTCCCACCCTTCTCCTGAGTGGTTATTACAGGCGTTTACATCAGTCTCCCAACTTGGAAATTCAGGAAACTAAGCAGATTTGACTTGGCTTTATAAGTTGCTCAAACCATCACCTAAAATGTGATAGGAGGAAGACAAGTGTTGAAGCCCGAATGGTGCACTCTTAGTGGTACCTGTTGTGTAGATCAGTATAGTCCAGAACTTTCTGTGATAATGGAAATGTTCTCTGTGCTGTGCAGTTGGGATGCTACCTAACCACATGTGGCCACTGAACACAGAAGATCTAAGGCTAGAAATGGACTTTTAAATTTATTGAAATAACACATGTGCTTAGTGTACTGGCCAGTAAGGCCTACTTGAAGGATCTGACAAGTGAAATAGAGCGGCTAGGGCTGGCATCGACCCCAGTGTGTACTGTGGGAGTCCAGAGTAATGGGACTAGCCACAAAGTAATGCCACCCTGATTCGGGTTTACTGGCTGAATCTGAAGGAATAAAAAATATTGAGAGAGAGCCCTGTTGCAAAGTACTATCCAAGACCTTAAAGTAGGGGATAGTGACAAGTTGTCACTTGAGAAATGTCTTGGTGAGGGATTCCCAGCTCTCCCTCAGCTGGGCAATGAGAGGTTACTTTTAGCCATGGAACTCCCTTTTTCAAACAGACTTCCACAGACTCCTACTATAGATGGTTAGTAACTTGGAGCTCTCTCAGTTCAAGGAAGGGGTGGACATTCAGTGGCTGTGCCGCCTGGGTCCTAGAAACGGTAACAGGAAATTCTTCATCCTTCCCAATCTGTCTCCAACCTGCAGCAGGTCTTGAAGTCAATAATGCAGCCTCCGGTTTATTGTTTGAAACAAATTTATTCTCAGAATGCACAAAAGTAGAGGTTGAGGCTACCTTTAGGAGGCTTTCCCCCCCTCCCCCTCCTCTCTGACTGCCAGGGAGAACAGAGTTGAAGGAAACATGCAATCACAAACAATGATCAACTCTAAAGACAAAAAGGTTTGGTCCAAAAGAACTCAACATAATTAATCCAATTACTGTGAAGAGCTTCACTGAGTAGGATTAAGATATTGTAGATGTAGTGTTTCCACAGGGGGGCTCTTCAGTGCACCAAAGGGGCCTGCTTGAGGGAGATGAGGACAGAGCGCATGCGGGAGACGTCTTTGGCCTGCTTGCTGGACTTGGGGTTAAAGTCACACAGGCGGGCCACCCGCTCCCACTCAGTGCCTGGGGACGACTCGTCTATGTCGTTTACAAAGGCTTCTTCTGCTGCCCTGGAAGCAACAACAAAGTATGTTGGTTTAATGCAGAACCACCCCCATGAGCTACCTGGCGGCTACCTGGTGACAGAAGTGACCGTGTCTTCGTGCCTGACTTCCTGGCATTCCGGTTTTCCAAAGAGAATAGCCCCTGGCTGAGGTCCGACTCGGGAGCAGACACGCGGCCAGTTCTCCTAGGCACAGGGTGCCCGGACCACTGTGTAAAATGTTGGAATACAGGTGTTTGGTTCAGGGCTCACTCTCTCTCCGTCTCTGCTGATACAGAGCATTAAAAAGCAAGTCCTTAGCCAGCTATGCACTGCCTTCATCAGCAGGAGCAAAGCAGCAGGCCGGTCAAGAATGTGCACTGTAGTTGATGTTGGGCTCTGAGTTTCAAGTGAATCGAGAGACTTCTCAAAAGCCCACTGGTCATTGCACGATAGCCTCTGGATTTATTCCTAAGGCCAGAGAGAAACAGGGCAGATCAAAAGGAAATCAAGACACAGCTCCCATGCGAGCAGGCGCTAGAGACTGAAGCCATTCTGGAAGGGGATTTGTTAGGACATTCTCCAGGTGAGCTGCAAGTTGGCCATTTTCCCTCCAGCCAGGTGCCTCGGGCCGCTCAGGGCACGCTCTAGAAGGGGGCAGTGCCTCACGGCCGAAGAGCCCATCAAGGTTAGCTGCTTGGGGGTAGGATGCTGCTCCAACATTCTTTCACACCAAGGTCAGCCCACCCCCAGTTGGGAACTACCTCGCGGGAGCTACAGCCTGAAAGGACAGTGGAAAGAGGAGGGAAGACACACTATATTCATCTACTCCAACAAGCATCACGGGCAAAGCGAAAGCGATGGAGATGACTGGGCCGTGGGACGGAGGGGTGGCACTCTCACAGGGATGGCCGTGGCAAACACTGCTGAAGCCCGGAGCCACTACAACACTGCGACTTCATGGCACACACAGTGAGGGGCAGTGAGAAAGGTTTACTTAACTGTTCTAGGCTGTAGCAAGGATGGTTTATGTTTGTGCTTAAAGGTGAAGAGAAGAAAAGAAACGAGAGAAACTTTAGGTCAGATATAGAAAATGAGAATGAGCTCAATGCAGATGGTCAGTAAGCTAGACATGCCCTTGCCACTCCGTCTACACCTGGGAACGTGCAGCTGGCTTTGCTGGGCCACCCTGCTGCCCAGCAAACCCAGACTCGACCTTTCCAGTCTCCATTTCCACTCCAGAGAGAATGTGCAAAAATCAATCCAACACCACCTGTAAATCCAGCATTTCACAAATCTCACTGCAAATGCATCTGGGGACCCGGGAAACTCCGCTCTGTATTCTAAAGGGATGAACATGTTGAGGTCACAGGCCCTAAGAAGCTCTACAGACATGAACCTATCGTCCACCCTTCCTGCCCATTGTTCTTCCCTCTACCCCCATCTCCCTTGTATCAAAATTGAGTACTACTTTTTCAGGAAACAGCAAGAACGGTTTCCAAGTTGTCTTCGGCAATACTATTTTGAAAGTAAGAGTCCTTAAATATCTTCCCAGAGAAGGTCCAGTTTTCTTGGGGGTTGGGGGAGCCACAGTGGCCTAGGCTTAGGCTATCTCTATCTGAAAAAGCTGGGGCTTCTTTGGGCCCAAGTGGGGGAACAGGCATCAGAAGCTGGCCACTGAACAATTTCCAACATAGAGAAAGTTACAGGAACCCCCTCCCCAAAGTGAGACAACCTCTGCTCCCAAGGGAGAAGCAACCAACCCCACATGGTCTTCAAAAGAACCAAATGGAGAAAATACTGCCCCCACTGGCTCCCAAGCAGGGAGGCTGCAGTGGTGGCAGCAACAGCTTAAAGGGCCACCCCAGTCCCAAAGCCTTCCCTGACAAGGTCGCAAATGACCCACATTTTAAAAGGGAATCCGCTTCCTTCCCTCCAAAACCCCAAAAGTGGAAAAAAGGCTCAGTTAAAGGGAGTCACGCTTCTGCAAGACAATCGAATCACACCCCCAACCTTCTAACTCTCAGGCAGTCCCCAGAGTGCCAATTTGAAATCATTTAGAAAGCAGAACAACTTGTGACATTACAGGAGCATTAACTCTAAACAAAAAGTAGAATCAAAACAGGAAAAAATTAGTTTTGCAACATACACATAACCAATCACGTCAGCGAAGGGTTGTTTGTAGAAAGCTTCATCTGCCACCCTAGACAGCAAGAGGTCCAAAAGGCAGGCAAGCAGGCAGGAAAAAAGAGAGAACATTGAGAAGCAGAAACATCTCAAATCCGTAACACAGGCACGACTGTGCTCCGGGACGTGGCTCCCAAGGCTCTGTGCTCACCCAGCGAGGCTTCAAGCACCGGAGACCCTGGCAGGCAAGGTTCCCACTGGCCTTCCCCCTGGGGATTCTCACAGGTGAGCCCTGCCGAGTCCTTCCCGCCTTCTCCCAGCCACAGCAAGCAGGTCTCGGCCCCCACTTCCAGTAAGCCCTCGCAGCTACTGCGTCCATTCAAGCCGGTCCTCGACCCCGACAACCTCGGGCCCATGTTCTCACTGACACTTTACAGGTAAAGTAACAGGAGGCCTGGACTGGCAACAACCTGCTCAACGGAGGTGGCCCCAGAACTCCCAAGCAAACCTGCCTGGCTCTTCGCACAGGACAGAGTGTGGCTGCCCCGCGGCTGTGCACTCGGGAAACTCAGTCTGACTGGGCGTCAGTGCTGCCAGACACCAGACCGGCTACGCCTGGCAGCCAACTTTTATCTTCGATCATCTGACTCCTGCTGCCCTGCCCTGACTGAATGAGATGCATTATCTGTATTCTGGGAACAGAGGTGGTCATTGCAAAATCCCCACCTTAAAGGAAAAAGTTGCTGTACTCAAGTGGTCTGGTGGAAAGCACTGCAGCCAGGGCTCCTGGCTCTGGCTTCTGGTCTGCCCTGAAGATGCTGGTCTGCTCGGTCCATGGCAGACTGGACCGCTGTCACAAGGTATAGCCCAGGGACCAGAACTTCACTTAACCCTCTTACAACACCAGAAATGGGTCAAAGTGGCAGGACTCTGGGACAAAAAGGAAAGGGGGGCATCCTGGGTAGAAAACTTTCCACCCCAGGGGACAAGCTGGCTTAAACCTTATTGCCCCAGGGCGAATCCCCGGGCCTGGCCAGCCCAGCCATCCACTGTGGGTGGGCAGGGAACCTCCCCCACCCAGGAGTCCTATCCTGTCTTTTGCCAGGTTGGTTTGGGGTATAGGAGTAGAAGGGACATTTTTAAGGACGATCATGCTTGCTTATTAACCTAGGCGCCCTTATTTATTTGGAGGGAAATTCTAGTAATTTTATTTCAGTTTATTTTTAAACTCACACATAGCCTTCCTTCTTTCCCATTTTGGTTTACACATAGGTGGTGATTTGTGGAATTTTAAAGAAAGCGAAAAAGAACAGCCTGATTGTAACTCTGAATCAGCAAGAAAACAGTTGTTTGTGGGCAGAATGAGTGGGCAGGAAAGGAAAGGCAGGCGGGCTTGTAAACCCATAATCCCGTTAGTTTACACAAGGGGCTAAACATAATCAATTTCAACTTGTGCTTGCTTCTACTGAAGAAAATAAAGGTTGAATGACTATGGTCACAGCATCACTAAGACAACAAAAGCTTGAATGGCAGGCTTTCCCACCTTTGCAGCTAACCCCAAGACTACAGAACTCGTCAGGGACAGCATAGCACCATCCAGGCTACGGACAAACGGAGCAAACAGAAAACCCTGATCACCACAGACAGCCCCTCTACCTGTATGGTCTTCACCTGTCAGAGGGGTCTGAAAGCAGCAATCCTCAGGGAAGCCTGTGGGAAATGGGGGCTGGACCGCAGGGTGCTCAAGCAGTGACCCACATCAACAGTCCCCAGGGGGCGTGGAAAAAATGTCTGCCATTATGGAAAACCAGGTTCTCCAAACTTTTTATAAGTCTTGAAAAAGATACACCAGAGCTCCCTGTGAAAGGGAATGTTTCTGTCACCATTGTAAGGGAAGACGGTCTGGGGCTGCCCTCAGGTCAACACTCTTCTGACTGGCTCCAGTGGAAAGTTTTTTTCCCCACAGGCTGTCACTAATAATTCATGGTTCTTATATAATGACATTTGGGCCCCAAGTTGGGACAAAAGGAAGGAGATAGAAACTGCGGGGGGGTGGGCACCTGTGTGGCTCAGTGGGTTAAGCCTCTGCCTTCAGCTCAGGTCATGATCTCAGGGTCCTGGGATTGAGCTCCACATCGGACTCTGCTCTGCAGGGAGCCTGCTTCCCCCTCTCTCTCTGCCTACTTGTGAGCTCTCTCTCTGTCAAATAAATAAAATGTTTAAAAAAAAAAAAAAAAAAAAAAAAGAAACTGCAGAGGGACACCAGACTACAGATGCCTTGAAGGCAAGATCAGCTGTCATCTGCCCACTGCCCAGCACCGTGCCTGGCACAGATGTGCTCCTGAGGTTTTAGGTTAGGGCATCTAAAAGGCAGGAGGTCTGAGGATACACTCCTAGAAACAGGCCCTTGCTCCCCACCACATACATCTCTTCTCTCAAACTGCTCTGCTTTAGTGTTGTGGGCTCCTAAAAAATCCAGCAGCAAAACTCACCCAGAGGAAGACACATGCCTGAAATGAGCACTCTATTTTCTCCTGAGATTCACTATTTACCTACAGACAGTTCTTTCACATATGTAAACGGACTTACTCATTTAGTCCCATGGGACACCATTTAGAGAGTCAGAAATGGAGGGGGAGGGCGCCTGAGTGGTTCAGTTGGTTAAGCGACTGCTTTTGGCTCAGGTCATGATGCTGGAGTCCCAGGATTGATTCCTGCATTGGGCTCCCAGCTCCATGGGGAGTCTGCTTCTCCCTCTGACCTTCTCCCCTCTCATGCTCTCATTTACTCTCTCTCAAATAAATAAAATACTTTAAAAAAAGAAAAATGGAGGGGGAGTGGCAACAATGTCAAAATCTCCAGGGAAGGAGGGAAACCATTGCAAGAAGTCCCCCACGGTGGCTCTAAGTGGCTCCTGCCCCAGCCCATGAAGGATAAGTGGAATTAAGTGTCAAAACCATTTCTTCTATCCTGGAACTTTGGTGACAAAGGCCAGTGTGCCACTAATTTGAGAGAGTCCACCCTATGCTTCGAGGTTTCTGCAAAGCAAGGGATCTGGTTGGGAACAGTCCTACATTCTCCGTGAATGGCAAGTGTAAGTCTCTTCCCCTCTCTGGAACCTGGGAGGTTCATCTATGAGACCATCCAACCCACCCTTCTACAATTCTAAGAGAGGTACCAACGCCCTAAATCCATGCCTGGAGGGACTAAACCTGGGGGACTGAGCTCCTAGGAACAGGTACACTTATTTGGTCCAAGGACAACAGATGCTGTTCAGACACCCTTTCTTTACAGAAAGGGCCACAGTTTAGCAAAACTGCCATCAGAAGCCTATTCCCAACACAGTCATTTAAGTCTTAGGATCTATATATCAGCTTGTCTACACATCCGGGATCCCCGAACAGGGAGGGTCAGCCTGATTCTATCAAGTACTTCAGGGCAGAATAACTCATGGGCAACTTGCTAGGATAAATGGGGCCTCACACAGAGCTTGCACAAAGCACATACTCGTCCCCCTTTAGAGATCTGAACTTGTGCCTCGGGTCAATCATCGTGAGTGAGCAGAGAATAAAGCAGGGCCGGGCCCTGTCAGCACTTGACGCTGACCACAAGCTCAGGAGAGGCCCCGGGAGCGAGTGGCCCGGCCCTGCGCAACTCGACACCGAGAGCAGAGAGCAGCCCACCGTGCTTATCACAGCGCCTCACCTGGGACCTGAGACGCTCGCCTAGAGAATCCATCCCCCACCGGACACGGGCCCCAGCCCGCCAGATACAAGGACGGCCAACTAGAGACAGGCAGCTGAAGGCTACCGTACACTACAGTCCCGCTGTTCTGCCGTCGCTGCCCTGTGATAAACAGCACAGGCCGGCTGGCAAAGCAGTCGCTCCCTCTTTTCCGGCACATTTTCAGCTAAGAGCTGCCTGAGGCAAGAGCATGCAAACCACCTTCTGCCTCTGAGGGCAGGATCCTAAGGCTCTTTATACTGAAAACTACTAACACCCCCGGCTTGGTCTCGCAGCTCTTTCTTGTGACCACGGAGGGACAGCTGGGTTCCGAATCCCCCAGGATGGGCCAGCCCCCAGCCTGCATCAAGGCCAGGAGTGCTACCTCCGCCTTTCTCTGAGCTACTTCCAAGTGGACTTTAAGCACGGAGTAATCAAGACCGCAGGTGCTGTGAGAGGGGCTAAGAGAATGAACGTGATTTCTTCCTACAATTGCTCTCAACCTTCACTGAGTGAGCCCATTCTGAAGAGCATTTTTTTAAAAAGAGTTTTTCTTAGATGCCCTTATTTCTGCAGTCACCATGTTGGAACATTCTCAGCTACCTAATGACACACATGTTTCCCTGCTACTGGACCCTCTGTAAAGCAGCTTTCAGAAGGCAGGGCTGTATTTAGAGGATGCAACATGACCAAGTCTATGATCATCTGGAAAGTACTGAGATCCTGCTACATTCAGGAAAGCGGCCCTTCATTTCAGGGTTACATTTCCAAATGTGGAATGGATCCATGAAATAACTTTCCCTTTTGCTCGTACTATTACAAGCAATGCGGAGTGACCAAACTCTCAGCTGAAGAGCGAAAGTCACCACAGCTGGGGTGGCTAAAGGACAGGCTGAATTATGCTCCTATGACCCAAGAAGACTTGCAACCTTTATGTTTCCAGAACTTGTTCCAAAACCCACAAAGACATTTCACACTACAAGAGGCAGCATCTGAGAACTATGCTGGCTGTCAGAAATGAATGTGATTCCGTCTCGGAAAATAAACAGTGCTAGCAGCACGGGGACTGACCTGTTGTTTGCTTTTGTTTTCTGTAGCTGCTCGTCCTGCCTCGCGTACCACTCTTCTAGCTCCTTTATTGCTTTTTCTTTCCACTCTGCTTCTTGCTTCCGAGAATTGGCATCTTTGAAGGGAAGGAAAAGAAACACAAATGAGGCAAAACACAAACTGAAGTTTGCACCATCAATTTCTTTGGTCTTATTAAACTTATGGGGTGTGCAGGTTTGTGTCTGTGTCCGTGTGTGTGTGTGTGTGTGTGTGTGTATTTTGGAGGGACAATAGTCAGGAGGGAAGACAAAACTCTGTTTTTCCTATTTGTCCATCTAGTCTCTTATCCCAGCGATTCTATCCAAGTTGTTTCACGTTTTCTCTCAGTCCACAGACACCTTAGTGGATTCACTTGTTTTGGGGTTTCTTCTGGGAGTAGGGGAAGATACCTAGGAAAAAAGCCTTTGGCAGCACTAACTAGGGAAAAAGCAAAGCAATCTTTTTTAAAGATCTGAGAGAGAGTGCACATGCATGAGAGCCCAGAAGGAGTGGGGAGGGCGGAGGGAGAAAGAGAAAATCTAAAGCAGATTCTGTACTGAGTGTGGAACCTGACCCGGGGCTCAATCCCAGGACCCTGAGATCATGAGCTAAAATCAAGAGTCAGGTGCCCTACCGACTAAGCTACCCAGGTACCCCAGGAGGATTCTTTAATACTTATGCTGCCAATATTAGTTCAGGGTGGACTTTTGATATTAGATAATCTTTCAACAAAATCTTCTTACATACTATATTTAACACCCCAACTCTGCCAATCAATGGTTTTGTAAAACACAAGGTAGCAAGCACTCTCTTAACTGAACATGGTAGAAGCACTTCTACAAAGCAGAAACCTACTGCTGAAATAACCAGAGGAAGAGAGGGTTCAAGAACCAGGGAAGAGAATACAGATGTTAAGAGCTGAAGGGGACCACAAAACATCTATTCCTGCTCAGATGCAGAGTGAGTCTGTGGCAGAGCTAGGACAGAACTAAAGAAGCTCTAATGGAGAGAACTGCAAGGGGTTGAGGTGGAGTGGTGGGACTCATTAATAATCAGAAGGTTCTAGAATGAGAGAGAAAACACAAACTCAGGAAGTTTTCCAGACTGGATTCTCAAATGACAGCTAGCTAAAAAAGACCAAGTCAGTAGATAGCAAGAGACAGAAATGCAGGTCAGGGTCAGGGCTGCCGTGGACATCTGAGTTACCCTGAGACTTCACTTGGATCACATTCTTAAGCATCCTCTCTGGCAGGTGTTTTGTAACAGACCTCTCATTTAATCTTTACAACCATCCCGAGAAGGTCAAGTCTAGATCCATGTTCAGCACTGAGAAAAACTATAGCTCAGAGAATTTCAGTTACCTTTCCTTAAGTGGCTGAGCTAAGATTCAAACCCAGGTCTGACTCTGAAGCTTACCCGTTCTTACTTCATTAAGCTGCCTCCAAAGAGAGGGATGGAAAGGAAAACAAAACTAGAAACAATCAATCACAAGACGGGAGGAGAAGGTGATCACCAGTGATCCAAACAAGAGTTTGGACAGTGCAGAGCCAGAGCCCAACCTGTAACTAGCTAGCATCATGGAAGAGGAGAAAGCAGTGGTGGCGACGGTGAGTAACCCCTTGAAGGGAAGAAATTAAGCACTTTGGGGCATTTTTCAGGGCCTTTCCAAGAACGTCTTATAGTAACAACCTGCAGAAGGCTTGGTCTGTAGCTACTGAAAATAGCTTGTTAGCAGCTAGAAACTTCCTCAAAGTTTCAGATTATAAAGAACTTGTACCCTGTTATTTATCAGAAGGTGACTGATCAATTTTTTTTTTTTTTTGAGAGATTGGGAGGGTGCCCACAAAGGGGGAGAGAAAAGAGTCTTAAGGTTATACGCCCAGGATGGAGACTGACACGGGGCTCAATCTCACAACTCTGAGATCATGACCTAAGCCACCCAGATGCCCCACACAGAATTCTTTTATACTCAGATTTTCACTGATGAGTCAAGTCTATACAACAGACTGCTGATATGCGTCTGCGGCACTAAGGAGAAGTAGAATGGAGGGTGCTAGAATGCAGTGGGAGATGCTTTGGGCTGCCAGTCTATGTGGACAAGAAACCAAAAAATGGGAAGCTTAAAAATCTCTTTTTCAGGGATGCCTGGGTGGCTCAATTGTTTAAGCCGCTGCCTTGGGCTCAGGTCACGATCCCGGGGTCCTGGGATTGAGTCCTGCATTGGGCTCCTTGCTCGGCGGGAAGCCTGCTTCTCTCTCTGCCTCTGCCTGCCTCTCTGCCTGCTTGTGTGTACTCTCTCTCTCTCTGGCAAATAAATAAAATATTTTAAAAAACCCAAAAAACTCTTTTTCTATAGTGGCGAAATCACTTCTGAAACATTACTTTTTGATTGGGTATTTCCTTTCTTTGTAGTCCGAAGATGATTTTTTTAAAGTTTTAATATACTAGGAACAAAATAACAGAAATTTACTCTGAAAAATTAATCTAAATAAAAACTGTAACCATCTGCAAAGATTGTAGTTACTGCATAAAAACCAACCCTTTAAATTGTCTTGCTTTTACAGATTTTTTTAAAAAGCTGACAAAGAATTTAGAATTCTGGGACGCCTGCGTGGCTCAAATGGTTAAGCATCCGGCTTCAGCTCAGGTCATGATCCCAGAGTCCTGGGATCAAGTCCCACATCAGGCTCCCTGCTCAGCGAGGAGCCTGCTTCTCCCTCTCCCTCTGCCCCCTGCTTGTGCGCTTTTTCAAATAAATAAAATCTTAAAAAAAAAAAAAATTAGAATTCTTAAATGCTTAGTTCAGCAGAACAAGGATCCAAGTGACAACATGATCTTTGCATCTGGGCAGAAGAGGGAGGGAAGGCTGAAAAGTTCCCTTAGAGAGCAGGGAGCACAGACGGCCGTCTTCTCGAGCAGTCCTTGTCACTGTTCACGGAAAATAAAACTTTGTGAGAACGCAGTCACCAGCTAAGCTGAAAACCATGCACACTGGTTCTCTATTTTTAGCATCTTGTGCTTTCTTGCAAAGAAAAAAGATGAAACTGAAGAAACACCTAGTTCACAGACCAATTTAATTCAATCGCAAAGCCAAATGTTTGCAGAAAAGCATCTTGAGTTAAGGAAACAACACTTCATGGAATATTCCCAAAGTGCTTAATCTGATCATTGGGGGGGGGGGGGAGGCGGTTCCAGATACCAAAGTGACCTAAGTATACTCTCTTCATGGAGAAGACAACTTCGCTAAACTTTGGGAAAAGAGAAAGGCTGGGTTCTGTAACATGACAAATATTAGTACCAGCGAAGTCCTGCCTTTCTGCCCACTCAGAAGAGACACACAAAGAAAAAGCAAAGACTGAAGCTACCAGCATCATGAAGACAAATGTTCATCTTTTTAAAGCACTATCAAATACAGTAGCTGCTAGCCACATGTGGCTATTTATTAAATTAAAAATTCAGTTTCTCAGTCATACTAGTCACATTTCAACTCTTAACAGCCACATGCGGCTAGTGGCTACCATACGGTACAGCACATCTGTAATATTTCCATCACAGAAATTCTACTGGACAGTGCCACAAAGGTTCAAACAAAGTGTGCCCTTTGTTCTAAAAGCCACATAAGTTGGGCTGGAGAGAGAACAGATTTGGCACTGACTGGGTCGTACTTCTAGGTGTCAGTTAACCCCATATAACAAATAAGGAGTCAGTTTGTACTAATTCAATGGTTCCCAAAAAGGACTAATAATGCTGACACTGTGGGTACAAAGAACGTCGTTATTTCCAGATATATAACAAAATATTTAGGCATGAAATAGATGATGTATCTCCAAGTGGATGAGAAATGTGTGTGTATAAAACATACATACATACATACATGCTTCATTTACATACAGAGAACTCAATATGGCAAAAATGTTAATCACTGAACCTAAGGGAGTACGCACAAGTTCATTTTACTCTTCTTTCAACTATTTGGTGTCTGTAATTTTGTTTCAAGTTTTACTAAGTAATCTCTGTACCCAAATGAGGCTCGAACTCATGACCCCAAGATCAAGAGTTGCACACTCTACCAACTGAGCCAGCCAGATGTTCGTGTTTGAAATTTTAATAAAAAGATGAGAAAAGAATACCCCATGGCTTTATCTCCACACTGTGCCACACCTCTGCAACCCACTTATGCACAGATGCCAAGTCCCATGACCTTGACCAAAAGTGACACTCCATGTACACAGATCTTCACTGAAGGCCAGGCCGGCTGGCACTGATGTCGGTGGGATGGCATACACTACATGCAAGGTGGCTGAAGGATGCAGGGGTACGGACTACGAGGCAGGGCAGACATAAGTGGAGTTCTGACGCTCCCGCTTCTTAGCTGTGTGATTCAAAAACTTACCCTAGGATTCTCACTTTCCTCACTCACAAAAACATACAAACTTAGCTTACAGGGATAATAGAGTAGGAAAATCAAGTTGTACAGGTTTCCTAACATACTTCACATTTTCTTCTTAAAGCATTACCTTACATTCAGCCTAGAACTGATAAACGGACTCTGAAGTCTCTCACGCGGGGACCTTCAAGCTCGCATCACTCTCTCATAAACACCATCTCAGACGAACCCTGGAGTTGCTAACACTGATCTTACCACATAGACTAAGAAACAGACTCTGTGAGGTTTGAACCACCAAGTGCCCATAGCTAGGAAGAGTTAATAAGGCTGGGCCTTGAATATACTCTTTCCTTGCTCCAAGCTCAGGACTCTGCTCTGCTCTTCCCGAGAGGATGCACTTGAAGGTGGCTCTCTGAGCTGCCCTAATCCTCACAAAATGGCCTGTGATTAAGTATCTCCCTGTGGATGACCTTGTAACCCTCAGACTGCGGAAGGTATCTTCCCAAATACTAGACAAGGACATTATGGCTAATCCCAGTTTAAAAGGGCTAAGAATCAAGGTCAACTATTCCACTGAAAACAAACACCCCAAGACAGAAAAAGATTCCTTACCGAGGGCTTCCAAGCGTTCTGTTTGCTCTTCTCTCCATTTACGGATACTTTCAGGCTCTGACTGCAATCGATCCACTTGTGAAATAGCTGCGTAACTGTCTGTTGGACCATTACTCTCCTTAACACAAAACACAATTGTGTTCTATCAGTACCAAACACAACTTCCTGAAATGCGCATCCACTGCAGGACACCCTGGTCATGTGCTGACGACTGTTAGCAAATGTTAGAGGATTACCTTAAAAAAGAACACCACCTTACGCGCTCAGAGGGAGCTCTCAACATGACTGCACACAACCTTCCACTCTGCAAGGAAGGCAGAGTGGTTGTTACCCTGCCTTGTAATACCTGGGACAGAAGTGGGAAAGAGGAAAGCAGGGGAGGTGGGTCATGGACTTACAAGAGAACAGTGTTACTAGTTTTAGTTTCCTAACCTGACACGCAGCTTATGTGGGATCTTCAAAGTAACAAAGGTAAATACACTGCTTAGCGAGGCTCAGGAGCTAAAACTTCTAAATGCTATCAAGAGCACCTGATACCATCTAATATGTGAATTCTGGGTATAAGGAAGTCCAAAAGAAAATGTACAGTCACTAGCCACACTGAGGGAAAGAATAAAAAGGCAGGCAAATTAGGAGTTGTGAGTGTATGCATGGGGGTGGGGACGGGGACAGATTCTTCATAGTGTGTAAGGTCTGACAGCTAATAAATGGATACAACTCAAACAGATTTTAATCTTTAGAAAATTTTTCACCTGCTGAACTAGGGAATAAATTCCAGGTTCACCCACCCAGACTATAAAAAGAGAGAAGAATTATTGAAGTATTAGTAACTAACTTATTGACATTTTCCATGGGTTAGCCACATAAAGGCTTTATCTCCCAAGCAACTTGCCAAGTTTTTATTCCCATTTCACATTTAGGGGGACTAATCTGAGGCACAGAGAAATGACATGTCCAATTCATAGCTAGTAAGAGGTAGAGCCAGGATCTGAAACCCATACTTTCTCACCCTAAGGGCTAAGCTTTAAACCAGGCACTGGAAACCAGAGTCCTGACCAGCTGCCTGTTTAATTACAATTAAATTCTACTGAACACAGCTGTGTGCATTCGTTTATGTATGGTCTATGGCTGCTTTCACATTATAGCAAGAGTAGTCGGACACAGACCTTATGACAAAGCTTAAAACATTTATTTACTATCTAGTACTTTATGAAAAAGTTAGTCCATCCTTGGTTTAAACCAATTAGACTAACATCCTTCTTGCCAGTTAACTGGTTGAAGGATGGGCAGAAACCCAGGTCTAAGCAAAGCATCATGCTATTTCCCCAGGCTGTAGTGACTATTTCCAGGTAATCCAGAAGGAAATGCAAGACTTTTGCTGGGTGAAGAGGAGAAACCCCCACCTTGTTCTAGATAACATGACATGCACATGAGAAGCCTAGAAGTGCTGTAGTCATTTGACCACCACGAAAAAAGCTTGAGCACAAAAATGCACGCTTAGCAAGCAGAGCCAGAGTCCTAGGGAAAATGAGTTATAGTCCTGGTTCAAGGACACTTCATTTATATATATAAACTGTTAAGACTTTTTGGTTTAAGCTAGTCTGAGTTGGGCAGGCAACTGAACACTTAGTGATACAGAGGGGAAAATAATGGCAGTCACCACAAATTCCAACCCCCTCCCCAAATACAATCTCAAAGGTTCGAACACTGGCCCCAGCCCCACCGCATACCAGCTTTATGACTTTTAGACTACTCTGTGCCTCAGTTTCTTCATCTGTAAACAAGAACAACAGTACAGGACCCCCAGGTTGTTGAGAGTATTAATGAGTAAATATAAGCAGTGTCTGACACAGTGCATGGCACACAGTGTTTAAATTAGCCACTGCTATCCTCATCACCACGAAGGCTCATTTCTTGAAAATAAAATCAGCAATACTAGGGCCAGGTCAGTAACATTTTAAAGGAATGATTAATGTCACTTTTCAAATCCATTTTAGCAGATAACATACCCAATTCTAATAAATTCAAATCACAGGAAAGGAAAACTCAATCACTATCTTGTAACATAATCAGAGTACTCTGTACCTGGTAGTACTCGCCATTCATCACTCCATCCACAGCATCTGCAAGACAAAATTTCAGTCAGTCAGGACTCGTCAGATGCTGGGCCAGAGCATTACCGAGTGTAATACAGTACTATCCGCTGCGGGTACTGAAGTTATACTAATGCTATCCTGGTGCTACACACCGGACAGAACAATCAACAACTTCCTGTTTAATGAAACCAAGATGTACTTCACCAAAATGTGGACACATCTATACCAAACCCCCAATTCAAAAGCTTTTTGATCTTTTGCCCTAGAGAAAGAACACATGGATGCCTGGCAGAAGAGTCTCACAGAGCAACAGTGTTTCTCTATGAAAGTTCTGGAGAAGGCGAAAGAAAAGCGGGGCCTGGAATCATTCTGTGAGCAAGGACATGCAGCTTCGTGTTCAAACCAAGGTGCTTTTTTGGTGGTCAGGACTCTCCATCCTGTGCCTGTAGACCTAAGGGTTTACAGTTGAGACTTCTTGAGCTAATTCCTCTACACCCCTGGAACTAGTCTGGGATGGTTAAGATCTGGACATACCAAATTAAGTCAGTATTTTCAAGGATTTAAGTTATAAAAAACTCAAAGTGTGATGTATGATACAATCTTACTGGTACAATTTGTTCATGAGCTAAATGATAAAGTCTATCTGAAAAAATGTGGACATGGTTTTTTAGTAAGAGCTAGAGACCATCAATCAATATAGTACAAAATGCAAAATGGTGGTCCACAGGCTGAACATATTTACAACATATACTATCAAGTCAGAAAATTTCACACATTCAGGATGTCTAGGTTTTGGGGTGAGGGCAGGCAGACAGATCTGGCAATCTTGGGCCTGCATGAGAGGAGGGCAGCCTTTACATACAGCAAAGGTCTGGTCTATCTGCGAGGACCTCCCCATCCCGCCCACCTTTTTTAAAAAACCCATTCTGTGTTTCAGTAATTCAGTTATCTGATCAGCCTGATAAGCATGTGTCCTAAGCCCTGCCCTGACCCACAAGCTATTGTGAAGAGGCCATCTGTCTGGGGCTGCCCACCATCCCTCAGGGGTGGCTGCTCCGCCTTCTTTCCAAGTCTCCATACAGGCACCATAAAGACTTAAACTTCTGCCTACACATTCTGTACTCTGGATCTTTTGGTCCACCCATATTTAGTATGTACCACCTAGGACTTGCATTACTTTGTCCAAAAAAGATTTTTTTTCCAAACTATTTGTCCAATTTTTTTTTCAAACTTATTGGATGGGGTAGCGTAAGGAAGATGACAGAGAGTTGCACCCAGCGCTCAAAAAACTAATAGAAGTATTTGGGGCGCATAGTCAACTGCTCCTCAGTAATAAATCCCTTCATCTAGAACCGCTAGCACAGACCATGCCAAGCGGGCAGCACTAGGAGCAGCCTGGCGCAGAGCTTCGGTGACACCATTCTGGTCACCCTGAAGACCCTCCAATAGACAACCTTCAAGATACAGATCCCTGGGTCACAGAATATATACATTTTAAAGACGTCTAAATACAGACCACTTGCCCCTCCTTTAGTGTCTCATTTATATCGCCACCATTACCACACGACTGCCCCATTTTTCAGACTCTTAGCGATACTAAAGACTGAGTTTTAGGCTTTTAAATTTTTGCTAGGTTGATAGCAGGGAAAAAACTTAAGGTGACTTTGTCCCACAGATCTCTTTTTCTTGTGAGGTAATCATGTAGCTGATGTTTTTCTTCTTTACTGAATTGTCTGAGTTTTGCCCATTTTTCTATCTTTTGATCTTTATTCACTCTGTATTATTTGTCCCCTCATATTACAAACATTCCCCCATTGTCACTTTATATGGTTTCTTCTGGTACTAAAAAAACCCAGAAATGTGTCTCTCTAATCCACCTGGAATTCATTTTTGTGTAAGACAGAAAAGAGTGAGATAACTTTGACTCTTAGAGCTTATAATGGCTAGCTAGTATGGCCAGGCCTAGGCCTAAATTCTAGTTAATATATTACATTTAACACACCAACTATCCAGTTAATATATTCCAGCCCAGGGCCATTCCCAAAAGGAGAGCCTTTGATCACTACTCCATACACAAAACTAGAAGCAATTCTCATCCCATACCTCCTCCTAAGTCACATGCTTCCTGTCCTTTAGGACAGAAGACTCATCAAACCCATTGGCAAGTGCTTTGAGCTTCAATTAGTTACTGTACTAATGTACAACTGGCCCAAGTCAAAGAATTGCCTGTTGCTACAAAACATGCAGAAAGACATCTAGGGCCTTGACTGATTAGGACAACTAGGCTAAGCAACCTGACACTCCAGAAGGAAACTTTCTAAGGCATCTCAAAGGCCAGAATAAGTTCCTGAGAAGAAAGACATTTTGTCCCAAACCCACCTTTTGACTTCCCATGGTGCCCATCCACTGGAAGTCAAGCAGAGGTGGGTTTGAATTCCAGTGGAGACATATACTAGCTTGCTACCTTAGGAAACACTGCTTAACTTCCATGATCATTTCTTATCTCAAATACGAGGCTACCACGTAGCCCGCAGTTACCGCGTGGATTGGCAGCTACAGAGAACCAGCACACAGTAAGTGCACAATACGAATTAGCAAGCATGAAATTTCCCTGAACTTCTCTCCACCACTGCTACCAAAAAAATTACTCTCCTCCTCCAGAAGGCTTTCCTTTAATTCATGTGCCTCTCTTCCTCCTCCAAGGACAGACGTGTCAGAAACAACAAATGGTGCCTCACTGCCATACTCCCTCAGTAGCTCCTTAATCACCTCTTTTTCTCCTCCCTCCTCAGCCCTCATAATTGAGGGCTTTTCAACAGCTCTACACTAATTCTGCCTCCTTCCTGACGACCTGCTCCTGCTCAGTATCTGAGCCACTTCACTCAGCTGGTTACCTCCCACCTCTAAACTTACCTCTCTTCTCCAGATCTCCTAGCTGAAGGAGTCATCCAAGGCTCGGGCCCTCTGGTTTTTGCCTGTTCCCATCCTACATGGGAGTTCTCCCCAAGACTGCAATTCAATCTGTTTGTGTCTCCTGCCGACGTATCTCTGTATAGTAATACATCAGATATAGGGCTCCCTCCTAAAATCTTTTTCCTCAGCACACCCCAAGGCCTACAGGCTTTGTAATGCCTTCTTTCTACTCCCAAAGAGTAAGAGTACAGCCAGGTACTGTGGCAGTAATATACCAAGTACTGTGTGTAAGCACTTTATAGGTACTAATGTAATCCTAGTAACTCTATGTGGTATATATCTGTACCTTGTACAGATGAAAAAAACTAAGGCAGGGCAGTGGTGGTTACCTAAGTTGTCTGAGACCACAAAGTTAAACTTACATTCAAGTAGTCTAGGACAGCACAGAATGTCAACCACCAGAGTGCCTCTTTTCAAGGAAATGAAGTGTCCAACTAGTTCTCTGATCCCCAAAGGAAGTGCTGACCATGCACTACTGCCAACCTCAACTACACTGTCAGAGGTCTGGCTTTAAATCACTAAATGCTTAGTTCACTGAGAAAGTCCTTCCTAGAAACTAAGTCAGCAATCATCCCTTCCTTCCCTTTGCTGAAAGCTTAATGCACAAGGGACCTGTGTATCCAACTCTACCCTCCCCCCTTTACCTCTCCAAACTGCCCATCATCAAGATTTGCCACTTCTCTACAGGACTCTTGGACCTGGTGTTTTTGTTCATTCCTTTGTGCGTATCTACTATGTGCCAGACACCCTATTAGGCGCTGGGATTACAACTGTAAGCAAGAGTAACACTGTCCTTGAATCAGGACAGTTTTCTAATTATGGGTCTTGACTATCCCAACTCTGTCCTACCCAAGGCAGCCACACCTTTCAGAAATGACAATCTCTTGTCCTGTGATACCCCTGCTGAAACAACTGCAACAGCATATGGTACAGTCTATGGGTAGGGAGACTGGGGGCAGAGCCAAGAACTTGTTTTTTCTTAAGCAAGTCATTTCTCTGCAGGACTCAAATTTTCTTGTATTAAATGAAGGAAGGAAATTAAGGATCTAAGAAGTAAATTTTATAATTCTCAGGCAAATGTTAATAAACACACCCAACAAAACCCTACGGACTTAAAGCCAACTTCATTTCCCAGCCACAACCCGGTTCAGTCCAACCTGCTTGCTGTAATTCACATTTTCAGGTGAATTCTATGTTCTTGTGTAAATTCTTATTTGGGACTAATCTGCTAAGAAGGTAACATGGTGCAGCATAAAAACTCAGAGGCTGCAACCGAGCATTCTCTCTACCCCTACTTACAAAAACGGTTCTGCCTGGCTGGCATAGTAATTTGAGATTTCTGAGTCTGAATGCTTTCTCAAGAGTACAGCAGGTTTCTCTCATTTATGTTATCTGCCTGGCCCATTAAGGTTTGAGGTTAGAGTAGTACAAGCACTCCTATCTGCCCCACCAGTGCCCTATTCTCTTTTAATTAGAATTTTTTTTTTAAAGTAAATGCAAACCCAGGTCTCGTTTCTTCCAGCTAATTTCCTACTTCCCCATTCTACTGAATAGGTCTTTTCTACTCATCTTTTTCTCCCACTGTAATTCGAAGCATCACACACAGGTAAGGCATTCAGAGGTCAAACTGGCATCCTACTGCTCATTTTTTGTTGTTTGTCTTTTCTTGATTTTGGCTGAAAAAAGGCCACACTACATTCTCTATCCACCTTTTGGAAGACTAATTCAGACTAATCTTACATTCTGCTTAGGCAACACTGCCTAACAAAGTTGTAGCTAGAGGAAGTAGAGCTCCAGAAATCCCGGCATAATCCGCTCGACAAATGGTAAAACTCTTATCCTTCTTTGGTTAGAGTTTTTTCCTCCAGGGTTAGACCAGCTTCGTTGAGTTCGCTATTGATGCCCCCTTTCCTCCCCATAGTTCAACATTCTGTACACCTGAAGTGCTTAAAAGCTGAACTGCCTTGCCATTTTTGTTTTGTATATATCTCAAAAACGATACTACTATTCTCATTTTTTTTTTTCCTGCCCCCCTTTCCTAACAACTGGTTTAGTGCAGGGCTCAGGCTTGCCTTTTAAGTCTGGCCAAACTGCGCCAATGCGGCTGTGTTTTAGAGGCTAGGCTCAAAGCACAGCAAGAGCTCAATGAAAAGTTCCTGAAATGAACCGGCTTCTTCGAGCTCTTCAGCCTGACTGACACCCTATTTTCTTCGCTTTCTCACTCTGCCCGGTCCGAGAGCTCAAACATACTCATACCACTAAGGAGGCTCGCCGAACCTAGGTTTCTGCTCTGACTGGGCTGGGGTCTCGTTTCCTCCTTACACTCTTAACGTCCAGGTTCAGCAAGAAACAAGAGTTCAGAGAGCACTCAGACACACTCTGGGCTGAGTTTCTACAGAAGCCCTCCCGCCCCAAACGCGGCCGCACTCTCACCCGGACCCCCTGGCGGCTCGCCGTGCGGTTGGGGCCCGGGGGCACCGCCGTCCAGGATGGCGAAGGCCTCGTCGTTCTCGATGCCCGCAATCTCACTCTCTTGCTGCGCCAAGAAGGCCGCGGCAGGGTCTTCTTCGCTGGCACCAGCCACCCCATTCCCCAGCGCAGGGCCGCCAGGAGCGCCGGCAGGAGCGCCGGCAGGAGCGCCGAACGGATCTAATTCAGTCATGGCGGACAGTTCAACGGCACAAACACGGCGTTGAGAGACAAGCCAAACGACCCACCAACACCGCGCCCCGCAGCGGCAACTGTGGCGGCGACCGCGAACCGACGGTAAGCGGGAGGGAGAAGGCGGAAGCGGAAACCCTGCCCCTATATCCGGTTGGTGTAGGCGGTGTTGGAGAGCCTAAGAGATAACAACCAATCAGAGGACAGCTATGGTTCAAGAACTACCCAATCAGCAGGAGGAGGGGCGGGCCCCCGAGGAAAACTCGTGACTAGGGCCGCGGAGGCTTCGAGGGTGGTAGTGAGCGTAGCAAGGTCTTAGGGAGGCGGAAGTGGCTTGACTTAAAGCGGCCTTCCCCGCCTGGCCTTTGGGGCGGTCTTGACCCCGGACTGCCACCTCTGAGGAGACTCGAGTGCCAAAGCCGGAGGTGAGGTGGAATGAGGGCGGCAACGATCGATCGGTCGACTACCAAGGAGGCAAGCTACTTAGGCTTTCTGAACCCACGTTTCCTCGTTTTTAAATGGGAACGAGCATCCTGTACTGCTTCCGTCCCAGGCTCCTTGGGAGGACTGAATCCTTTCACGGCTTTGTACTGGCTTTATTAAAAAATTTGCATGTGTTAATTCGTTCACCCAGTCGGGATTATTTTCCCCTGTAGAGCCGCCTGACTTAGACATAATTGATTCAAATCCGCTCTGATTTTTCTATCCCCACCGTATCTTTATAAAAAGGCGACTGTCTCTCCTTTCCAAAGCTCTTTTGCAGCCGGTACACCTTACCGGGGCTAGACAGAAGTTTCTAGAACTGGAACACTGTGCGTAGGGATCACTTAGAAATTTCATATGGAAACAGGCACTTGTATGGGAAGGGTATAATCACGTAGGGAGAGAGTGGTCAAGAAGAAACCCAGGTCTCCTGGGTACCTCTGTAATGGTAACAACCTCTTGTAAGTACATGTTTTGTCAGCTAAGGAGAGCAGGAGCTTTCTCTAAAATTCCTTCAGTATTTTACCTCAGGGGATTTTGTCTACACCATAGAAAGGATAATGGGTGATCACAGTTAATCGTGGTCTTGCCGAGATAAGCAGTGGCCGACAGGAGGACCTTTCTCCTTCACCACCACCCCCTGAAAAGGAAAAGAGCAAAGACCAACCAACCGGAGGTCAAAGAAGTCTCCAGAGATAGCAAGGGACAGGAAAGTGGTTTTTAAAATATGCATGTATCTTTAATGACAAAAAGAGGTAATTATTTGCTTAAAGCGTGGATTTTTAGTCTTTTTTAGTACGGAACGTAGGAAAGTTTTGAAGAAAAACATTTAAGAAACTAAAAATTTTAGTGCCTGCACTGCACTCAGTTTTCTCCTCCCTCTTCTTGTTTAATGCTCATCCCTAACATAAATTATCGACAACATATAATGTAGTTTCACGTTCATCTTTTCTTGGAGACAATCTCTTCCTGTCCCGAGCGGAGGATAATAGGAAAGGAGGACCATGAGAGAGTCCAAAGACAATATTGGATGCTCACAGCAATAGTAGCTGAGGGACAGATGGCACTGCTCCTGCAAATAAATGGATACAGCTGAAGGCAAGTGTGGAGTCACTTCAGGGAGTGCTTGATTGCCCAGATGAGGATTATTCCTGAATTTCAGGGGCTGTGAGGAGCCTTTGAAAGACTTTAAGCAGGCAATGATTTAGAACCCTGTTTTGAAAGAATCTTCTAGCAGCTCAGGCAGTGTAAGCATATGAGAGGGGTCTGAAAGAAGGGACATCGGTTAGGAAAGGTGCTGCAGTGAACCTGCAGTGGTTTGGGAGAGGACAGGCTGAGGACGGTATTTCAAGAACAGAGCAGTGGGCTCCAATGGAAAGAAAATAATGGAGGTAATGTACAGAGAACTTGGTAACTGACAGCACTTAGGAGGGAAGACATTCACAGTATATATTTTTTAAAGATTTATTTTAGAGAATGCGAGCAGGGGGGAGCAGCAGAGGGAGAGGGAGAATCTCAAGCAGATTCCCTGCTGCTGAGTGTGGAGCCCACCATGTGGGGCTCAGTCTCAAGACCCAGAGATTGTGACCTGAGCTGAATGAGGCTTAACAGACTGGGCCACCTAGGTGCCCCCACAAGCAATATTTATAGCTTAGAAAACCACGAACAGAAATAGCTACAACAGGAAAAGCCAGTTGAGTAGGATGAGGCAAGAGATAAGACCAAGACTTCAGTGTGGCTTCTTAGTGAGCCCAAGGGAACTGTGAGATACTCAGGAGGCATTCAACAGGATATTGGAAATCAGTTTGACATTTAGGAGTGGAGGATCTACTTCTAGCAATGGTGGGCAGAGTTGCCTAGAGCTCTTCTGCTGAAAATAACTAGAAAAGCTGGGCAAGAAGTTTTCAAAATCTGAGGGCATCAGCGGATTACCAAAGGAGTAAGGAATTGTAGGCCCAAGTTCTAGGAGAGGAGGGTAGGCCAAGAAGAATGATCCTAACATTTCCAGCCACTTTTTCTCTCAAAGAGATTGTTCTGAAAGCTGAGAAGCTGAGTAGGGCTTTCAGTAAACAAGGCTGGGAGGAAGGGCGCCTGGGTGACTCAGTTGGTTAAGTGTCTGCCTTTGGCTCGGGTCACGATCCCAGGGGCCTGGGATTGGGCAGGCTCAGCAGAGAGCCTGTTCGTCTGTCTGCCCTTCACCCCACTCGTGCTCTCTCTCTCTCTCAAATAAATAAATCTTTGGGGCTTTGGGGACAAGGCTGGGAAAATAATTGAGGGCTTACCAAAAAGGAAGGACCCTGATAACTGTATCAGGTTTTTAGTTGGGCTCCTGCAGGGCTACACAGTTGGAATCATGGTGAAAATTGACTAAATCACAGCTTTGAATCCTATAATTCCTTGATTGAATTAAAATGATCCAGGCTTTCTAGTGTCTTTAGCCTAGAGCTGCCTGCCAAAAGCAACAGTAAATTCTCTCCAATAGAAAAAATTTCATCCAAAAATAACTTAAGCATGAAAAGACAGAACGTGCTCAGAGACATTTTGAGAGACAGAATAGAAATTCCAGAGCAATCAGATAATGGATTTATCAGACCTAGGTTTTAAAATAGCTGTGATTAGGGCACCTGGGTGGCTCAGTGGGTTAAAGCCTCTGCCTTCGCCTCAGGTCATGATCTCAGGGTCCTGGGATCAAGCCCTGCATTGGGCTCTCTGCTCGGGCTCTGCTTAGCGGGGAGCCAGCTTCACACACACACACACACACACACACACACACCTCCGCCTGCCTTTCTGTCTACTTGTGATCTCTATAAAAAAAAAAAAATCTAAAAAAAAATAAAATAAATAAAATACCTATGATTGAGTTAAAGGAATTAAAATAGAGAATTTCATTGCTGTGAAGTGTGTAAGCCTGGCGATTCACAGACCTGTACCCCTGGGGCTAATACATTATATGTTAATTAAAAAAATAAAATAGAGAATTTCAACAGTTTAAAAATGTGAGAACTAAAATTTATAGTATTATTAAAATATATAGTGTTATTAACAATTCAGTGGATAAATTTAATAGTGGATCAGACTTGGCTGAAAAGAGAATTAGTGAACCAGAAGATAAAGCACAAAAGTATCCAGGCTGAAACACCAAAAGGAGCATAAAAATCATATGGGATATGAGGAATAGGTTTTGGGTTGCTTTTTTAAGGTTTTGTTTCGCAGAGAGAGAGTGTGTGTGAGCACGTGTGCTCACAAGCGAGCAGTGGTGGGCTGGAGACGGAGAGAATCTCAAACAGAATCAGCGCTGCAGGCAGAGCCAGATGCAGACTCAGTCCCGTGATCCCAAGATTGTGACTGGAGCCAAAACCAAGAGTCAGAGGCTCAACTGACTGAGCCATCCAGGTGCCTCAGGAATAGGTTTTATAAACATGTAATTTTAGCTAGAAGGAGGAGAGAGAGAATGGAGCAGTGTTAGAAGATAAAATGGCTAAGAATTTCCCAAAATTGATGAAACCAGACCATAGTTTTAAGAATCACCATGAACTCCAAGCAAGATAAGAAGTACCCTCCCAACAGAATGTAATGAGCACTGGGTATTATATAAGACTGATGAATCACTGACCTCTATCTCTGAAATTAATAACATGTTAAGTGTTAATTAATTAAATTTAAAAAATTAAAAATTAAAAAATACTTCCCTAAAACAATTTTTAAAAAATTTACAGGCCTCTTGTGCATTTTTGAATTGACATCTTAATTTTTTCATAACTTAAGTAGTTGCAAGGATGTAATTTCTAATATATTGTAAATATTGATCCTTTCAAATAAAATTGTTGCATTGCTCTTCTAAATGTATCTAATGATGTCTACGTAATGGTTTGATACTATCATCCATTAAAAAAATACATTGCAAAGTCTTTTATTAACACTAAAAAACTTCATAGTATTACTTTTGCTCCTTGAACACATCCCATCATTCCAACACTTGCCCCTAGAATGTTTTTGTGCTTGAAAGACTTTTAAGATTTCATTTATTTATTTATTTATTTGTTTTTAAAGATTTTATTTATTTATTTGACAGAGAGCACAAGCAGGCAGAGAGGCAGGCAGAGAGAGAGGAGAAAGCAGGCTCCCCGCCGAGCAGAGAGCCCGACGTGGGGCTCAATCCCAGGACCCTGAGATCATGACCAGAGCCAAAGGCAGAGGCTTAACCCACTGAGCCACCTGGGCGCCCCTCATTTATTTATTTTAGAGATAGAAAGCAGGAGGAGGAGCAGAGAGAGAGGGACAAGTAGATTCTGCACTGAGCATGGAGCTCCACTCAGGGGTCCATCCCATGAGTCTGAGGTCACAACTTAAGTTGAAACCCAAGAGTTGGACACTCAACCAATTGAGCTACTCAGGCAGCCCTGCTTGAAAGACTTTTATTGGTCAATGTATCATACTTCTTTGTAACAAAAATATGTGATATAAGTATAATTGACTATTTAAAAATATCCCATGACCATAACGCTCTTAAAATTTTGTTTTGGATTGACATAATTATTAGTAGTATACATTTAATCAAATAGCAAAGTATACCAGAAAATCTTATAATTATTAAATATAAAACAAAATTTTATTAGAAATTCCTGTCTTAAAGAGCTAGATGGGCTTGTATTATCTATTGCTCTGTAATAAGTTATCTTAAAACTTAGCACCTTAAGGTAACAAACATTATTAAACAATTTCCGAGGGTCAGGAATCTGGGCAGGCTTAACTGGATGGTTCTGACTCGGGATCTCTCATAAGGTTGCAGTCAATCTATTGGCAATGGGTGCAGTCATGAAAATCTTGATGGGGACAGGATAACCACTTCCAAGGTGACTTACATGGCTGTTGGCAGAAACTGTTGGCTCCTTGCCACACGAGCCTCTCCAAAATGTTGCTTAGGACAGAGCAGTTGGCATTCTCCAGAGTGAGTAACCCAAGAAAGAATGATCAAGACAGAGGCATGATAACTTTTAATAGCTTTATTGAGGTACAATTCACATCCCGTACAATTCACCCAGGTAAAGTGTACAATTTGGTGGCTTTTAGCATATTCACAGAGTTGTGCATCCATCACCACTATCAATTTGAGAACATTTTCATTACCCCCAGAGAAATTTTACATTCCATCTTCTCAAACCCTCTAATTCTAGGCACTAGGTTTCTACATTTTGTCTCTATAAGTTTGCCTAAGATGGACATTTCATGAAAATGGAATTATATAATATGTGCTTCTTTGTGACTAGCCTCTTTCACTTAGCATAATAGTTACAGTGGTCATCCGTGTTATAGCACACATCAGTACTTCGTTTCTTTTGATGATTGAGTAACATTCCATTGTGTGGATATATCTCATTTATCCATGTATCAGTTGATGGACATTTGGGTTGTTTCTACTTTTTGACTGTTATATATAAACATTCATGTACAAGTTTTTTTATGCACATGTGTTTTCATTTCCCTTGAGTATATATACCTAAAAATGAAATTAATGGATAATATACCCCATATATATATTACTAGGTCATATGGTAACTCCATGTTTAATCATTTGAGACATTGCCATAATGTTTTCCAAAGTGGTTAAACCATTTTACATTCCCACCAACGTTGTATAAGGTTTCCTTTTTTTTTTTTTCTCACATCCTCACCAACACTTATTATTATAGTGATCCTAGTGGGTATGAAGTAGCATCTCATGGTTTTGATTTGCTTTTCATTGGTGGCTAATGATACTGAACATCTTGTCCTGCACTTATTTACCATATGCACATCTAAATGTCTATTCAGATCCTTTGCCCATCTTTTAATTTTTCTTTTTTCTAATATTTTTGCTTTTTGTTGTTGAGTTGTAAGAGTTCTTTATATATTCTAAATACAATTTCCTTGTCAGATACATGCTTTCCAAATATTTTCTCAATTGTGTCTTCACATTCTTGATGGTGTCCTTTGAGGCACACGTGTTTTTAAACTTGATATTGGTTATTTGTGATTTTGGAGTAATATCTAAGAAGCCATTGCCTATCCAAAGTCATAAAGACACTTATGTGAGAATGATTTTTTTTTAATTCAAAATCTGGACTAAAAATGGGGTCACTGAAAATTTAAACATAATATAAGGATCAAAAGAAGGTATACAAACAGTTATATGTTAATAACTTTGAAAGTTTAAATGAAAAATTCCTAGAAAATGTAACTTTAAAATAACACAAGGAGAAATAGAATTGAATATTCCTATAACAAGTAAAACCAGTTTAATAAACCAAAATCCTTCCCACAAAAAAAACTCCATTTGCCTTCATCAGTGAAACTTGTCTTCACATATTCTTCCAGAGAATTTTAAAAGGGAGAATACACTCCAACTGATTTTATTGTAAGCACAGTCTTGATACAAAACCCGAAACAGACAGTAAGGGAAAGGAAAATTACAGGCAAAATCATTCATGAATATAGTTGAAAAAACCATGTGTGGGAGTGAGATGGAGTAAGCACATTCTTCCTGGTCTTTCCCACTGAATGCAGCTATAAAAGCTAGTCAGGATGCATGGAGCAGAAGCTATTTGAGGACTCTGAAGAGTAAATAGTGGCAGGCAAATTGGGAAGAAGACCAAAAATATGAATCACTGAACTGGCAATGAGTTCACTAGTTTTTATCCTCTGATTCTTCTGCCACCCAGCCTCAGATACGGGCACAGTTATGAAAGTGGATGGCAGGCAGAGTGGGCTAAGCAAAGCTCTAGTTTTCTGGTGGAGAGCCAAAAAGAGGAACCTCAGGGAAGTGAATAGTACAAGGGAGATCACAGAGAGGGAGTAGCTTGGGGAAGTGACCATGTAAAATAGTTTACAAATTTCTGGGCTCAGCCCTGAGCTGTAATTAGGTTTGACCTGATTAATCAGTACCTAAGACTTTGAGAACTGAATTTTCCACTGTCTAGGTCCCAGACTGTCAACTGGGTGGTACACATGTGGTGTAGCTCTGAACACCCTTGCAAAGTCTTTGAAAATTGAAATGAAATTCTAACCATGGTCCACAAGAGTGGTTTGGAACTTATGGCCTAAATCAAATGAGGTCAATTGCATTCTAATACAAAAATATCAACATTCTTCATATGATTTAAACAAGAGCCAGAGTTTCATAGACTAACATTCAAAATGTTTAATATATATTCTTAAACTTGGCAGATGAATAATTAATCGGCATACGAGTAAGGAAAACCTCAACTCACAAATAAAGACAGTCAACACAAGTCAATACCAAGATGACTTAGACATTGGAATCATTTGACAAAGAGTTTAAAGCAGCTAATTTAAGAATGCTCTAAGAATCATATATACCCTTGGAACAAATGGTTAACTAGAAAGATTCAGTAAGGAAATAGAAAATATAGAGAATAACAAAATGGAAAGGTTAGGACTGGAAAATAAGAAAACCCAGAAATTAAAAACTCACTGGTATATTCCAAAACAGAATAGAGATGACAGAAAAGTCAGCAAACATAACAATGAGTGAAAATAAGTCTGGAAAACAGTGAGGAAAAATACAACCCCAAAAGATCCCCAGGGACCTGTGTAATAATAAAAAAAGTGCAGCATTTGTTCCATTAGACTTCCAGAAATAGAAAAGGGTGCAGAGCTGGAAAAATGTTTGAAGTAATAACAGCTGAAAACCTCCCAAATTTGGCAAACAACAAACCTACATACTCAAGAAGCTCCATGAACTCCAAATCAGATAAAGCCAAAGAATTTTGTCCCCATACACATCATAGTAAAACTGCTGAAAACTAAAGAAAATAAATCTTCCACATGGCTACACAAAAATAACGCATTCAGAGAAGCAATGATTTGAATGAATGTTGAAATCTTGTCAAAAACCATGAAGGCCAGGGCACCTGGGTGATGCAGTCAGTTAAGCATCCAACTCTTGATTTCAGCTCAGGTCATGATCTCAGGGTCATGGGATTGCCCCATGCTCAGTGTGGAGTCTGTTTGGGATTCTCTCTCTCCCTTTCCCTCTGCCTCTCTCCTCGCTCATATTCTCTTTCTCTCAAATAAATAAAATCTTAAGGGAAAAAAAAGAAAAGAAAAAAGAAACCATGAAGGCCAGAGGAGGTGATGCAACATTATTAAGGTGTTGAAAAAAGGAACTATCAAGCCAGAGTTTTCTATCCTGTAAAAATAACCTCCAGGAATGAAGACAAAATAAAGACATTCTCAGAAGAAGGAAAAGTAAGAGAATTCATAGCCAGTTGAGGTGCTCTAAAAGAATGGCTAAAGGAAGTTCTTCAGAGAAGGGAAATGACACCAAAATGAAAGCTAGAACAACAGGAATGAAGGAAAACAACAAAAATGATAAGCATCTGGGTAAATAGAATAGACCATTCCTTTTCTCTTGAGTTCTTTAAAATAAACTTGATATTTGAAAGCAAACAAATATAACAGTGTCTGATGGAGTTTTCAATGCATGGAGATGGGATATATATAAGACAACTATAATATAAAGGGTGAGGGTAGAGGGACCTATATGGAGTAAGTTTTTAAAATTCCACTTGAGGGGCGCCTGGGTGGCTCAGTGGGTTAAAGCCTCTGCCTTCGGCTCAGGTCATGATTCCAGGGTCCTAGGATCGAGCCCCGCATCTGGCTCTCTGTTCAGCGGGGAGACTGCTTCCTCCTCTCTCTCTCTGCTTGCCTCTCTGCCTACTTGTGATCTCTGTCTGTCAAATAAATAAATAAAATCTTTAAAAAAAAAATTCCACTTGAGGGGCACCTGGGTGGCTCAATGGGTTAAAGCCTCTGCCTTCGGCTCAGGTCATGATCTCAGGGTCCTGGGATTGAGCCCCATATCAGGCTCTCTGCTCTGCAGGGAGCCTGCTTCTTCCTCTCTTTGCCTGCCTCTCTGCCTACTTGTGATCTCTGTCAAATAAATAAATAAAAATCTTTAAAAAAAATGAAATTCCACTTGAAGTAGTAAAATATTAATTTTAAATAGATCATGAAGTTCACTATATATATTGTAATCCCGAGAACCACTGAAAACTTTATACAAAGAGATATTGTCAAAACACAATAAATTAAAATGGAATACTAAAAAATATTCAAATAACCTAAAAGAGGGCAGAAAAGAAGGCCGAGGAATGACAAAGAGGGGGGAAATGGAAAATGAATAATAAAACAAATAGACCTAAATCCAAACATATCGATAAATGCCATTAAATGTAACTGTTTTAAACACACCAATACAAAAATCAGAGTTTGTTGGAATAGCAAGATATGAACCAATTATAGTCTGTCTACAAGAAACTTCAAGATGATAGATTAAAACTAAAAGGATGGAAAAAGATAAACCATGCAAATACTAATATCAGACAAAGTAGACTCAAAGCAAGGAAAATAACAGGGGATAAAGGCATATATTACCTAATGATAGAAGGATCAATTCACCAAGATAACATTAAAATCCCAAATGTGCACGTAAGTAACAACTTCAAAATACATGATGAAAAAACTGACAGGACAAAAAGGAGAAACACAAATAAACAATATAGTCGGGGACTTCAACACTCAGAAAAATGGATAGAACTAGTAGAAAGAAAATCAATAAGGATACAGAAGGACGGAACAACACCATCAACCTTGATCTAATTGACATGTATAGGACACTCTATTCAACAATAACGAAATATACACTTTTTTCCAAGTGCACATGGGATATTCATCAAGACAAACCTTATCTGGGATCATAAAAAAAAAAAAAAAAACCTCAACAAGTATTTAAAAGAACTAGGAAAAATAATGTATGCTCTCTGACCGTAATGGAATTAAAGTAGATATGATGATCAGAAAGATATAAAGAAATTTCCAAAACTTTGGAAATTAAACAAAACACTTCTAAATAATTCATGAGTCAAGTCTTTAGGGAAATTAGAAAAATATTTTTAACTGGATGAATGAAAATACAAATATAAAATTTGTGGGATGTAGTTAAAGTAGTTTTTAGAGTAAAATTTATAGTAGTAACTGTTAGTATTAGAAAAGAAGAAAGCCCTCAAGTAAATAAGCTTCCACCTTAAGAGACTAGAAATAGAACAAAATAAACCCAAAGCAAGCAGAAAAAACAATAAAGAGCATAAGTCAATAAAATTGAAAACAGAAATAGAGAAAAGTAATGAAATCAAAAGCTGGTTCTTGGAAAAAAAATCAATAAAATAAGTCTCTAGCAAGACTGAAAAGAAGAAAAGACACAAATGACTGGCATCATGAAGTACTCTGAAACATTAAAGAGAATATTATGAATCACTCTATGCATAAATTTGGCCATGTAAGGGAAATGGACAAATTCCTGAAAGCCACAAACTACCAAAACTCACCAAATGGATAATCTGAATAGCTTTATGACTAAAAAATCCAGTTTGTAGATAAAAACCTCTCCCCAATGCATAACAAACACCAGAACAAAACAAAACAATAAAAACCAACACCACCACCAACAAAAAACAAAACTCCAGGACTAGGTAATATTGTCAGCCAGTTCTACCAAATATTTAAGGAAGTAACACCAATTTTAAGCAATATCTCCTGAAGAGAGAGAGAGAGAGAGAGAGAGATAGATAGAAGGGAATACTTCCCAACTCATTTTATGAAGCAAGCATTACTCTGGTACTAAAACTGTACAAGGGAATACCAAAAAAGAAAACTATAGGTCAGTATCTCCTAAGAACATAGGTGCAAAAATCCCCCCAACAGAATACAGTCCCCAACTTAATGATGGTCCAATGTATGATTTTTCAACTTTATGATGGAGAAAAAGCAATACTCATTCAGTAGAAACTGAATTTTGTATGTTGATCCTTCCCCAGGCTAGTGATGTGCGGAATGATACTCCTCAGTGGTGGTAGCTCCAGATCACAGAAGTAAACAACCCATATACTTAGAACCATTCTATACCCGTACAACTAATCTGCTTTTCACTTTCAGTATTAAATAAATTACATGAGATATTCAACAATTCATTATAAAATAGGCTTTGTGTTAGATGACTTTTTCCAACCACAGGCCAATGAAAGTGAGTATGTTTAAAGTAGGCCGGGCTAAGCAATGATGTCTGGTAGGTTAGGTGTATTAAATGCACTTTTGACCTACATATTGTTTATCAGGACTTAACCCTGTAGTGAGTTGAGAAAAATCTGTATTTTTTTTTAAGATTTTATTTATTTATTTGACAGACAGAGATCACAAGTAGGCAGAGAGGCAGGCAGAGAGAGAGGTGGAAGCAGACTCCCCGCTGAGCAGAGAGCCTGATGCGGGGCTCTATCCCAGGACCTTGGGACCATGACCTGAGCCGAAGGCAGAGGCTTTAACCCACTGAGCCACCCAGGCGCCCCTGTATTTTTTTTTTTTTTAAGATTTTATTCATTTATTTGACAGAGAGAGAGAGACAGAGAGGAAATACAGAAGCAGGGGGAGTGGCAGAGAGAGAAGCAGGTTTCCCGCTGAGCAGGGAGCTCAGCCCAGGACTCTGGGATCCTGACCTGAGCTGAAGGGAGCCCCTAATGACTGAGCCATCCAGGTGCCCCAGAAAGATCTATATTAGCAAGCTGAATCCATCAACATATAAAAAGAAAAGTATATCTTGACAAAATGGAGTTTATCCCAGGATGCAAACCTGGTTTAGTATTTGAAAACAAATCAATGTAATCCACCACATGCACAGTCTAATGAAGAAAAAAATCATGTAATTCGGGGCGCCTGGGTGGCTCAGAGGGTTAAAGCCTCTGACTTCGGCTCAAGTCATGATCCCCGGGTCCTGGGATCGAGCCCCGCGTCGGGCTCTCTCCTTGGTGGGGAGCCTGCTTCTTCCTCTCTCTCTCTCTGCCTGCCTCTCTGCCTACTTGTGATCTCTCTGTCGAATAAATAAATAAAATCTAAAAAAAAAAAAAAATCATGTAATTCACACGGAAAAAAACAAAAACAAAACTTGAGGGCACCTGGGTGGCTCAATGGGTTAAGTAAAGCCTCTGCCTTTGGCTCAGGTCATGATCCAAGGTTTTGGGATGGAGCCACGGATAGGGCTCTCTGCTCAGCAGGGAGCCTGCTCCCAGCCCCCCACCCCGCCCGGCCTGCCTCTCTGCCTACTTGTGATCTCTCTCTCTCTCTGTCAAATAAATAAATAAAATCTTAAAAAAAAAAAGAAACTTGACAAAATTCAATACCTACTTATTATAGTCTCATTATGAACAACCTATCATATTAATGATAAATTTGACATATTAATGACAAAAACTGAATGCTCTTCTCTTAAGTGACAAGTCAAAGATATTCCCTCATTACTCCTATTCAATATTTCATTGGAAGTCCTAGCTAAAATAGTAAGATAAGAAAAAGAAATAAAAGGCATACGGGGGTGGGGTGCATGGGTAAAATAGATGAAGGGGGTTAAAGAGTACACTTACCATGATGAGCACTGAGTAATGTATAGAATTGTTGAATTACAATATCATACACCTGAAACTAACATAACCCTGTATGTTAACTATACTGGAATTAAAATTAAAAACTTAATTTTAAAAAAGGCATATGATTGCAGAGGAAGGAATGAAGTTGTCCCTACTTGCAGATGACATGACTGTCTACCTAGAAAATTTCAAGAAATCTACCCAAAAACCTCCTAAAATCAATAAGTGAGTTTAGCCAAGTTGCAAGACACATGGTGAGCACACAAAAATCATATTTCTCTATACTAACAATGTGTGGTTAGAAACTAGAATTTTTAAAATACCATTTCTGATAGCTTCCTATGATAATTTTACAAGTAAAATAAAATTGAGTGACTATATAGCAAATGAAATCCAGCAAAATATAGAAGGAATTCTACAGTTACTAAGTCCAGTAATTATATAAAAATATACAGTATTATATATAAAACTATATTATAAGTTTATACCAGGAATGAATGGTTTTGTACTGACAAATTAATTAAAAGGACATGTCCTAATTAACAGATTAAAGGTGAAAACTTGTGCTCCTTTCACTAGATGCAGAAAAAAAATTTGGTAACATTTACTATCACAATAAAAACTCTTATCAAACTTGGAATAAAGGAAATTTCCTTAAAGAAATAGAAAGTCATTATATATAATATAATTGTATATTTGGAAAGCATACAAGTATCTACAAGTAAACTATTTAAAAATTATTTACATATTCTGGATACAAGTCCTTTGCCAGATAGGTGATTTGCAAATATTTTCTTCAATATGTGGCTTGCCTTTTCATGCTCTTAACAGTATCTTTCCCAGAACAAAAGTTTTTCTTTCTTTTTTTTTTTTTAAGATTTTATCTACCTATCTGACAGAGGGAGAGAGAAAGAGAGTGAGAGTGCACAAGCAGGGGTAATGGCAGGCAGAGGAAGAGGAAGAAGCAGCCTCCATGTTGAACAAGGAACAGATGTGGGGCTCAATCCCAGGACCCTGGGATCATGACCTGAGCTGAAGGCAGCCACTCAACTGACTAAGCCACCCAGGTACCCCAAAAGTTTTTCATTTCAAAAGGTCCAATTTATCAATTTTTAAAAAGGATCATGCTTTGGGTGACATATCTAAGAAATCTTTGCTTAACTCCAGGTTATAAATATATTCTCCTCTGTTTTCCTTGAAAAGTTTTGTAGTTTCGCTTTTTACTTGCCCAGCTATAATTTGTATTAGTGGAGAGAAAATATTTACCACATGTACAACTGATAAAAGGCTCACATCTGGAATACATAAAGATGTCCTACAATTTGCTAAATACAAATCAACATACAAAAACCAGCTATATTTCTAAATACTGACTATAAAAAGAGGAAATGAGTTTTTTAAAAAAGAGATTATTTATTTATTTGACAGAGAGAGAGAGAAAGAGAGATCACAAGTAGGCGGGGGGAGGGGAGCAGACCCCCTGCTGAGCAGAGAGCCTGATGTGGGGCTTGATCCCAGGATCCTGAGATCAAGACCTGAGCCGAAGGTAGAGGCTTTAACCCACTGAGCCACCCAGCTGCCCCAGGAAATGAATTTTTTAAAGGATACTATAAAGTATACATACTTACATGTGTTTACAAATTTTTAAATGTCAAATACTTAGAAATAAATCTAACAAAAGTATGTGAGACCTCTACCAAGTAAAGTATAAAACTTTGAGAGAAATTAAAGGCTCTCCAAAGTGTAGAGACATACCATGTTCATGCATTTTAAAAATTGATATTGTAAATATATCAAATTTCCCTAAACTGATCTATAAATCAGCGCAATCACAACTAAAATCCCAACAGGTTTTTTATGGATCTCGATGCTCTAATTCTACTAATCTAAACTATGTAGGATGTGGTAAGGTTTTGGTAATGTCAGTAACTGCTCACTGTGTTATTGGTTTAAGATCAGAAAAATAGACCAATGAACTAAGAGAGCTCATAAATTTCCGTATAGGGACACATGATTTACAACAACGGTTGCACTGCAGGGAAGTGGAAAATAGATGGACAGTTATCTATCCATATGGGAATTTTGTGAACCCAGAGTAGAGAATGTTTTCTCCAAGTATCAAAGAGCAGTAACCAAAAAGGAAAAGATAAATTGGGCTGATTACAATTAAAATAAACCATTAAGAGTGAAAAGACAAGACACAGAGGGGAAGAAGTTATTTACCACATATATAACTGATAAAGGGCTCATATCCAGAATATTTTAAGAATTCCAGGGATGCCTGGATGGCTGTCAGGTAAGTACCCACTCAAGATTTTGGCTCAGGTCATGATCTCATGGATCATGGGATTGAGCTCTGTGTCAGGTTCCACACTCCGCAGCTAGTCTGCTTGAAGATTCTGTCCCTCTGCCCCTCCCCCAACTCTCCCTCTCTCTAAAATAAATAAATAAATCTTAACACACACACACACACACACACACACACACTGAGGGATGCCTGGGTGGCTCAGTCGATTAAGCATCTGCCTTTGGCTCAGGTCGTGATTGAGCCTGGCATCAGGTTCCTTGCTTGGCAGGGAGCCTGCTTCTTTGTCTTCCTGCCGCTCCTCCTGCTTGTGCTTGCTCTCTCTCTGACAAATAAATAAATAAAATCTTTAAAAAAAACACACTGAGATACCACTTAATATGCAACTGTCTATAATTTAAAAGTCTAACAATACCAGAGCATCTGGCTGGCTCAGTTGGTTAAGCGCCTGCCTTCAGCTCAGGTCGCGATCCCAGAATCCTGGGATCGAGCCTGGCATCAGGCTCCCCGCTCAACGGGAAGCCTGCTTGTCCCTCTCCCACTCCCCTTGCTGTGTTCCCTCTCTTGCTGTTTCTCTCTCTCTGTCAAATAAATAAATAAAATCTTTACAAACAAATCAATAAATCAATAAAAGTCTGACAATACCAAGTACTGGCAAGCGTGTAAAACAACAGAACTTCTCATATACTGCAAATGACAATGTTAATTAACAATCACTCTGCAAAAATAATTTGCAAATTACCTTACAAATAAGACAGCAATCCCACTACTAGGTATACGCCCTAGACAAACTTGGTACATGTGCACCAAGATACACTCACAAGAACAGCATGGTTTGTAATCACCCAGAATGCAAACAACCCAGACGTCCATCAACAGGAGAATGGATAGGGAAAATGACATAGTCATATGACAGAATAGTATACAGATGTGAAATGGATGGAACTAAACGTGCATACACCATGGATAAATTATAAAACATAATTTTGAGCAAAGAAGCCAGGTATAAGACAATTCATACTGTACAATTTTCTTGTGAAGTCCAAAAACAGGCTGAACTTACCCATGTATGAGAAATGCCTATTTAGATAATAAAACTATATAGAAAAGTTAGGAACACATTATCATCGAGGTCAGAGGGGAGAGAAGAGATCATAATCAGGAAAGCAGCCACATAGTTTTTGAGGTCTTGGCAATGCTCTCTTGTGCTCAGTAGTAGTTATATGGATACTTAAAATATTTACAATAAATTGTTAAGCTACATAGTTATGTATCATTGGTTTTATGTGTTGTGTTCACAGTAAAAAGGGTTTATTTAGCATGTTTCTTACATTTCTCAATAAGCAGTCTAACTTATATATGATATATTTATTTTTGTTCAAAGATGTAACACTGATCTTTTGGAAGTAAATGTGGAATGTTTTATGTCATCCTTTAAATGGTATAAAATACGCAACTAGACATGGGATAACGGAGCTCCTTCTCACGAGAAAGGTAAAAATGCAAAGCGGACATACTTGGTCCCAGGTATTTTCTAAAATACTTAAAAAAGATTTATTTGACAGAGAGAGAGAGAGAGAGCGCACAAGTGGGCAGAACAGCAGAGCAGCAGGCAGCAGTCAGGGAGAAGCAGGCTCCACACCGACCAGGGAGCCTGATGTGGGGCTCGATCCCAGGATCCGGGGATCATGACCTGAGCCAAGGCAGACCCTTTAACTGACTCAGCCACCTAGGAGCCCCTCTAAAATACTTCTGATAAATCTTAAATATTCTAATTCGAAAATAAATGGTAGGAAGGTAAACACAGACTTGCCATGGTTCTGTGGCCAAAATGAAATGATACACTATGACTGTCCATGTTTCTGAGCCACATCATCTTTGTTTTGTCCTCACAGAGCCCTTTCTCAGGAAAAATGCTTTCTCTGACAACTGAGCACAGAAGACGCAAGGTTATTAAGCAACCATCATATAATAAGCCCATGAAAAGATGCTTGGCATCATTAACCATCAGGGAAATGTAAATCAAAACCATAATGAGATGCCACTTTGTTCCCAGTAGGACGGCTATATTTGGAAAGACAGATAATAAGAAGTGTTGAAAAGGACATGGAGAACTTGAAACTGGCATACATTGCAGGTGGGATGTAAAAGGATGCATCTGCTTTGAAAACAGTCTGGCACTTTCTGAAATAATTAAATATAGAGTTACCACAGAATCCAACAATTCTGCTCTGATGTATATACCCAACGTAAGTGAAGACACATGTGAACACAAAATCCTGGACATGAATGTCCATAAAGCATTATCATACCAACTAAGAAGTGGAACCAACCCAGAGGTCCATCAATTAACTGATACATGAATTAATAAAATGTGGTATATCCGTGCAGTAGAATATTATTCAGCCATAAAAAGGAATGAAATACCAGCATTAAGCTATGACATAGGTGAACCTTGCAAATATTATGCTCAGTGAAAGAAGCTAGGTAAGAAGTGACATATTGTATGCTTCTGTATTTATGAAATGTCTTGGATAGGCTAATCCATAGAGACAGACAGTAGACTAGTCATTGCCTAGGGCTGGGAAGATAAGGGAGCTAGAGAGTGACAACTAAGAAGTTCAAGTTTTTTGGGGGGGGTAAGGAGAAGGTTATAAAATCAATTGTGATAATGACCATACAACTCTGTGAATATACGAAGAGCTGTTAATTGGACACCTTGAACCGTATAATAGGTAAGTTATATATCTACAATAAAGCTTTTCAAAATATGTCATCATTTCATTATTTAATATTTCTGAACAACCTAAGTGGGACAAAAGTACCCCAGTTTTTAACACCAGATTTCACATCTTAACAGAAACACTGTATAAATAACACAGAAAAATACAACAAATTCTTCTTTGGATATTGGTGTCTTGATGAAAGGAGGCTTCACTGATCCTTGTGTGGCGTCCTAAGGCAATATGTCCTAGGAAGCTGTGGAATGGGTAAAGGTTGCTCTGTGTGTGTGTGTGTGTGTGTGTGTGTGTGTGTGTGTAAAGTGTTTGAAGAATAATTTTGAAAGGGAAGATGGGAAAGAAAAGAGAACTCGAAGGAAATCACCACAGGTGTATTCTCTGGTGGGTTGATTTTAGGAAAAAAGTTGATTGATTTTAAGAAAAAAGGAAAAAAGATCTGGAAACTAATTGGCTAAAAACTGTGCATGTCTGAATTTCCCCTGGAAAGACTTCATGTTTCTGAGTTTGAAGACCTGAGTTGTAGTTCAAAAGCCTTGTCTTTCAAGACCACAACCTCTGCTACGAATTGCCAAAGCTTTCCTTGTAGCTTAAAGCCAAGATTTTGGCTTTTGAGTCTTGCGTTGGCCTCTGTCAGCCTCCTCAAGGTGGTAAGCCTTGAATGCTTCAGCCTTATGGTCTAATTGTAATGTGGGAGGGGATTAGGAAGGAAGAGGAGGAAGGAAGGGCAACAAGGGTTAATATATCAAATTATAATCTTACCATGCCAAAGATCTCCCTTTTTAGTGAGCACCCTAGTGATTCTGCCACAGGCAGGAGAAGCCAATGCTGGCCAGTACTGCAAGGGAAAGAATCAAAGCAGAAAAGGACAAAGAGGACAACGTGGTCAGGAGCCAGTTTGGCAGCATGGTAGGAACAGAAGACAGACTGAGTCGTTTAGAGATTGATCTGGAAATGAGAGATGGAGCCAGAGCAGAGACATTTAGGATGTTCAACTGAGGAAAAAGATGGGCAGATAGCAAGAGGTGGGCCTGAGAACTGAGGAAGGTTTGTTTCCAGAGAAAGAGAAACTTGAGAATGTTTATGCAATAGAGAGAAATTATCAGGAAGGGGATGTACAGAGAAAAGGAACTGAGGGTCCTGAGAAGCTGTGAGGTGACAAAATGGAGAGCCAGGGCAGAGGGACTGACATTGAATCGTGGAAAGACACCGCTTCCTCTGAGAGGCAGGAAAGCAGCAGAAGCTCTGGAGAGGGTTTTGGTGGATGTGGGACCGTCTGTGGAGCTCAGATCACGTGACCTCTCTGATCTGGAGATCCCGTGGCAGAATGAGAGGCAAGCAGGTGAGAAAGAGGAGAGAAGAGTGGGGCCTCAGGACACCAGAGAGGGCTAGAGAATCAGCTGTGGAGAATAGCATCAGGAGTCAGATCAGCCTCGGGGGGCGGGCAGCTGGGCTGAGTTGCCTGGGTCTGCCAGACCCTTTGTACTTCCAGCTGGAGGATGGCAGTGAGGCCAGGAGAGCTGGGGGCTGCCCAGTGCTGAAGAAGAAAGGTGGGAGACGGTTCAGAGAAGAGGGGGTCAGCTGCGAAGTCCAAGATCTTCACCTGCAGGGAGCACAGTAAGACTTGGGCAGAAGGTGGGCTTTGAAGCAAGTGGCCACTCGGCAGAGAGGTCAAGGAGATGATCTTGAGTGGGTTGAACAGGACTGAAGAAAAAGTCCTTGGGACTTCCTGGGAAAAGAAAAAGTCCTTGGGACTTCCCGTGAAAAAGAAGGAGCTGGAGCCGGTGTGAGCCATGAAGCTATCCGAACTGTCTTGCACCATCTAATCCAGCAGCCACTGGCCTCCTGGGGGTTAGTCCAAACTTCATTTGTGCTCTAAGTGTAAAATATACATGCTACTCCAAAGACTTAATATGAAAAAAAAGAACATTAAATATCTCATTAATAAATGTTTGCACTGATTATTTATTTAAATAATATATGGATCTACTGGGTTAAATAAATTATTAAAATTAATCTCACCTGTTTATTTTTACCTTTGTAGTGAAGCTTCTAGAAAAATTTAAATTTCACGTGTGGCTTGTGTTATATTTCTCTTGCTCAGCACTGCTCTAGAGACTCCCTTACTGGGACATTGATTGTCTGTGTCATGCCTGTGGCCCCAGTACCTGGGGCCTACACAGAGAGGCCTCAGGGAATGGTGTGTTTATGTGTGTGTGAATCGATGAGTAGATGAATAAGTAAATTCGTGAATGAGTGAGTGGATAAATGAGGATCCTATATGGTTTTCGAGGACTTGGTCATTTTCTTCTCAGTTGTGGAGAATTATATATGAAAGGGTAACCGAGATAGTTAGAATTGAGGCAAGCTCACCAAGGCTTTGAGGGAGGAAATCTTCAAGAGCATTTTAGGGGACCTTATATTTGATATAAAGGCTCAAGAACATGGACCCTTGCCACACTCCTTCCCCCCCCAACCTTTAAAAAAAAATGTCTTTCTGTAGCACCTTAATGATGCCAGGGACTGTCCTAGGTATTCTGCGCATATTAACTCATTTAAACTTCACATCACCCTAGGAGGTAGGCACTCCTCTTTTGCAGATAAGGAAACTAAGGCACAGAGATGTGAAGTAGTTTGGCCAGGACTACCCAGCAGGTGTTGGAACTGGTATTTAAACCAGGCTGACTGGCCCCAGTGGCCATAAGCCTAGCGATTATACCATCCTGTCTCTCATCCTGTCCTTTCGCTTCATCCCCAAGGTTCTCCCCAACAGAGATATAGTAGGCCCCCCCTTATCTGCAGGGGATCCATGTCAAGACCCCTTGTGGATGCATGAAACTGCAGATAGTACCGAGCCCTCTATATACTATGTTTTTTCCTCTACACACATACCTATGATAAAGTTTAATTTATAAATTAGGCATGGTAAGAGATTAACAGCAATAGTGAATAGAGCAATTTTACAATACTCTGTAATAAAAGTATGTGAATGTAGTCTCTCTCTCTCTCAAAATATCTTATTATGCTGTACTCACCCTTCTTGTGATGACGTGAGGTGATAACGTGCCTACGTGATCAGATGAAGTGATGTGAATGGTGGGGGCGTTGGGACATGGTGTAGGGCTACTATCGACCTTCTAAGGATACGCCAGAAGCAGGATCATCTGCTTCTGGACCACAGCTGACCACAGGACGCAAAACCACAGATAAGGGAGGGGGGGAGTGCTGCATAGAATCCTTTTTTCTCCCTCTACTAAACTCTCCTTCACTCCCAATCCCTCAGGCCCTATATTCCTGGAGAAAGTTCCCAATGTACTTTGCTTACTGAAAATAATTGTAAGTAACCCCCAACTTCCCCACCAAAAAGTCAAAAACACACCACAGCTGCACGGTCAAATACAACAGCCAAGTGACCCTGCCTCCTCTGTTCCTGCCAACCCCATCCCTGAGCCTTTCCCACACCATTTTCTCTATCTCCCCCCCGTAGCCCCAGTCTCCTGTCCTGAACCTGGGACTGGCCCTCCCCTGCCTTCCTGGGTAGACTCAAGGGGAGTGAGTGTTAGAGGAGCCTGAGGTTTCCTAACTCTAAGCAAACACTGTATCTGTCCGTCCAGCAGATGTCAGCAAGGTGACTACGGGGGACAGAACGGGGGCTTCCCAGACACCACCTTGGCCAGTGCCCAGTCCCACCCACCAGGGACTCCGTTCCAGCCTCAGCTTGGATCCCTCCGATGACAGAGTAGCCCTGAATTTCCAGCCCCTGGGAGCAGCCCTAGCCCAGAATCTCCACTTTCAGGGCCAAACAGACTGGAACACTAAGAAGGAACCAACAGGCCGTCTTCCTCTCTCTCTCATTAAATTGTGAATAATAATGCATTTACTTATTCTCCCAGTTAAAAAGTTGTTTAAATCCTTTGAAGAATCTTGCAAGGTAGCTTGGCTAGACAGCAGGCAGGACAGTCCAGTGCCTCCGGTGGGGGGGCCAGGGTCTTCCATTCGCCTGTTTTTTGGTCCAACAAGTAGGCATTTGGGTTGATGGTGTAGTCCTTTGTCTGGACGTCACTGGCTGTGGTGACACCCCCACACACAAACACTCTGTTGTCGCCAATGGAGCAGATAGCATGGGACACATCCAAGGGGCAGTTGTTGGGCAAGAGAGGCACCGAGGTGGTCGTCTTGTTGGCCTTTATCTTCTGCAGGTTTATTTCTACGCTCTGCCGGTGGCTGTGTACACAGAGGATGTTGTCCTGATGGAAAGAGAGCAGGGGCCTGTGGTTGAACTCAATGGGGAAGGTGATACACTGGACCACATCCCCAGTGTTGGTGTCAAAGCAGTCCACCACTCCGACCCGGGAAATATAGCCCTTCACCAAGCAGCGGCCCGTGACAATGTACAGGTTCCGGTCCCCCTTGGTGATCACAGCTGTGCCATCCATAGGGATGCTCATCTTCCCTGCCAGGCACCAGGCCTCCTTGCGCTCATCATAGCGATAGATGTTGGAGACATACCGCCTTGGGGCAATGCTCCCACCCACTGAGTACACTGTCCCCCCGCAGGTCACCATGGTGTGGAAGACGAGCCCAATTGGCAGGTCCGGCAACTTGGTCCAGGAGTTGTCATCCATGTCATACCGCCAAGCCGTCTTCAGCCCTGAAATCTGCTCAGTGGTCCCACCAGAGATGTAGATGTAGCGGCCAGCAGAGGTGGCACTAAGGGCTGCCGCCCGATAGGGCATCTCTGACAGCTTCAACCACAGGTTCTCCTGGATGATGTAGGCAAACACTCCATCATTGAACTTACCATGGGCCTTCTGGCCGCCCAGGATGACCACTGAGTCAAGCAGGGCACCTTTCCGCTGGTAGCTCAGCAAGCTGGACGGCCTCTCCTGCTTTCGGTCCACGAGGACACTCTCGATCAGGGTCGCGTGGGCTGAGCTGTTCTCCATGCCCATCAGCTTGTTGCTGGCAAACATCAGTGTCTTGTTGGAGACGGCATTAAGATTGATGTAGTTGAAGAACTTCTTGAAATACTTCTCCCGCTCATCCTTCCGGAAGTACACCCAGTTGATGAGGGCACTGAGAGCCTGGTCCTCATTGAGCACATGCAGGTTTTCATCTCGGAGCAGGCGTCCAAAGATGACAGGGGGACAGCGCATGAAGTGCATACAGCCCTCGGGACTGGCCCAGTAGTGGAAGTTGTCACGAATGCCAGAATAGGCCAAGTCTGACACCTCTTTGAGCTCAAACAACTCAGCCAAGAAGAGGTAACGCAAGCAGTTTGCACGGCGGATGGACTTAATCAGGAAGTCGTTACAGTGGATTCGAAGGCGTGGCGTGTTGAAATACTGGGCCCCGCGAAGGAGCTCCTCCACGTTCTGCTCCGAGATCACCACCTTGCCACTGTAGAAGTAGTCCAGGAGCTGGTCCACCGTGGCCGGACTCAGGTAGTTGGGGTCAATGGTGATAAAGAGCTCATCGGTGGTCTTCATGTCATTGTTGGAGATGAGGCTCTTCACCAGTGGGGAGACAGCAGCCAGCACGTTGCGATGTGCAAAGAAGACATGGTGGTCCACAGTCAGGGCCATGTCCCAGTACTCTTTGCGTTTCCTCTGTTTGTTCAGGTTCTGCAGCACAAAGCTGTTGTAGTTTTTCTCCGTGAATTCCAATTTCATGGTGCTTCTGGCTGGCTGAGGCAGAAGATCAGCAGCAGGTACTGGAGAACAGACGTTCTCAGGCCTTTGGGATTCAGATTGATGGTTGTTTGCAGAGCAGTTGATCAGGGAGGACGGGGGCTGGGAGAGAGGGTGATGTCATAGAATGGATGAGGTCATCACAATGCCAGCCCCTGAGGCCTTTCTCAGAGGCACAGGGCCTTTCTCCCCTCTGATGGCTCCAACCTGTCGAGGCTAGATCTCCTGCCAGGACTTAAAGCCTTGGGCCCAGAGCTCAGGAGAAACTTGGAGATGGGTTGCGACTCTTATCCAGGGCTTTTAAAACTCAGTTCAAGCCTATTTCTGGAATGTTTGAGCCAGTCTGGGTGGGGGTGGTATAGGAAGGGAAAAGGGGAAGGTGGAGGAAGAAAAGCGATTTTTGGATTTAGAAGGATCCTTCCATGTACAGGAGGGAAACAGGCCCAGAGAAGAGAAGGAACTTGCCCAAGATCACACAGCAGGTTGGAATGAGACCCCTGGAAGCCAAGTCTTCTGTCACAGTACTCATCTTTCCAGGAAGCTCCTAACTACTTAGCTTTCCCCAGTCTCTGATTCTTAGGCCTCAAGGTACTCAAGGTACCTTTCTCTGCCAAGGCTCTTGGCCATCAGAGAAGAATTTCAGGCTCTGTCCTTTGCCTTCTAACCTTTGTAGCCATGGACACCACTTTTTTTTTTTTTTTTTTAATGACACCATTCTTTAAAATGGAGGGAGAGGTAGAGGCCACTGACTGGAGCATGGATAGAAGAGTCAGCCACACACTGGGGAATGGGAGGGCCTCTGAAGCCCTGATGATTTCAGTTCTACAGCAAACTGGGACCTTCTCTCCACATTTCCAAGTCTGTAGTCATGCAACTTTGGGGGCTGTGGCCGGTCAGCTCTCTCCATCAAGCATCGACTTGGACAAGTGGCTCAGACTCTGTAAACTTCAGTTTCCTCATCTGTGAGACAGGAATAACAGCACCCGCTTGGAAGGTTATTAAGAATTTAAATGAGAAAATGATTAGAGCGTGTTAAGTACAATGTTTGGCTTGTAGAAAACGTTCAATAAATTTAGCTGCCCTTACTTTATTGATATTATATTAGTTCACCCAGCGCCGGTATCCTTGGGTGCTCCCTTTGTACGTAAATACCTGTCATCCTCTGGCCGGTGTTTGGTGGTGGCGGGGAATCGAATCCCTTCGGAACCCCGCGCCCTCTTTGGGCGGGCTGCGCCAGCCCGGTCCCGCCACGCGGTGGAGCTGGAGGGACATCTCCGGCCGCCGAGGCCCGGGTGACCGCGCTCCCTGAGCTCGCCCGCAGCCCCCGCTCCCTGCGGGGACAGCAGCGCCCCCCTCCCAACCACCCCAGCCCCCTCGCCGCGCGGTTCCCTCGCGCCCGGCGCCCGGTGGCGACTGCAGTGCCCAAGGTAGGGCCTCCCACGTCCAGCACAAAGCCGCCTGTGCCCGCTTTACAGGTGGGGTGCGGAACGCGGGAGAGGAGCTGTCTCTGACTCGCGGCGTCCCCCCTGGGCGCCCCGCTGGGTGGGGTGGCGGCAGACTCCGTCGCCCGCTGGCGGGCGTGGGGTTCCCGGAGTGCCCGCCGCGCGTCTCTGTGTTGCCCGTGCCACGGAAGGGCTAAAGTTCAGCGGAGCCCCCGCGGAGGGTGGATGGCTTCTGCGGACAGTGGAGGAGCCCAAGGGCCCCACCCCGGACCAGCCTTGGGGGGATCCCTGCAAGGGGCTCAACTCGAAGGCCTTTGCGGCGACGGCCAGATGGTCCCGAGGGGACCTAGGCCCCAAGCCCCACTCCCAACCCTTAGGTCGTCCTTAGCGCCCCTACAAGGAAGACCGGAGCCTGGAGCTTGGGGCATGGGAGCCTGCCAGCTCTTTCCCTCCCTGGCTTAGTCAGGTTATCAGTCATCCTCTCTGTATCTCATTCTTCCATTTCAGACCTGACTTTTTCCTTGGGGATTTGGCAACTTGAAAACGATTTAAAAGTACTTACGTTTTAGTGCTGAATCCGTTCACCTTGATTCCTGAATGGTATAGAGGCACTCAGTCTCTTGACAGATCTCTGCGCAAGGCTAAGAACTTCTGTCTTCCCCGTAAAAAGGCTTAGATTTCAGCCTCTCCATCAGACAAGCTGTGTGGTTTGGGTGGGTTTTCTCTGCTTTCTCCACATGAGACTAACTGAGCTCCAAAGGCTTAGCCAGCCCTGATCTCTCGAGAAGTGGCAGCAGTTTCCGCGCAGGTGAGACCTGTTGGTGTTGATTGCAGACACCTTTTTCATTCCCATTGGCATCCCGGCCTGCCCTGGTGAGAGGCTGGCCAGCCTCAGCTTCCGGGGCATTCCAACCAAGAGTAGAGCCTGGGTAGGGTCAGATCTGTTGTTGTACCTGCCCCTTTGCCCCCACATCCTGGGGCATTTTGGTGGAGGAATGACTGTGCCCCTTTGCATTTGTTTCAAGCACCAGAAACACAAGGGCAGGAAGGTCTCTCCAGTTGAGAAAGTTGGGTATGGGGGTGCCATGGACCTGAGAAGATCCAGTAGACTTAACTCCCTGTGCCAGACTTTGAACAGCTGGACAGACTGCAGCCCAGAGAGGGGAAGGGCACACAACTCTGAGAGCACAGGGCAGGAGCTTGGAGCCAGGGTTCCTGTCTCCTTCCTCTGTTCTCTGGCCACAAAGGAGAGCTGGCAGTCTGGTTTGTCCTCTGCCCTTCATGAACTGTAGCAGTTGCTTTCTTTAAGAAATCCATTGAGGAAGTAAAATTAATGCACACCTGCTCAGCCAGCTTTGTTGCCTGGCTTTTCTTCAGCCTAGAAACCTCTTCTGGTCAGCTTTTATCTTCCTCCAGCCAAGTGAGTCAACAGATGTCAGCACTTGGCTGCATGCCAGGGTCCATGACCTGGCTATGTATATGTACTGGGTGCATGGTCTCCTTGGGAGTTACCAGAAAGTTCACTGACTGGTTGGTCATTCAGTCCCTGTTGCCCAGGTGTGGCCTCAGCCCAGTCTTTATTCCACTCCCCGCCCTCCACTCCCTGCCCAGCTCAGCATTTTTGGCTTAAGAAGACTCCCTAAGGGAGGTGACCCTAATATTCTAACCTTCTGGGGAACATCACTTGACATATCATTTTGCTGGGAAGCCCTGAAAATGAGGGGTATGTTTTAATGATACACAGACTGGCCTCAGCTAGAAAGCTCAGGAACTCCCTCATTTGTACCTCTAACGCTGGCTTTCTCACTTCCGTTTATTTTCAACTGGCCACTTGGCTTGCATATAGTTTTGGCTGGCCATGGCCCTAATTCAAACTCATGGCATCCTCATTTTAGTTCCGCTGGCAAATTCTTTCTTATTTCTTAGTTCCAATGCCGGGCCCATGGCCAGCCCAGGGATTGGCTGCCCTTGGATCACATGTCCACTTTGGTCCAATCAGCCGTTTGAGAGTAGGTCCCCCAGATGAAAGCATAGAGGCCAGCGGGGTGCAAGTTCCTGGGAGAATTTGGAGGGACTGGGAAGCCTGAGTTACCTAGGGCAGTAACTAAGAGTTATGATGACCTTAGTCACCAATTAAGAATCAGGCATGAATGACATGGAAGATATTACACAAAAGAGATTTGATTGTCTTAGTCAATATCCCTGGGTGAAAGGAAGGGCACAGCTCGAGGCTGCGTTCACAGTGCAGCCATACCTTCAGGAAGCGAGTTCCTTGACTGGCCTGCTCCGACTGGGTCTCTAAGGCAGCAGCCTGATGACTCTCCGCTTGGAGAGGTCCTGCTTCTGCGACGCCCAGCGTGGCATCTGGGTCGGGTCCTCCCACACAGACCACGTGAAATCGTTATGCAGGGGAACTTTGTATGGTGTGAGGCCAAACACAGAACCAAACTGGCAACTCTAAGCTCCCTTCCCCGCCTCACTCCATGGGATGTCTCCCTGGAACATTTGGGCCTGTCCCGCATTCCTGGAGGGAGCAGCGGCACAGCTGCCCCTGCAGCTGCCAGAAACAGGCGGTGGCTCCCGCCCCGTGAGCCCGGGGAGGGCAGAGGCCGGAGGGCTTCCTCTGGGGGCCCTGGTGAGCTCACACTCACCCCCACACTCACTGACTTCATCCTTCGATCGCTTGGCTGGGAGCCCAGGCAGTGTGAGGGGCTTTCTCTCCCAGAACAGGCCCTGGGCCATGGCGCTGAGGTGGGGGAGGGGCGGCTTTCCGGCCTGACCCGAGGCCCCAGGAACCCAGAGGCACATATGGAGCTCTGAGATGCCCGAGGATTTTAAGAGAAAAGGTGGGAGGGGGACAAGGGTGGTGGTGAGTAGTGGTACTTTGCTATTTAAAGGGAGAAAATGCAAGGAAGTGAAACTTTTCTCTCCATTTGTTCTTTGGCATTCCCATCAGAGAATTCCAGGAGGCATGCAGATGACATCATGTCTTAAAACTGAGAAATCTCGATCATTCTGTGAAAGGCAGTTCCTGCCTGTCCCATGTTTCCAGTGGAAGTTGCTTTATATTTATGTGTTTAAAGAGGTTTTATGTTACATTTAGATGAGGGTTTAATAATCTTAAATATCTACCAGAAGTAGATTACAATGCATGAAGATCACATAAAATGAACTTCACCTTGAAGCATCACAAACATTTGGAATTAGAAAAAGACCAGGGATGGATATTATAAGAAATGTACAAAAGAAGTTTGCTTAGGAAAAAAAAAAGTTTTAAAATTGATTTTTCGTTTTCCCCTTAAGTCCAAATAATTGTGGTCTAAGTAACCATCAGGGTAAAGGCTTTCAATAGGCTCATTCCTTTTGATAAGAATAAGTTCGTACAGAACTGTATATCCAAGTGTGTGTGCAAGAGACACTCAAAAGCATCCCCCACACAAGCACATACACCCACAGGGACAGACATGCAGCTGAGTTTTTGTTGTTCTAGGCACTTCGTATCCATGTTAAGTCGGCCACGTTCCCATTCCATTTAATGAATTACTTCCTTGGAGGCAGGACATTTTCTTCAAAGAAGCCCTGGTTGACGACATTCCCTGCAGGGAAGTATCGGGCCACCACGAAGGAAGACCCATCGCTTGCGGATGCCTTCCCCACTCCCATCTTCTTCGTATTCTTCCACACCATCGCTGTGAAGTGTCCTGGAGGGGCAGAGGCAGGGGGAGAGGGAAACAGGTTAGTGGGCAGAATCTGGAGAAGGACGTTTTCAGGGGTTCTCGAACCCCTGCACCATCTCATCAGGCTTGGGAAGCTTGAGCTTCACACACACCAATCAGAGGCAGGAGAACATTCCCCTGCCTGACTTTCTGAGGCACTGAGTCCTCTCAATCAGCCACACAGACCCTCCTCACCTCACTGTTTCCAGATGCCCACAGGTGTCCCGGAGATCACAACAAAGCCAAGTGAGCCCAACAGTTAGGATGCCACGCCACTGGCACCTGCCTCCACCCCTCCGCGCCCCCCAGACTCTATTCTTCAAGGTCATGCATGATCTCCATGTTTCTCCCTGAAGATCACTTTTTGTCCCTCTCTTACTTGACATCTCAAGAACATTTAATAGTCGACTCCTCCCCTTTTTGAAGTACCCTCTCTTTTGGTTTCCATGATGCTGCCCTCTTTGGGCATTCCCATCTTCCTCTTCTGCCTCTTCTGACTCTTCCATTTCACTGATAAATGCTGGAGGGGCCCGCCCGCCCTTCCCAAGGCTCAGTCCTGGGCTTGCTTTTCTTTACCTGCTGCACTCTTTAGGCAATTCCATCATTCTCTGGCTCCCAAATTTATTTCCCTAGACCAGATCTCTCCTCTGTGTTCCAGATACAACTACTTATTTGACATTTCCACTTGGATGGCTCACAGGCATCTCGAATGTCACCTGTCCAAACCTCACTACTGATTTTGGTTACCCCCAGAGTCATTGCTCTTCCTACCTTCCTTTTCCATTTATGTTCCCTCCATGCACACAACCCTAGGGACTGATCCGTATTCCTCCCTCTCCCTCATTACCCCCTCTACAACCCATCATTCAATCCTGGAGACTCTAACTCCAAAACAGATCTTAAGTCTATCCACTCCCCAAACTTGGGTTCCAACCACAAACTTTCTCATGTGGACCACTGTTAATAGCCTTTGACTGGTTCCCCAGCACCCACCTTTGCCTCCTCCAATTCACTTTCTCTAAAGGAGCCAGAGTAATCACTTTTAGACATAAGTCATATCTGTTTACTTCCCCACTTAAAAATCCCTCAACTTCTTCTAGTTGCACCTAGAATGAAAGGGGATGCTTTGGCCCAAGGGCCTCCTTTCCATTTCTTGAACATATCAGGTTAGTCCCCACCATGGAACCCCTGCACACATTGGCCACTGTGTGGAACGCTCTCCTGATGACCAACATCTTATCTCTTAGGCCTCAGCCCGAATGTCACTTGTGCAGAGAAGCCTTTCACAATCACTTATTTCCTCAACACCTCCCTCCCAAGATCATCCTATCATACCCTGTTCTTCCCCCTCATAGCATTCTTCCATTTGCAATGCTACGTGTGTTTGATTTCTTGTTCATTTGCTTGGCTCTATCGCTAGGGCTCTCAGACTCACAGGGGCAAGAATGAAACTGTTTTATTCAGCAAAGTATACTCGGTACCCTGGCCCAGCCTGGCACATGAAAAGTGTAAAATAAAGCTTTGTTGCATGAATACGTGGGATGAATGAAAAGGTAGATGGAAAAACCATCTTGGACTTGGCTTCTACCCTCACTGCAAGTGCAGGCCTTCTGCATTTTGCACTCTTTGACATCTTCACAAGTTGGAGCCTCCTTAATTCCCTCTGCTCTAAGCCAAGCAGCCTGGTTCCTTCTCAAGCTACTGCCTGACCTTCTAGACACTTCTGTGGTTTGTTAAGCTTCTCAGCCTCAGTGTCCTGCTGTTGAGGCTGCCTGCCCCTCACTCACTGCTTCCTTCCAACTTTTCATATAGCTCAGCTTCCCACTCCCCTTCCACTTGGGGAGTAAAAGAGTTGCTGTAATGTACTCTTTGCTCAGTGACCATAAATTCTTCTGTCTCCAAGGAATAGAGAGAGGGTGCTTACCCTTTGCACCTTCACTGTTAAGGACTCAGAGATCCTTTGACAGGTCAATATTGACTTCCATAGCACAGAATGACATTCATTTGCTCAAACAACACTGAAGAGATTATGTTTCCTCCTTGAGGGTAGGGACCATACTTGTCTTATTTTATTTTATTTTTTTAAGATTTTATTTATTTATAGGAGAGAAAGCGAGAGCAAGAGAGACAGCACAGAGAGAAAAGCAGACACCCCGCTGCGCAGACAGCCTGACTGCGGGGCTCGATATCAGGACCAGGAGATCAGGAACGGAGCTGAAGGCAGGCACTTAACCGACTGAGCCCCCCAGGCACCCCCATGCCTGACTTACTGGTCACAATATCCCCGGTGTTTAGCACTGAGCTTGGCACAAAGGAGATGCTCTCCCAATATCTGATATAAATGAAAGAGACAGAGGGAAGGAGGAAAATTGAATCAGAATGGCAAAGTATCCCACAGGATAAGAAAGAAAGAGGTAACCATTTTACACCTCTTTGGGTGGATTTTTTTTTTTTTTTAAAGAAGAAAATAACAGGGGCGCCTGGGTGGCTCAGTCGGTTGAGCATCTGCCTTCAGCTTGGGTCATGATCTTGGGGTCCTGGGATCGAGTCCTGCATCGGGCTCCCTGCTCAGGGAGAGAGCCCTCTGCCTGCTGCTTCCCGTTTGTATTCTCTCACTCTTTCACTCTTTCTCTCTCCCTGGCAAATAAATAAATAAAATCTTTTAAAAAAGAAAAATCTTTTAAAAAAGAAAAAGAAGAAGAAAATAACAAGTGTCGGTGAGGATGTGCAGCACTTGGAACCCTTGTGCGCTGCTGGGGGGGATGTGAAATGGTGCAGCCACTGTGGCAGACAGTACAGGGATTCCTTAAAAAATGAAATATAGAATTACCATCTGAACCAGTAATTCCACTTCCAGGAATAAACCCCAAGGAACTGAAAGCAGGGACTCAGATACTGGTACACTCGTGTTTATAGCAGCACCACTCACAGTAGCCAAAAGGGGAAAAAAACCCAAATGTCCACCAATGGATGAATGGATAAACAAAATGTTATATACACACATACAATAAAATATTATTCAGCCTTAAAAAGGAATGAAATTCTGATATATTCTACCTTGAGGATGAACCTTGAGGACTTTATGCTAAGTGAAATAAACCAGACACTGAAAGACAAATATTATATGACTCCACTTATATGATACCGAGAATCACCAAACTCACAGTGACAGAAAGTAGAAGAGTGGTCACCAGAGCTTACGGGTGGGGAGGGAGAGAGGGAGGAATGGGAGTTATTATTTAATGGGTTCAATTTGAGATGACTGAAAAGTTCTGGAGATGGATAGGGCAATGGTTGTACAACAAAGTGAATGTATTTAATCTCACTGAACTGTGCTCTTAAAATGATTAATTTTTGAAGATTTTATTTATGTATTCATGAGAGACAGAGAGAGAGGCAGAGGGAGAAGCAGGCTCCCTGTGAGATTTGCCCCTAAAAATGGTTATTTTTTTTTTAAGATTTTTAATTATTTGACAGAAAGAGAGAGAGATTACAGGTAGGCAGAGAGGCAGACTGAGAGAGAGGGAGAAGCAGGCTCCCTGCTGAGCAGAGAGGCCGATGCGGGGCTCAATCCCAGAACCCTGAGATCATGACCTGGGCCAAAGGCAGAGGCTTTACCCACTGAGCCATCCAGACACCCCAAAATGGTTATTTTTATGGTAAATATGTTTTACCAGAAGATAAAGAAGAAAGAGAGAAAGAAAGAGAGAAAAAGAAAGAAAGGGGGAACCTGGGTGGCTCAGACAGTTAAGTGTCTGCTTTCAGCTTGGGTCATGATCCCAGGATCCTGGGATGGAGCCCCACACCCCATCCGGCTCTCTGCTCAGCAGGGAGTCTGCTTCTCCCTCTGCCGCTCCCCCTGCATGTGCTCTCTCTCTCACTCACTCACTCTCACTCACGAATAAAAAAAATCTTAAAAAAAAAAGACTGTGTGTATTTTGTCCTACAGATGAACTCCATTTTTATGATTTCTTAAATGTAGGTAATACTTTACTTAATTGTCTATGTCCATAGAAGATCTGAGGTTACCAAATTGTTTACAAGAATAACAAACCATAAATAGTAATCAGCAGAGTTTCTGTGATAAAATCAAAGCAAGAACTCAAGGAAAACAAACCCCAGGCACAACTACGCATCTTTTTTTTTTTTTTTCCTAAGATTTTATTTATTTATTTGACAGAGAGATAGAGAGCGCAAGTAAGCAGAGCAGCAGGCAGAGGGAAAGAGAGAAGCAGGCTCTCTGCTAAGCAGGGAGCCTGATGCGGGGCTCGATTCCAGGACGTTGGAATCATGACCTGAGCCGAAGGCAGCCGCTTAACCAACTGAGCTACCCAGGCGTCCCGACGCATCTTTTTCACTTATCCTTAAACTTGTATTAACCAGTGCTCGCTAAACTCTGATTTTCACCTCAAAATCAAAGAGAAACGCTTCTTGGGCGCCTGGGTGGCTCAGTGGGTTAAAGCCTCTGCCTTCAGCTCAGGTCATGATCTCAGGGTCCTGGGATCGAGGCCCGCATCGGGCTCTCTGCTCAGCAGGGAGCCTGCTTCCCCCCTCTCTCTCTGCCTGCCTCTCTGCCTGCTTGTGATCTCTCTGTCAAATAAATAAATAAAAATCTTTAAAAAAAAAAAAAAAAAAAAGAGAAACGCTTCTTGCCTCTTCCCCCTGGGTCCTCCTACTTTCTGAGTCACAGCTCCAGGCCATCCAGCAGCTTGGTGAGGTGTCACCGTTCCCACAGGCTGCCTTTTCATTAAGGCTCAAGCTCTTCGACACGTGTGAACCTTTTCTCTCAAAAGAACTGGACTCTGGCTACTGACCACCTGCTTCCTCTGTTGCCCGGGCGAGGAAGAACTGCCATTTATCCACGGGTTGCCAAGAAAATGATCACAGACACAAGCAGCATGTGGGCCCGTGGAGGCCTTTTCCAAACAGATGAGACTAAGTGATTTTCCCTCTGGCCAGGGAGGTTTCTGTCCAGAGATAATTAAGTGTGGGTATTTAGAGACGAGTTAAAGGACACAACTTCCTTAGCAACCATCAGACACACAGTGGTTTCTAACTAAATCACTAACTGACACAAAACCAGACACAAAACCTTTTCTTTTTTTTTTTTCTAAAGGGATCACATCCTCTTTCCTGCAACCGACCCAAAAGCCCTAGAATATACATTTGAAAGACACATTAAATAAGTCACAGTATGTTTCCGCAAGAGAATAATGATAATTGGCAACAGTAAGAAAGAACAACAAAGCTCTTTTTGTATTAACATGGAACAATCTCTTACAATCTGCTGGGTGAAGAAAGCAAATGCAAAACAGATCATAGACCAGGGTAGAAAAAAGGGGAAAAGAGAATATATTTACTTAATGCTGGTATAAGATCGGACCAACTCTAGGATAATAAACAAGAAATGGAAGGGAAAGTGCTAGAGACTAGGAATGGAAGGACGACTTTTTACTTTATACAGTTTGCAGATTTCATGTCATGTAGACGTATTATTTATTCAGAATAAATAAACCAATCTACGTATTAAAATATAATGTAATAAAGGGGGCGTCTGGGTGGCTCAGTTGGTTAAGTGACTGCCTTCGGCTCAGGTCATGATCCTGGAGACCCAGGATCGAGTCCTACATGGGCTAGGGAGTCTGCCTCTCCCTCTGATCCTCCCCCATCTCATGCTCTCTCTCTCTCTCTCTCATTCTCTCTCTCTCAAATAAATAAATAATCTTAAAAAAAAAAAAAGGTAACAAAGGAGTTGCAAGAAACAGTTTTTCTCCACTCAACTTGTAGCACAGGACTGTGCCCCTCATCACTAGATGCGCTGACTCAGGGTGGGTGGGGATAGATTACAGGGTATTTCAAAGTCTCTTTCCCTATAACATGGACTCAGGTCAGGGAATGAGGCATGGGGAATGGGCCTGAGGATCTTTAAGGATCTTGCAAACTCTCATTCTACCACCACCCAAAGCTGTGCTCCTGTCTTAGGATCAGGCTCTGTCTGTCCCCAGGCATTGCCCACTGGCACCTGGGACAGCCTAGGAGCTAGTTGTTCTGCAGTTTTCCTCTTTAGGGGTGGGAGATGTGGGGCAACAGGTTGGACAGGTGGTCAGTGATCATGGCAAGCCCCATTCCCAGCTCTGACACTTTCGAGACTCCCACCTTGGAGCAGGAGCCATGGAAAAAACATCGGATTGAGGATAGGAGATCTATAATAAGTCTCTTCCTCTTTCTGGGCCTCAGTTTCCTCCTCTGCAAAATGGATAGAATAAAGCCCCACCTACAACTGGTGCTGTGAGGCTCACGTGGCCAGGAATGCGGAGTCACTTTGTAATTGTCAAGTGGCAGGCACACAGGAGCAACGCTAGTAACTTGCTCTGACACATGTCCAGTTGCTCAGGAGCCTTGCTCCTGGGAAAAGCAAATCCAGAGGGTGCGAAATACAATGTCTTCTGGACATTGAACTTTATGAAAAGATAGGTTCTGGGTCTTCAAAGGACTTTGATCACTGGGAGAAGGTTGTTCCTGTTCCCTCCCTCACTTCTCAAATTTAACTGCCACAGAACCATCACTGAGAGCAGCTTCCTCACCCCTGGCTGGACAGCTGAGAGGAGAAATGCCTCAGTAGATCTGCACCTCTGCCCCACAGTCCTGCCCACACTGTTGCAAGAACCTCTGCCCCAAAGGGGTGAGCAACAAACCACAGGAAACAGTGACTGGCTCTGAGAGCATGTCATTTCCTGCTGCGGAAGAATCTTCCAGAGGGTGAGAGGCCACAGGAGCTCCACCCATGGGTGGGATGGGGTAGGGTAGGGTAGGGATGGGCAGGTAATCCCCTTTTCAGTTTCCCTGGCTCCTTCTGGTCAGAGAAACTCTCAGTCCCGTCCAACCCCTCCTGGGCCGCAAGTAGATCTGAGTCAGTTCTGAGGAAAGACAGGTGCCAGGTGAGGGGAGTCAGCTGAGGGGCAGGTGGGGGTCCAGAACACAGAGCGGCTGCCTAGGGCTTCAGTCAGCTAAATGTTTCCTGCTCACCCTGGAGGCCTCACAAGAAAGCGGGATGGTCCCACGGCCGCTATGGCCTGTGGCACTGCCCTGCATCTACACACCGGCTCTCAGAATGTCCCCTAGAGGCTACCGCCTTGCCCCTCGCCCTCTGGGACAGGGAAGGACAGAGAGGCAACCCAAGTTCACACGACTAGTGCTGGAGCTGAGAGCAGATCTAGGCTGTCTGCGCTCCAAGCTCATCTGAATGCAAACTGGAGAGAACAGGTGAAGGGATGAGAGTTGGGGGGCAGGGGAGACGCCTGGGAGGCTGGAGGTGTGGGGAGCACCTTGGAAGGATGCAGGGTATGAGGGGGAGGGAGTTAAGACTAGAAGGAGAGAGTGAACCGTGTGGCCCTTTTCCTGATGAGAGGGCTTTAGAAAGAATATTCTGGATGCTGGAGCAGGCTGGATTGGAGGGGACCAAAACTGGCAGGAGGATGACCGGTTATACCACCACTTCTGGGAGGAGGCACTTGGGAATTTTAAAAATCGACAGCCTCCTTACGGCACACTCTAGTCATGTGGAGAACTTGGAGCTGGTGGGACAGGAATTCCTGGATTGGGTGTACTCAGAGCGGGGTGCGTGAGTGTTGGAGGAAGTGAAGGGGACACTACTGCCTTTTGGGTGAAGTCGAACCAGAGAAATACAGAAGAGGTAAAAGAGGAGAGACACGATCGATTTTCAGAGGGTTAGTGCCTTTCCAAAGTCAGATGCCCAAACTGCAACCCTGCCCAGGCCCAGGCCACAGGGGTGACCCCCTCACTCACCAGTCCCAGAGGTGAAGCCAGGCTGCTGGAAGTTGTAGTTCTTGATTTCACTGTACCATCGATCAGCCACCTCCTTTCCTGTATGGAAAAGACACTGTTTCAAACTCGGCAGCAAAATTAACCCACTCGCTACTCCTTCCACCTTCTCCCACTAACCCCAAACCACATACCCCAGAGACGTCTGATAAAGCACCAGTGAGCTGAAACAGGGACTCCTGCCCATCCCCCTCTGCAGAGAGGGCCTTGCTTAGGAAGACCCTTGGCCTGGCTTTGGGGGATCGGCCCTACCACTAACTTACTGTGTAATCCCGTGCAATGCCTTCCCCTCTCTGGGCCTCTGTACAAGGGTTGTATGCAACGTACTCCAAGGGCTTCTAATGATTCTCTGAGTTTTCGGGACACTCTGCCCTCACCCCAACCTAAGTGTGTCTCCTGAAATAACCACAGGAGGAAAGGCACTTGGGCTGGTGGGTCAGGGTCTCCACTCCAGGCAGGAGAACACCCACAGCATTTCCCTGGGAGCTGTTGATGTCCAGGCCACTGTGGGAGCCTCCATTCCACAGCAGTAAGTCTTACCCTTAACTTTCACATGTACATGGATCACCTGGGGCACTTGTTAACATTCGGATTCTGACTGCCTAGGTCAAAGCTGCAGCCTCTGAGTTTGCATTTATAACAAGCTCCCAGATGCCACTGCTTCCCCAAGGACCACACTTTGAGCAGCCAGGCCTCCACACGCGGGTCTCACCCGGGGAGCTCTGAAACCAGGCTGATGCCTGGGGCCTGCCACAGACTGTGTCAGTGTCTCTAGAGGAGAGAGAGACCCAGGCATGGGTCTTTTCTAAAAGTGCTGCAAAAGATCCCAATGTGTCCCCAGGGTGGGGCTAAAGACCGTCTGTGGAGAGGGATGGGGAAACTGGGGCCACAGAGGGTAGCGACTTGCTCAGGGCTCCATAGGGGACCAACGCAAGGCTGGGACCAATCACCTCCATTGCCTGCCGGTTCCTGACCCTTCAGGGAGCCTTCTCCCCATTAGGGCCCATGGCCCCGGCCTGGAAAGGAGGCTGCAGGCTCCAGCGTGGGCGCACCTCTTCCCCTCTCCAGGCCTGCAGTTCAGGGAAGGGAAACTGAGAGGAGGACAGCAGGCCTCCCCAGGGGAACTCCCAGGAATGTTAGGCCCAGGAAGGAGGGAGCAGCCATCCTCCCACTGGGGTCTGGAGAAGACTTCAGAGGGCAAAGTGTCTCTCTCCGGCTTTTTTCCTAAAAAGCCACGACAGCCCCGTCAGAGCCGGGAAGCTCAAGAATGTTTGGTCAGTGTGGCGGGATCACCATTCCAGGCTGTGACCTCAGATGGAGGGATTGTCTTTCTCATTTTTTTTTCCTAACATGGAAGAGCTCAATTGCATTTTTCTGATGATAAAAATGAATACACCAACATTTTAAAAATGAAAGCAAAATGGGAAGAAAGCAAAACTGCAGCTGGGGATACTTGGGAGCCTACAGGGTCAGGCTGAAACTGCACAGAAAGGGTAGAGAAAAGACTTTCGCCCCCGCCCCCACGCCCCAGCTGGGAGCTCTTCTGAGAGGGAGGGCCGGGCAGTCTGACTCATCTCTGTGTCCCTGGCACCCGGCACAGGCCCAGCCCCTTGGCCATCTGAGACTTCGGAGAGCTGCAAGCAGCCCCAGGGAGTGCACACAGAGAGCTCTGGGGCCCCTTTCCCTCTCTGGGCCTGTGGCTCCAAGGCTACATGGAGGGGGGTGCTGGGGCCTGAACACTGGATGTCCTGGGCCCAGCTCAGCCAGAGGGGAGGAGGGGGAGGGCAGCCGAGAAAGCGACCTACCTGTCTGATCGTAGGAGGCCCATGCCAGGTTCTCTCCACACTGGCCACGACTGGACTCCGGGCTGTGCTTGAGGATCCTCGTGCTGGCCAGGGCCTCCGAATACCTGCCAGAGTCCACGGGCCCCTCAGAGCGGGCCGCCTCAGGGAAGCCCCGGGATGTGAGCCCTAAGCTGCTGCGGCCCAGCCTCCTTTCCCGCCCCAGGCTGGCCGTGGAGATTGGGAGCATCACGCCAGCTGCTCTTCTGAGCCCCACAACAGCCCCATTTTACAGAGGAGCAAACTGAGGCTCAGAGGAAAAGGACTTGCCGAGGTCAGTGGTGCAAGGGTTATTTATTCAAGCCTGGCTGTACCTGCCCCTCAAACCCGCGTCCTCCGGGCTGCCCCCTGCCTCCCCCCCCCCCCCTACCCCCCCCCGTGATAGCGCCCTGAAGGGCCCACGTCACCCCCGAGCTCTGGGGACTCACTGCTGAGCCTCCTGGTTAAGCTTCTTGCAGAGCTTCAGTGGGGGGACGCCGTGCTGCCGCCGGTACTCGTTGTGGGCCTTCAGGACCTCATTATTAAACTGCTTGGAAGCTGCAATGATTTCAAATGGAGAAGGTCTCAGTGCAGAGAAGGGACCCACCAAAAAAGTGCGATGGCAGCTTCAGAATGCCGCCCAGCCCGAGGCCCAGGCCGCAGGGCGAGACTGTGCTCCCCTTCGGCACCCCGGCCAGCCGGGCGATAGGGACACCGTGCTCCACACCCCTGAGCCGGCCTCCCCATCTCTGCACAGTGGCACCTCCTGGGTCAGGTAGGGCCTGTGGACCGCACGTGAGAGAACTGGGGCTTTATCCAGGGCAGCGGGAAGGGGCTGAATGGGCACAAGGGGCTGAGAGGAGGACACCTGTGTTTCTGGGAGACCGCGCTGGCCGCTGAGTGGAGGCTGGGCCGCAGGTGCACAGAAGGCGGGGGCGCTGCGGGGCGGGATAGGGAGCAATGGAACCGCTGGGACAAAATGTATGGAGACTGAAGAGCTCAGACCGGACCTAGGGGGTATGGTGGGGGCTGGGAAGGGCTGGAGGTGGCAGCCCAGGGAGAACAGGCCTGGCTGTGGCGAGGGTACCCGTACTGTGCTGTGGAAACCAAAAAGACTGGAACAGATAAAGAAGGGCCTAGGGAGGACAGCACTGGGGAAGTGGATTGAGGGGACAGGGTGGAAAAGAATGTGGTGGGGGGGTGGGAGATCAGCTGGGCCCAGGGATGCAACTGGGTCATGACCTCAGAAAGGACAAGCTCAAGGAGGCTGCAGTTAGAGAGAGAATAAGTGGGTGGAGGCAAGGTCAACAGCGGACAGAAGTCACCCCAGTTTGGTTCTGGAATGGAACCCCCTCCATCCCCCACCCTCCATCTGTCTCCCCACCACTCCTCCGTCCATCTCGTGGTTCATCATCTGTCCAGCCACAGCCAGCCACCCATCACCCACCCATCGGTTCATCTGGTCTCTGAGTGCCTCCTCCACACCGGCCTCCTGGATTGTACGAGAGCTCCAGAGACACATCCACATTGTCCAGCCCTCAGGGAGCTCACACACAGAGGGAGGCAGCCTTGTAAACAGGCACCGGTAGAGTGATAGCCAAGGTGCAGGTGAGGAAGCCAAGAGGAACTTGGAGAAAAGTAACCTACCATGGGCTTGGGGATCAGGAAGGTGGCCCCTGATTGGAGGCCCCAAAGTGGCTCAGACAGAAGCTAGTGAGGCTGGTTGGAAGGCACTGAGCACCAGCAGTGGGAATCTGGGAGCCAGTCGTGTGGGTTATGAGTAAGAGCCACAGGGTCGTTACACAGAGTTTGTCTCTCCTGGCAGGGGCCTGTCCCTGAGGCTTGGCCGTGGGAGGTAAGGGTGCATGTGGAGGGTGAAGAAGAGCTACTCCTCCCCCCGCCCAAGGTCATTTGCCAGCCTCCTCTCCTCTCCTCTGATCTTCTCACCCCAGAGACCGAGATGACCCAACAGGGAGTCTTCTTCCCCTGCCTCAGCCAGATTCCCCAGGTCTCCCGGGGCTTTGAATCAAATCCCACTGGGTCTCTGAGGCGATGCGGGAGAAGGAAGACCCAGGCCGGGGCCTGCCCTCAGGAAGCTCTGGGCTACATGTGGGCCAGGACAGGCAAGGTGACTGTGGGTCACGCCCACGGTGGGTGGCAGTTGAGCAGGCCCAAGGGGGTTCTAATCACCTGATGAGTTAGGCCTGTGGGGCCCAGCGGGGCAGTTCAGTGAGGTCTGGTCACAGCAATGTGGGCAGGGGCAGGTGGGCTGAACGGCAGGATTTGGGAGGTTGTAGCTGACAGGCAGACATGGGGGACACCACGAAGGAAGGGGTGATGGTAGCTGCTTGCTACCATCGTGCCACCGAGACAGAGGAGGAGCTGTGACCTGAACTCTTCAGGTCTTTGTGGTCAAGAGAGGGGAAAAACCCTGGTTGGTATGAAAGGTAAAGATGTCAGGTTTATGGGAGGGAGGAGGACAAGGGAAGGTACTGTTTACTGGGTGGAGTTTCAGATTTTCGGGATGGAAAAGTTCTGGAGATCTGTTGTACAACAACATTACGTACATGTGAATGTAGGTAATGCTACTGAACCGTAGGCTCTGAAATGGTGAGGACGGTGAATTTTGTGTTCCGTGTTTTCTACCACAGCAATAAAAACAAAAATTGGGGTTCAGTATGTTAATGTGGTATTTGTGATAATGGAGTCACAGAGGTTCTTAGAGAATATGTCAGATGGAAGCCATAGCGACTGGTGGGAGCCAGAGGGGTTCTAGTTGAAGAGATGCAAAGGAGTTGGTAGGGCGGCCTGGAGGCCAGAGTGCCACCAGCCCCTGGGCAAGGCATTGCCAGTCCTGCAGGAGCCGGTGTTCAGCTGGATTTCCTCACCCAGCCTGGCCCTGGCTTTGTCTGAGAGGCAGCAACTATCGAAAGTATGTCCACAAGTGGTGGCCAGATGGAGAAGGGGTTGGAAACAAGGGTCTTATAAGGAAGGTGGCAAGAACTGGGTCTGTTCATCCTGGAGACCAGCCTTTGGAAGACACAGTGGAGACCTCTGGGGCTCCAGAGGGCAATATCAGGACCAACGGGTAAAAAGGCAGGATGACAGATTTTAGCTCAGCCCAAGAAAGATCTTTCAATCAAAGCTTTCCACAAAAACTGAAAGAGTGACCTTACAAGGTAATGAGCTCTCCAGCATTGGGGGAGTACAAACAAGTGACTCGTCTCAAAACGGTTCAGGCACTGGAGGCCAACTGGATGACCCTCAAGTCCCTCCAATCCTGAGATCCCATAAGGTCCCATCAGGGTGGGGTGAGAGGAGACAAGTAATGGCTGACTTCACACTTGCAGCGAGTTCGGAGCTTCTCTAAGGAGATGCAGTGATCACAAGGGTATGTGTCTGTGCAGGGGCAGGTGTGGGTGCCCATGGTCAAGGGGCAGAGGGTCCCCATCTGAGGGACGGGCTTGGTGAGGCCCACACTAATGTCCCTGCCAGCTCCCATGTCCCCCGCAGGCCACAGTGGGACACCACAGGATGTGCATGGGACTGAGTAGTGTGGGCTATGGGGACCACTGATGTACCAGGGAACCCTCCCCGGAGGAGGCAGTAAGGAGGCAAAGTGGACACAGAAAGAGCCAGGCAGGATGAGGGAGCTGGTGGACCCAGGGCTATGGGGAGGAGGGGGAAATATGGGGAGTGGGTGGGTTAGCTGAGGTGAAGCCAGGTTAAAGCCAGCTCTGAGTGCCGGGCTCAGGTCGCACTGGACCCAGCAATGCTGTAGGTCCTGCAGTCTTTTTGGCAGAGAGGGACACACAAAGCTGCTAAAAACTAGGTCACCCTACTCCCAGAATGTGAGAAGTAAAAAGAAACAAAAGTGAAAGTTCCTGAGCCCAATCTAAGCTTGGTGCCCAGAAGCCAACGCTGATCACTGTCGCCAGCAAGGCCAGTGTCCTGGGTCAGGTTTTCTAGAAAGGGGTCAGGAAGACTTTTTGGTAGGGGAGCCTTCTCTCCCTATCCCCAACCATACTTCAGAGGCCAGTCCCTGCCCAGGAGACTCCTTAGAGCAGGGCCTTAGCCTCCGGAGGCAAGATATCACTTGTGAACACACCCAGCGAAAGGCACACCTTATTCTGTACAAAACCCCTAGAACATAGATAAATGTAAATATTAAAAAGTCAAAGAAAACCCACCCATCCCCACATTAGACAGGGAGAGCCCTTACAGCCACCCCCCACCCCAAGCGGGGAGGGTAGGAATAATGTCCTTATGTTGTAGGAGGGTAAAACCAAGGCTCAGAGAACTCCTACAGGCTCAGGGTGCTAGGCCAGAATGGAAGAGGTCCTTTCTTTTGCTGACCAACCATTTCCAGGTGCCAGGCCTGTGCATGATTTTATTTGCTTATTGCCACCTTTTGTGGGAGCCCCCACTACTGTACCTTTTATTTGATAAGGAAACTGAGGCTCCAGAAGGGAAGTTACCTACCCAAGTTCCCACAAATGGTCCAGGGGTAGTAGACCCACGAAGAGGGAAACACTGTCCTTAACTCTATACCACCCCTGAGGCCCAGGAGACAGAGGAAACACACTGAAGAGACAGTGGGGTCACCAGATCCGGGAGGAGGATCAGGACCAGTAGGGTTGGGCCTGCCAATCTCTGAGGAGGGGCAGGAAGAGCAGAAAAGAACTTCCTCAGAAGCCTCCTCTATGCCAAGCCCTTTATGGACAGACCTGTCTGAGGGGCCCCAGATGAAAAGGAGGAGCTTCCAGGGATGGGTGTAGGGCTTAAGGTCAGAGCCGCTGGAAGGTGCAAGGAGCTGCTTGGGCAAGGTTCGCCGTGGCTGAGGGACTACGGAGTCAGGGCTGGGATGTCTCGACCAGGGGAGGGAGTGCTGTGCTGGGGTGGGGGCTCTTGGAGGTCCTTGGGGCCCAGGCTTCTAACTGCCAGATAAAAACTCAGGCTGTGCCCCTCCTCCTTGGGGCTATTGGCTGGGACAGACTCCTCCCTCACCATTGGTCCTCTTCTGAGGCCTTCCTGGGCCCAGTCTGACTCATTTCCCTGCCCTCTCCAAAATCCTCCGCAAAGAGGTCCATCAGGGGTCAGGGCAGAAATTGTGGACAGGCCCCTTCGGTCCCCTTGGCAAGAGGTTGGAAAGCAACCTGGTTCCACCTTTGGGGCAAAGCTGGCTTTGCTAGTTTATCAGGAAGAAAAATTATAAGTTGATTAAAAAAAAAAAAAGTGAGTTCTAGATGGGTCGCAGGTAGTTCCTGCTCTTTCTGCCTGGATTCCAGGAAATTCAAGACCAGCTCTGCCTTTTACTAGCTGTGTGACCTTGGACAAGTTGCTTAATCACTCTGTGTCTCATTTCTCCCATATATAAAATGGGCAGAACAGTTTCTACCTCACACAGTTGTGGTGAGAATTAAATGAATTAATATGAAAATGCTTCAGAACAGTTCTGGAACACAGTGAACAGTTCCTAAATGTCAACTAGCATCATTATTGGGCAGAGACACTTCATCCCTTGGCCTTGGGAGATACTGCCCTGTCAAAACCTAGATTTTAGGGGCTCCTGGGTGCCTCAGGTCCTGATCCCAGGGTCCCCTGATGGAGCTCCATGTTGGGAATCCCTGCTCAGCAGGAGCCTGCTTCTCCCTTCCCTCTGCCCCACCCCCAGGCTTGTGCACGAGCTCTCTCTCTCTCCCTCCCTCAAATAAATAAAATCTTAAAACAAAACAAAACCTAGATTTTAAACGAGCAGGGCTGCTGGTATTTAAATTGGTCTCAGACATTTGGGTGAATGAGTCCATGAACAAAAGAATGGAGCCTCCACACACGAGCTCCGAGAAGGCACTAGGATGGGAGCCTTCTCTTTACGTGGAGGAAACTGTGGTTTTCAGTTGCACATGTGAATTGCCCAAGGTCACAAAATGAGTCTACATTACAGCCCGATCTAAGTTGTCCCTCCTTTCCCCTTCTTCCCTCCCTCAAATCACGCACACTACCACTTCACAGATGTCTTCCTCTACCTAAGGGCAAAAACGATGGACAATGAAGAGTTGCCCAAGTGCCACCTGGGAACACAGATGTCCTGGAGCACTGGCCCCAGGCTGCCCCTTTGCAGGCAGACATTCGTCCCTGAAGGACTGAAGGAGCCAGGGAGCGCTCCCTCTGGCCTGCAGAGTGGCTGTGTGTTCCTGCGGCCCCTCAGGCCTGCCACACAGACTGGCGAGTCCCTGGGCCTCTGCTCAGGCTGGTTCCCCATCTGTGTGAAGGAAGGATGACATCTGTGGTTTTCAAAGTATCTTCAAAGCAGGAAACCCTTTCTTTGAACCACTCCCCCTTTTTTTCAATAAAATCAACATGAAAATGGAACTGCTGGAATGACCCGGCCCACACAGCCCTCCCTAGCAGAGGTGTGACAGCCCCCACTCAGTAGGAAATTCCCAGGCTAGCCGGTCCCTAAAAGGCCTTCTGCTCTGCTGTCCTCTGGTGCTGCGTGCTGTGGGCGGAGGGGCACTAAGATTCTCAGAGGTAACTGCAGGCTGTGTAGAGGTCTCTACGGGGCTGCAATCCAGGGTGAAAAGCAGGTGGGGAGCAGGTGGCAAGTGGTCCATGTGGTAGAGGGGAAAGCACACAGCTGGGAAGGCAGAAACCCGGTTCAGATCCTGGTTGGTCCATTTATGGGTCAAGGTGTGAACTTGGGCAAGGTACTCAACCTCTATAAACCTACAAAATTGGTAATACCTGCCCTGTAGGCTGTTAACAAATGTTAGTAACGTGTATAAAATACCCAGCTCCGGGCACCTGGGTGGCTTAGTCTTAAGCATCTGCCTTTGGCTTAGGTCATGATCCGGGGCTCCTGGGATCGAGCCCCGCATCAGGCTCCCTGGTCTGTGGGAAGCCTGCTTCTCCCATTCCCACTCCATCCCCTTCTTTTCCTTCTCTGGCTGTCTCTCTCTCTCTGTCAAATAAATAAATAAAATCTTAAAAAAAAAAAAAAGTAAAATAAAATACCTAGCTCCAAGTCTGGTATGCACTAGGAGCTTAATAATTGGTAAATTAGGGACCAAAGGCTTCTACAGAGCCGGAAGCCACTGCCTTTCTTCTCTGCCCCCATCACACTTGCTGCAAACTGAAGCCCAACAGGGAGACCAGGCTAGGAGCAGGTCCTGGGAATCTCGAAGCACTAGCCCGAGTGTCTTCTGGAATTCAAGCTGTGTCAGTTGTATGATACTTTTCCAGCAATGCCCACAACCCCAGACAGCTCTAACGTACGTCTGAGGTTACAAATTAAAAAGAGATTGGCCCCTATGCAGTAATGAGGAAATTGAGGCCCAGCAGAGGCAGGGGCTGGCTCTTTCCCTGGTCTTTCTGGAACCACATAAAGCCCCTGTGTAGATAAATATCTGTGAGTGCTAGGGGCCCTGCAGGCAAGGACCTCAGGCTGGTGGCCTGGAACCACAAGGCTGGGCCCGTGTTGAAGGGCTGTGGGGCCTTGGTGACCTAGAAAAGTCCCTTTCTCTTGGGGACCCTTAGGAGAGCCAGATACTGTCCTGGGGGCTCATAGTCTCTGGGAGAGCCAAATAAAATGCATGTGGCTATGAGGGAGATAGGCCTGGACTGGCATTCTGGAAGGTCCCGGGGTATGTATGGTGTGGGTGGGGATGGGGTGACGTCTGCCTGAACCAGCTCTTCCTGGCCTCTGTCATTGCCTTCTACCTCTGAGAGCCACCTAACTGTGCATCTCTGGTCCTCCAAGTGTCACCAACAGCCTGCACCCAGACGCACACTGCTGGCCCTTCCCTCATGTTCACAATAAGCCAGTCACCAAGTCTGCTTCTGGCTATCATCATCTCGTCCTCTGCAGTCCTTACATGCCTCTCCTGAGCAGCCACAGAAGTCTCCCTGTCTTAGCCACCCTCCACCCTGGCACAACTCAGGCTTTCAGATCAATGCCTTTCAGTGGCACCTGAGGTCCCATGGGTAAAGTCCAAATCCCCAAGATCCCCCAGGAGGTTCGATGGTCCCCTCTGCGGAGATCTCTCTCTCCCCTGATCTCCTGCCACTCTTCATCTGCACCCGCCTGTGGCTTGAATCACTTCCCACCTCTTTCCGGAGCATATCCATGATCCAAATGAATTCTGCTGAGGACAGAGGCCATGCCTTGACAGCAGTGGGTCTGCAGCTTGGCACACAGCTAATAGGTGGTGGAACAGAGGGAAAGAGAAAAGGAAGGAAGAGGGGAGGGAGGGACGGAGGGAAGGAAAGAGGAAGGGAGGGATGGATGGATGAACAGATAGGAAAATGGGCATATAGCTGAATATTAGAAGTTCTGGAAAACTGTTTTTTAGGGAAGAAGGCAGAAACAACTGATACAAATGTGGCTTTAGAGAATTTGTGGATTTTCTCCGAGGGTACAGAAAAAAAGTTGATTTCTCAAAATGCCTTTTCACATCTGCCATCCTCTTGCCCTATCGCCGCCTATCACACTGTTCTTGAACTACAAGACAACTCATGCCACCTTTCCATACTGGAGAGCATATGGGCCACCCTCTGAGGCACAGAAAAGTAAAAAGCCTTGTTCAAGATCACATAGCAAGTGATCAGCAGAACCAGGGCTGAAAGCCAGACCTGTCACAGCAGGTCAGGATGAAGGCCAGGGAAAGCCACTTACCCCCAACACCAGCACCTCATGAGTCTGGATCTTGAGAAGAGATTCAAGGAGGGACCCGGCCTCACCCACCTGAGGTTCACAGCCCCAACTTCCATGAAGCAGGACTTCTGAACCCTGTTGAACAGCTGTTCACTGAGAACCTCCTGTGAGGCAGAAACTATGCTGGGCTAGACTCGGCCCCCGGGACCCCAGCAGTGAGGAGTCTGTGGGAAACAGGTCCATAGCTGAGGCAGTGACCCAAGCTGACTGCTGGGAGGGCTGCAACAAGAAAGATACAGAGTGGGACTGTCCCAGGCCTGAGTTGAGCCTAGAAGTATGGGGAGGATTTGCAACCTCAGCGAAGTGGGAAAGACAGAAAGCTGGTGGTGAGCGCTGGGAGAGGTAACCCAGGGGAAGGGACCAGCGGGCCAGTCTCCTAATAGCAGTGTGCAGAGGGGGAGGTAAGGGTACCGATAAACTCCCACAGGGCCCCAGGGCCAGCGAAGAGTGGTACTCTTTCTCCCAAAGACAATGGGATAGAAGCTGTTAGAAAGTGACAAGACAGATCTGCATTTTAGAAAGTTCACCCGGACAGCCACAGAGGTGAGGATGGGCAGCGACAGGTCAGACATAAAGAGGAAGTGCGAGTCTGTACCCGGGTGGAGCCAGACTGAGCCTGGCACATAGCTTGGCACAGAAGGGGCGCTCGGGGAAGGAGGGACGACGACAGAAGGAAAGGATGCTCAGAGCTGTCCGTAAGAGAGCTGGCTGGGGCGAGCTGTGTTGCAACAAGAGATGCTGTCAGAGTTCGAAGGCTTTTTCCAAGTCTAACTCTGCTCCAGAAACAAAGCAAAAGCCACGCCTTGGCTGGACGCCGAGAGCTAATCCCATCAGCGCCTGGAAACCCTCCCTGACGCAATCTCTGGCTCGCAGACAGGGGGACCCTCCCTCGGTCTCTCCTTCCCTCGCTCTCTCCTGGTGGCCCGACGGCCACCCCGGCTTCCTGGCTGCCCCGGAAACTGCCGGCGCGGAGCCTCCCGGCGCTTGGTCCCGCACGCCTCCCCATCCCGCACCCCGAATCCCGCAGCGCAGCCGGCGTTCTGACCCTGCGTGGCAGCGGCCGCTCCGCTCCCGGGGGCACCTGCCCGCCGCCGGGCAGTTGAAGGCGGGGGGAGGGCGGCCCCGGCGCCCAGACTCGCGAGCCCTCCCCGCACCCGCCCGGCCAGCCTCGGGCTCACCTGACTTGCCCATGGTCCGCTCGGCGCGCTCCCGGGCTCCTGCCGCCGCTGCGCTGCGCTGAGCTCTCTTGCCGGCCCCGCGCAGCTGGACAGCAGAGGAGGAGGCCCGGCGGTCGCAGCCCCTCCCCCGGAGCGGCCCGGCCCCCGCCTTATAAGGCAGTAGTAGCCGCAGGCGGAGGCGCCGGGGGGCATCCCGCCGGCTTTCCGGAGGAGGCGCTACGCCTCCTGCGCTCTGCGCGCCTCCCAGTCCGGCTCGGGAGAACTCGCCTCGCGAGGGCACTGCCTCGACTGTCCAGAGCTCTCCAGGTGTGGACTGGGAGTCGGGAACCTCCCGGATCTCAGCCCCGAACGGCCCCTCTCTGGACGCGGAATGGGGGTGCATAGGGAAGCCGCAGGCGCTGCGAGGACCATAGTGCTTACTGTCGCGGCACGAGGGAGACAGTTCCAGCCCGCATCACCAGGGGCCAGGGCTCTCCCCACTTCTCCCTGACCCTCCCAAACACCTGTCTCCGAGTGCCCCACCTTCTGCTCCCCAGTGACACAGGGCTCCAAGGGCATCTCTGTCTTCTTCACTTGCCATACCCTCTGGTGCGAATCAGGGTTGGAGTCCGGCACTCACCCCACTAACCTCCCAACCCTGCGTGGGCCCTCCCAGGGAGGGTACGGCAGCCCTGCTCTGACCCGTGGGCCTGTCCCTCACTGGGTATCAAACCAAGCCAAATCCCCCACCCTTGAAGTCTGGCTCCAGACCTGTCTCTTCAACTCCCTAACTTCATCCCATGCTCCAGACTAGACTTCTCCATATTCCCCAAACATGCTGGGAAACTTCTTCCCTCCTCACCTTTGCTGGGGCTGTTTCCGCAGTCTGGGTGCTGGCTCATCTCTGCCCACTGGAGTCCTAACTATCCCTCAGGGCCTTTGGGTCCCTTTAACTTCCAGAGACCCCGACCTTTCTTGACTTTGGGGGCAGTGGTCAGTACACACCTGGCACTGGGAAGACTTGGTCTCAGTGATGCCCTACCCGTGTGTGAGAACAGCACGTGCATGAAGACACAGCCTGGGATGCCTGCGTCACTCCCCAGAGTAAATCTGAGGTAAAGGAAGCTAAATTTAGGCAGTCCTTTCAATAAATGGGCGCTGAAGTGAACGGACTTGCTGATTAGAAGGGGAGAATTTGCAATAGCACGGGCTTTGAAAGTCCAGTAAGGCAATGGTACTCTCTACTTCTTCCTCCTATGTCAGACTTTCAAACTGTGGTAGAGTGTTAGAAGGAGTGGCCCACCCTGAATCAAAGAGATTTTTGGTGTTAGGTGATGATTCAACCCATTGTGTTGTTCAATGCCCTCTCCCATTTTGCCAAAAATCCCCATTGAAATGTCCACAAATACACCCTGTTCCATATCACCTCTAGAATCCCCAGAAGGCTGTCTCCATTGTAAGGAAAATTTCAAGGCCACAAGTGGAGACAGCTGAGCACAATGGAGCCACTCACTGCCTGCTGAGAGAGACCACTGAGTTTCACTCCCCTTTCACCCCCATACTGAGATAAGGGTGGGCTTGGAGGGGCGGGAGGACAAAATCCGAACTTTAGTGGCATCTTTGGAGTCTGTGTGGGCTGGGATGCTGTGGGCTATAGAGGTGGCCTTAGCAGCAGGCTTGTGGAAGGGACAGTGTGCTAAGTGGGGTTAGGGCAGAGCCAAAGTTGCTCCCTTCCAAGGGCTGTGGGCTGGTGGGGGGTGGGTACCATTGCCCAGCGTGTCCCAGCCAGTGCTCAGGGAGCAGACAGAGATGAGAGAAATGGTAACAAAGGTCAGACACAGGGAGCAGGTGACCCAAGTTACCACTTTTTTTTTCATTTCACCTCCTATATTAAGAACTCCTTACTTACTCCAAGATTATGAAATATTTCTATGTTTTCTAGAACTTTTATTAAAGATTTTACTGGTTGATTGATTGATCGCAAACTGGGAGGGGGACAGAAGGAGACAGAGAGAGAGAGAATCTCAAGCAGACTCCACCCTGAGATGGAGCCAGAAGTGGGGTTCTATCTCATAACCCTGAGATCATGACCTGGGCCAAAAACAAGAGTCGGATGTTGAACTGACTGCAGCACTCAGGTGCCCCTCTTCTACAACTTTTAAAGTTTTAGCTCTCACATTTAGTTTTAGCTCTTATATTCATTTTGATTATGGTTTATAGTATGAAGTCATTCGTAGTATGAGGTCAGGATTAGAACTTTCTCTCTCTCTCTCTCATTATCTGGCATATGAATGCCCAATTGCTCCAGTATCATTTCTGGAGTTGGCTAGCTATATGTGGGCTCCCTATTCTGTTCCACTGATCTATACATGTATTGATACACATAGTTTTACACTAATACCACCCTGCCTCGATTGTTACAGCTTTATAATAAATCTCTCTCTTTTTTTTTAAGTAGGTTCCATTCCCTTTGTGGAACCCAATGCGCAGCTTGAACTCACAAGCATGAGATGGAGACCTGAGCCAACATCAAGACTGACTGAGCCACTCAGGTGCCCCATAATACATCTTGGTATCAAGTAGTGTAAATCCTCTTCTTTTTCTTTTCAAAGTTGCTATGTTCACTTTTTTTTTTTGCTTCGTCCATTTTAAGTCCTTTGCGTTTCCATAGAATCATCTCATCAATTACTGTAAAACAAACAATCTGCTGGGATTTGGATTGGGATTGTCATGAATACATACATAAACTTGGAGGAAACTGACCTCTTAATGATATCGAGTTGCTGGTCCATCATCATGGTGTATCATTTTCTTTATTTATATCTTCTTTAATCTATTTTTTGTGGGCTGCTTGCTCTGTATTTAGTTTTTCCTTCTTGTAATGTCTTTTTCAGATTTGGGGATCAACACTGGTCTTATAAAAGTTGGAAAGGATTCTCTACTATTTTCTGGAAGAGTCTGCATGGAATTAGTATTATTTCTTTCTTAAATATTTGCTACAAATCATCAGTGAAGCTATCTAGTCATGGAGGAGTTTTTTATTCTTCTTTTTGGGGGTTGGGAAGGTTTTCAGTTACAAATTCAGCTGTACTGATAGATACAGAACTCTTCAGATTGTCCTTTTCTTCTTCAGTGAGCTCTGGTAACTTGACTCTTTTAATAAATTTGTCTATTTCATTCACCTAAATGGTGGAATTTATATGCATGAGGTTGCTAATATTGTCATCCTTTAACTGAATGATGTCTAACGGTGACCCTTTATCAATTCTGATATTGTGCCTTCTAAAGGTTTATCAACACAGTTGATCCTCATTATTTGTGGATTCTGTATTTATAAATTCATCTACTTGCTAAGATTGTTTTGTAACCCTAGCAGCAGTGGGTCAGTATTCTCTAATGCAATGTCCCCTGCAATTTTATAAAACATAACTGCTGCAAATCATGAGACTCGATTGTACTATTGATCCTTAAAAACCAGCTTTTTGTTTCATTGATTTTCTCTATTGTTTTCCCATTTACTATTTCACTGATTTTTATATTTCTTACTTTTTTTCTGTTTACATGGGGTTTAAGTTGCTCTTGTTTTTCCAGGTTTTTAAAAGATTTTATTTATTTATTTGCCAGAGAAAGAGAGAGGGCGTGAGCACAAGTAGGGGGAGTGGCAGGCAGAGGAAGAAGGAGAAGCAGGCTCCCCACACAGCAAGGGGACCCTGATGTGGGACTCAATCCCAGGACCTGTGGACCATGACCTGAGCCGAAGGCAGCCGCTTAATAGACTGAGCCACCCAGGTGCCCTTATTTTTCCACTTTCTTAAGGGGGAAGTTAAAGTCTAATTTTCCCAACACCATTTACTGAAGAGATTGTCTTTTTTCCCATTGGACATTCTTTCCTCCTTTGTCGAAGATTAGTTGACCATAGAGTTGAGGGTCCATTTCTAGGTTCTCTATTCTGTTCCTTTGATCTATGTGTCTGTTTCTGTGCCAGTACCATACTGTCTTGATGATGACAGCTTTGTAATAGAGCTTGAAGTCTGGAATTGTGATGCCACCAGCTTTGGTTTTCTTTTTCAACATTCCTCTGGCTATTCTTGGTCTTTTGTGGTTCCATACAAATCTTAGGATTATTTGTTCCAGCTCTGTGGAAAATGCTGATGGTACTCTGACAGGGATTGGATTGAATGTGTAGATTGCTTTGGGTGCTTCATGTGGGTTAAAACTTTTTATCTGGAGGATAAACCGTGAAAATTCTTGCATCAATTTGATAAATTAACCCATCATTATGAAAGGGCGCTATCTCTGGTAATATTCCTTTATGTGAAATCTACTTTGTCTGATATTAATGTAGTCATTAAAACTTTTTAATGAGCCCCAATGTGGGGCTCGATCCCAGGACCCTGAGATCATGACCTGAGCCGAAGGCAGAGGCTTAACCCACTGAGCCATCTAGGCACCTCTGGATCTTTATTTTTATCCAGTCTGACAATATCTGCCTTTTGTGTTAAGACCATTTAAACTGGATAACTTTATTTTCAAATTTCTAGGGTACAAATACAAAACTTGATCCCAATAGTAGGCCTTAAAGTAAACCATGATAGAGTCCTGAAAGTAGAACAGTTTGGTTAAATTTTCTGAGCATGATGTAATGAAACTAAAACTTAGTAACAAAAGGTTAACTGAAAAATTTGGAACTAGTTATACATTTTAAAAAATCCCTCCTAGCACACTGAGAGGGAAAATCAAAGCAGATGTTCAGAGATGAATGAGAATTAGAATACGGAATAACTATAATGTTTCAGAGTGTGGAGCATGGACGTGAAGTCACATGCCGTCGTCCAAGTTCTGGCTCTGCTCCCCACTGACTGTGATTCTGATCCAGGTATTCATAAAAAGATAGTAACACTTAGAGGGTTTTTTTCCAATTAAATGAGATGATACTTAGCACTCTTTAAATGTCACTGTTTACACTGTGCACTTAACATTTCCCAGTCACAATTTAGATGTGTAAAAAGGGAACTTTTTCTCTGTCTAGATCAAGTCCAAGTTCAACTGATGGCAGAAAACGTAAACTTGAACACTGAAGGAAACTCAGTCACATCTACCGTAGTCTCTTGGGGATTAATACTCAGACAATCCAGAATCTTTCCTGACTTTCTTTACATTTCTGGGTCACCTTCTCCGGACTCAGATTCCTGGGCAGGAGCATCTGTGGAGCCAGGGTCCCATGCCTTCACCCATGCTTTCAGAAAGAAAATAGAGAAATGAATGTCTACCCCCTTGCAACCTCCATAGTTAGGTACAAGATCTTTTACACTCATCTTCACCACAAGCTGAGCAGCGTAAACCCAGCAAATGTCAACCAGATCTCCCTTTTCCAGGACAAGGATAGGGCACCTGGGTGGCTTAGTCATTAAGCGTCTGCTGTTGGCTCAGGTTGTGATCCCATGGTCCTGGGATGGAGTCCCGCATCAGGCTCCCTGCTCATCAGGAAGCCTGCTTCTCCCTCTTGCTGTGTTCCCCTGCTTGTGTTCCCTCTCTTGCTGTCTCTCTCCCTGTCAAATAAATAAATAAAATCTTTTTTTTTTTTTAAAGACATTTTGTTTTTGTCCTAAAATCGGTTTCCCCAGGATGTGCTGCATCCCATGACTTGCCCTTCTCAGTCTAAGCTCTAACATAGTTATAAAGTCTTCCCCATAGTTTAAGATACAAACTATGCTTTAAGAGCTTCAGGCTTTGGCTCTTGTTCTGCAGAGGTTTTTAGAACAAAAAATTCACTGTAGTAGCTCAATGGGTAGAAAGCCATGGCAACTAGAAGTTAAAAACCTTGGCAGAAAATCTCCTTATTTTATCCTTTTATATTCTGTTTATTACTGTTGTTAGAAAATATATGGGATGTGGCCAAAGCTGTTCTTAAAGGAAAATACACAGTATAATGAATATGAGCATAAGCTTTAAGTTAGGCCTGGGTTCAAAATGTCCCTGCTCTGCTACTTACCAGCCATGTGACCTTGGAGAAATTCTTTAATCTCAAGGCTTGGTTGCATCAACCAAACTTAATAATATTATAGTTTGGGTGGCTCAGTCAGTTAAGTGTCTGCCTTCTGTTCAGATCATGATCCCAGAGTCCTGGGATTGAGTCCCATATCCAGCTTCCTGGTCAACAGCCATCAGGGAGATTCAAATCAAAACCACACTGAGGGGCGCTTGGGTGGCTCAGTGGGTTAAAGCCTCTGCCTTCAGCTCAGGTCATGATCCCAGGGTTCTGGGATTGAGGCCCGCACTGGGCTCTCTGCTCAACAGGTAGCCTACTTCCCCCTCTCTCTCTGCCTGCCTCTCTGCCTACTTGTGATCTGTGTCTGTCAAATAAATAAATAAATAAATAAATAAAATCTTTAAAAAAAAACACAACACATTGAGATACCACCTTACACCAGTTGAAGTGGCCAAAATTAACAAGACAGTAAACAACTTGTGTTGGAGAGGATGTGGAGAAAGGGGAACCCTCTTACATTGTTGTTGGGAATGCAAGTTGGTGCAGCCACTTTGGAAAACAGTGTGGAGATTCCTTAAGAAATTAAAAATAGAGCTTCCCTATGATCCTGCAACTGCACTACTGGGTATTTACCCCAAAGATACAGATGTAGTGAAAAGAAGGGCCATCTGTACTCCAATTCATAGCAGCAATGACCACAGTCGCCAAACTGTGGAAAGAACAAAGATGCCCTTCAATGGACAAATGGATAAAGAAGATGTGGCCCATATACACTATGGAATATTATGCCTCCATCAGAAAGGATGAATACCCAACTTTTGTATCAACATGGATGGGACTGGAAGAGATTATGCTGAGTGAAATAAGTCAAGCAGAGAGAGTAAATTATCATATGGTTTCACTGATTTGTGGAGCATAAGGAATAACATGGAAGACATGGGAAGATGGAGAGGAGAAGGGATTTGGGGGACATTAGAGGGGGAGACAAACCATGAGAGACTGTGGACTCTGAGGAACTAACTGAGGGTTTTGGAGGGGATAGGGATGGGAGGTTGGGTGAGCCAGGTGGTGGGTATTGTGGAGGGCGTGTATTGCATGGAGCACTGGGTGTGGTGCATAAACAATGAAAAGTATAGCAAATACAAAAAACCATAGCACATCATTTATGAATATATATGCTAGAGTCAGCAAATTGAATCTAGTACTGTACTACTTGAATAATACATTATGACCAAATAACATTTATTTCAAGGGTATAAGGATGGTTTCCTATTAAGAAATATATTCATGATTTATATTCATAAGGCAAAGAAAAACATAAACAGATGCTAAATATATCTTTGCTACAATTCAATATCCATTACTCTTAAATTTTCCCTCAGCAGTATAAAGGGAAGCCCCCATGCTTAACAGTGAAAGGTTGGCCATTACCATTAAAAGTCAAGAACATAACAAGGTTTCCAGCTATCGCCACTGTTACTCCACTTTGTTCTGGGAGTTCTAGCCAATACTAGGGCAACAGAAAGATGTAAGAAGTATAAATATCAGAAGGGAGAGAGAAGAAGCTGTAAGCTTCCCTCTGGAAAAACCTAAGGAAATCCATTACATTAATATAAAATTTTTAAAAAATGAAAAAATGATAGCCATGTCCAAGAAATATTTTTAAAAAATCACAGGGGCGCCTGGGTGGCTCAGTGGGTTAAAGCCTCTGCCTTCGGCTCAGGTCATGATCCCAGGGTCCTGGGATCGAGCCCCGCATCGGGCTTTCTACTCCGCGGAGGGCCTGCTTCCTCCTCTCTCTCTGCCTGCCTCCCTGCCTGCTTGTGATCTCTCTCTCTGTCAAATGAATAAATAAAATCTTTAAAAAAAAAATCAGTGGAGGGGGCACCTGGGTGGCTTATTTGGTTCAGCATCTGACTCTTGATTTTGGCTGAGGTCATGATCTCAGGGTCGTGAGATCAAGCCCCATGCTGGTCTGCTGGAGGTTCTCTCTCTCTCTGTCTCTCTCTCTCTATCTCTCTGTCCTACCCCCACAGGTGCTCTCTCACTCTCTCTCAAACAAACAAACAAACAAACAAACAAATAATCAAAGCTTTATTACAAAGCATCAGTAACCAGTTAGGCTCCACCAGGGGGCACGCTGGGAGAGCACCCAGAGCACCGCATTTTAAAAGCACTCAGGTATAGGCTTCTGTCTGTACACATAGGACCACATGCACTTTATTTTGGGGACTATCTCTCTTCCTCACCAGAACAGCCCTGGCTGTTTTAGCAACAAAGCGTAGACTCACTCTTCTGAGGGGTGCCTGTGCCGGGCAGGTGAGGGGGCCCCAGAGTGCCCGCCTCAAGGGCCACTGCCTGAGGGCGTGCCAGTGAAGAGGATGCAGAGGGCCGGGAAGTGGTCTCCACCAGGAAGGGTGGGGACAGACGCTGGAAAACGGTGGTGTGAAGGGCCAGGAGAGGACCCAGGAGGGGAGGGGGGTCAGGCAGGAAGGAGCACACCGGGCGGGTGGGTCGCCTCCGGAGGGTGAAGCCAAGAGGCCTTCGCCATCTTGGGTGCTGCACTAGAATGGTTGGGCAGACCACATGTGCCCCTCCTCTGACTTCTTTTTGCTCCACTTCCCTAAATTGACCTGGCTCTTCTCTCCCTCCAGGAGGCTGACCTGCATTGTCATAGCAGTGGGCTCCCTTGTCCTCGGTCTTGTGACTGGGTTCAGTGATGGGAGCAAAGGACGGGCCCTGGGGGTCCTTCTGTGTCCTGGGGACGACCTCCCCGCTGTGGGCTTAGGGGCCCTAGGAGCGACCTGTTACAGATGTCACCCACAACCCCCTGCAGTTTCTTACACTCTGCTCACACCTTTGTGGATAGTTCCCTTATCAAGCCTTCCTCAGAAGATCCCAACTGGGAGGGCCACCTGTTTTCCTGCCTCACCGGGACCAACAGGGAGGCAACTACTCACATCTCCAGCGGAGTTCAGTGCCGGGTTGGTAGGGGGAAGACAGGTGAGGTGGTACTCAGGAAGAGGGTAGCATGTCACCTGGTTCTGGCCAAGCTGGAGTTTCCATCTGCAGGAATGTGCCAAGCCAGTGGGAACAGTAGAGACATCCCAAATCTGAAACCAGGTTCCTGAAGTTTCCCTTGCAGGGCTGGGAGGTAAACCACCTCTGCCCCCAGGTGGATGGAGGAGGGATCCTGCCCCAGTCAGAGAGCTTCCTACAGAGAAGGCTCTAGAAGGATTTTGCACTCACTGGTAGAAGAAGGGAGAGGAAAGTGCATTGCGGGTAACTTTTCCCTTTGTTTATATTTCCAAGTATTTGGGGAAATGCATGTATTATTTTTTTATAATGAGAAAACAGTACAGTGGACTTCATTTTGGAAAAATTAAAGTGTTTGGAGTTGGGAGCAGGGGTATTAGCATGCTTCCCCATATGAAGCCTTCCTCCCTTACCCTTGCCTCCCAGGAGCCTAAGTTCCTGAGAATCTAACTCAACCTTAGACTTTGCATGTACTGTCTCTGTGCATCATTTTGTTGTGGGCCAATGAGAGAACAAGATGAAACACACTGTAAACCATCAATAAAAATGCTAGAGAACTGTATCAGTTACTCTCATGATTCCTGTTTCTCCTTGGACTTGTCTATCAGACCCTGCCTAGTGTTCCTGCCCTGTCAATCTGACCTGACATTGAACCTAGTTCACTCTAGCCACCCCCTGGTGTCCACCCTCGTGGAACTCTCCCACATGGCTGGCTCCATCTCCCAGAAGCAAAATCCAGCCCATTTCCTTGTGCCAGGGAAAGCCCAGACCTGGCCCCGGGCCTTGTCTTTGCTCTGACTTGCTGTGCGACTCTGGGATAGTACTTCTGTTCTCTGGGCCTGTTTCCCTCTATGTACATAGTGGAAATCTACCCTCTAGCTCCAAGCTTGCTGGATTGGGGAATGGAATTTCCTTAGGAATGAGGCCTCTGCTATCCCTTCCCCTCAGCTGGCAGGGCTCACATCTTAGGCCTCTTCCACAGCTAGGAGGCAAGGGGAGAGGAGTATCCTGGAGTAGGGCTTCCTGTCCCTTTGAGAAATAGAGCAGTGTCTGTGGGGTGTGGGGGTCTGACTCCCAGCAGCCCAGGGCTGAGGGAAAACCATTAAACCAAATGAAGGAAAATAAAATGTCTTCTATGCATTTTGTGTCAAGGCCACCAGCGTTGCTGGCAGGCTTAACTTTCTTCCTGCAGTGGAGCGGAAACAGGCTGAGGGTAAACCTGGAGAACGGAGGCCAGCCCCAGGCACCTGACTGGCTCAGTTATCGTCTGCTCAGTGGAGTCCAGGATGTTCGTAGGACGGAGGAGAGGAAGCACAGCCTGAGAATGAGATCAGGGGATGATCTGAAATCAAAGATCTCTCATGACACTGAAGTCTGATTCACACCAGGACAGTCAGAAGAACTGAGAGGGCCAGGGCAGAGGCTCTGGATGCCATTCTGGCCTGACATTTGAGGCCAGCACATCTGATCTGCCCAACACCTCCCCTTCCTAACTTGTCAGCTCCGCTCATCTGTTGCTCGGACCCACGCAGGCTGTCCTGCTTCTGTGCCTTTGCTCCAACTGCACCTTCTACCGATAATACATCTCCTGAAGGCCTCTGGCAAAGCCTTCCTGTTTCTCTCGGGCGCTGCTCAAATCAAACCTTCTCTAAGAAGCCTTCTGGCTTCCCCTGTCTCTCCTCCTCCTAACTCCTCCCAAGGCACGCTGGACAGTATACAAACTACACCTCAACAGACTGCAGTTAGATCTCCTGCTCCTATCGTGTACAGGCAAGCCGTAACTAACGGCCGTGCCACTCAGGAGATCTTCATGGACAAACCTTACCAGAAACAAATGTCCCAAAGCTTATACTGAAGATGTCCTACAGACTGTCACCGATGCTGATAGGGACACCATGCCAAGCTCACCAACTCACTGAGAAGAGCTGAGGCTGGAGGAGGTGTTGCATGTGGGATTGAATTTTTTTTTTTTTAATATTTTATTTATTTATTTGACAGACAGAGATCACAAGTAGGCAGAGCAGCAGGCAGAGAGAGAGGGGGAAGCAGGCTCCCCGCTGAGCAGAGAGCCCAATGCTGGGCTCGATCCCAGGACCCCGGGATCATGACCCGAGCCGAAGGCAGAGGCTTTAACCCACTGAGCCACCCAGGCGCCCCTGGGATTGAAGTTTTAAATTAACCTGGTCAGAGGCCCGAGAAATGAAATGAGGCTGTTTGGGTAGCTGGAGGTAAACTCACAATATGGAGGCAGAGAATGTCAGTATGGGGCTCTGCTACCCAGCTGCAGACAGGGGTTTACCTAGAACAGCTGAGGGCACTTTCTAGAAAAGTAGAAGTGTTTTCAAGTTTACGCCCTAACAAGCTGAGCCTGCCAAAAGACTGGTTTTATCTTGAGGCAAAGGCTGTTGGTGGCCTTTGCCTTCCTGCTTGCCTTCCTGGACTTTGGCTCAGCTTGGGCAGTGGAGGGTACAGCCCCTGGCTAGCCGACTAGAGCCATACCGCTTTCCCGGGCCAGTTGTCTTGCGCCCAGAGTACCATCTGATCTGGGCCCAGGAGGCACTATTCTGAGAAATAGTTTTCATACTCAGAAGAGGCACTGGCAGCAAAAGGAGAAGGCCCTTGTGACTTTTATCTTTCTTCTTGCTCAGAAGACTGCTCGAAGCTTAGCTTGGAGCTGAGACAACCACCAGGAAACCATGACAGAGCTGTGATCTCTGCCATAGACACAAAATGAGGAGGTGGTGGCATGAGGGACATACCTGTGCTGTCCCTGTGCTATAGGAAAATGGTGATTTTGGAGAGCTCAACCGTTCAGTTTCATCCATGAACGGCTTTAAGCCCGGGTTCTCCGTCCTGGAGCCCTGGGAAGCCCCCTGATAAAGCTGTTTCTGAATCGAGGCTTCCAGGAAGTGAGGAGAATCTTCCTTGAGCTGGCCTGTTCCTTTTTGCACTAATGGATTTAAAATTTCCTGCACTCATCACAGATTGTCCTTTTTGTTCCCAGTTTTGCTCTTGGTATAACAAATATATGATTATTAGTCACTTTGGGTAATTCCCTTTCTCAGTAGGCCAGCCTTCAGAGCACCCTATGGTCGTTAGTGGGCTCCTGGGGCTGATGGGTGTAAAACCCCCAGGTGTGTGCTCAGCCCAAGGGCAAGGCATTGCTGTGTGCTCCCAGGCTGGTTTGGGGGCTAATGGCCTATTAGAGAAATGCACACTCCCCAGAGGACACATCTGGCAGAAGGCCTCTTCTAGGAAAGGGGTTATTCCCTGAGAGAAATCCACTCCATCAGGTTGGGGTGGGACCGGAGCTCCCTGCCTTTCCTTCTCTGCCACAGAGGTGGGCATGTGACCCAGGCTGGACCTATGACTCTCTCAGGGTCCATTCCTGTCCAGTAACTTACCATAGACTGGACGGGGAATGATTTCATTTGTTTTTCTAGTATCTTGGTTTCATTACCTATGGCCAGAGGAGCCTCTGGATCTCTCTGGAAACTACTTTTCATGTGGTTATCTCACCTAAATTGTCTTCCTGCAGAACCACTTCTTCCTGAACTTCCAGGTCCTCCCTGCTAAAATTATTGGGGTGCAGGAACCTCCTCTCTCTCCCTCCACAGCCCCAGTTGTTTCCCACATAATCCCGATTCAAGGCCTCTACCAGCCCGACACACTGGGCCTTAGGCAGCACGTTAGGGAGCAAAGCGGCAGGGCCTCCGTCCTGCATTGGTGCTGGAGAGCCACCAACCATCACCCACACGGCCGGCAGGGCGTGCTCGCCACAGCAGCGTGCAAGTGAGGAGCATTATCTCCCCAAACGGACCTGACTTGGCCTTATTTTACCCCTGTCTTCAGGGTTCTCATGATTGTGTCGGGAGAGCAGGAGCGACTTGTAGATCTTTCTCTTTCTTAATATTCTCCTTCCCCCAAACCCAAGCACCTCTCTCATTTCTCTTATTCCTTCTCAGAACATGAAATTTCTACTTATTTTCTAATAAAACATTTTAGTCAGTCCTGGCTATCCTGATGACAGACGACTTTCATAGTGGCCTTTATTATTTTTCCAAATACTCACGGTCCCTCCCCCAGCTCCATCCTTGCTGCCTCCCCACCAACACACAACACCCACCCCCGGAGATTATACCTCCCTACCTTTTGAACTCAGGAGTGGCCACATGGCTTGCTGGGGCCGGTAAGACGTAAGCAGAAATAATAGAGTCACTTTTAAGTGGAGGCCTAAGGAACAGCTTTCATTCTGTCTCTTCCCCTCCTCCTTTTGTTGTTATTGTTTTGTTTTTTGGTTTTAACAACAGATACTTCTTGAAGATCTGAAGGCTAGAAGTCCAAGATCAAGGTGTCAGCAGGGTTGGTTTCTTCTGAGGCCTTTTTTCTTAGCTTGCAGACAGCTCCCATCTTTCTTTGTCCTCACGTGCTCTTTCCTCTGTGCACACACATATCTCTGGTGCCACCATGCCGGGCTCAGGGGTATGCTCTCCACCTAATTTTGTACACAGGGTTGACCAAAGATGGTGATTCCTCCAGCTCAGTTTCCAGAGTAAAGTATGTCCACTGTTGGCAGGACCTGGCTCAGCCACTCCATTTTCAGAATTATGATGTGGTCTGGGCTGGAGATCAAGTCAGCCCGCCATGCCTCCAGGTAACACACCAATGGGTCTCCTAGTTCCTGCACAGGAATCTGTCATAGCTGGATGTGAATCTGTGGTGGCAGAAGTGATGACCCCGGCAGCCTCTCCAGGAACTGGGCAGGCATCCATCCTCAGTCTGGGCCTTAACAGCACCTGCACTGTCGACCCTGTGAGGACCAGCAGCCCAAGAGCAAGTTCTGAGTAGCTCCCTCAGAGCTCCAGCCCCTTTCCTCCCACTCTGTGAGGACACTGAAAGGGGTCCTTGAGTGAAGACGGTATAAAGCAGGAGTGTAGCTGACACACAGTAAACACAGGATAGAAGTAAAGTGTGTGCCTCTTTTGTTGTCAGCCATGGAGGTTTGGGGCCTTGGCCTCAGCTGATTGACAGATCCTCTCAGGCTCTAATCAACAAGCCCTCTGTCTCCACGGCCCAGAGTCCTCTCTGCCTCAGGGTGTGCCCTGGAACTGCAACACTGGGCCCAAGGCAGTGGGGACTAGGACTGTCTTGTCTGTTCTGGGGTCTTGGAGGGCCTAAAGCTGGGGTCTTTGTACTTGGCTTACGGCCACCATATGCCCTCTGCTCAAGCCTCCATCTGGTCTGACCAGCTCCATTCCAGCTGCCCCACTTTCCCGGGGCCCTTGGCTTGGAATAATAAAACTCCCACAATTTCTTTTTCCAGAGCAAAGGACATAGCTTACCCAAGAGTGGTCAGTGGTTTCATTTTAAATGTCCACACTGCTTGGAGGTACACATAATCATATAAAATTATTTTTATTAAAATAGAAAAGCTTTCCAGTATATTGCATTGAAGACATTTATATAGAAAAAGCAATTGCAACAAACATGCTACATCAGCACTGAAATATTCTGAAAGCTTTAAGTGCCCACTTTTAAACATATTTTGGTATAATGAACATATCCCTACATATTTCAAAGGGTACATATAATACTGAAAAAAATACTTCATGTAACATCTAAGTTTAGGTGCATACCAACAGGAGGCATTACACTGAATAGCTTATTTCAAACTGTGAAACACATTCAAAGTATTCAATTGCTTAGACAACATGCAAACACTTTAATACTTAGATTGACATTTTAAAATATATAAACCACAAGTCTTTATAATTCTATATCAAAAAAGAAAGTCAGACAGAACACTTACCCACACTGTGCATATCACAAAAAGCAATGTGTCTTCATGAACGGAAAGTACTGGGTTAACACACATGATTGTCATTTTACAAATATGGCTATTTACCTTCTTCATAATAAAATAGAAATATCATGTATTATTTACACAAACTACTAATTATTTCACTTTTTGGCAAGTATATAAGTAGCAGCAATTGGTTTAAAGATTGATATTTAAAAACTCTTAAGTTTAACTCGGATGAATACCGAATAATATATATCGGTTAATATAAAAAGGCATAATGCAATATGCTTTGATGTGGTATAATTTCTCCCTTTCACAAAGTCATACACACATTAGTAATCACTCAGCCTATTGTGTACAATGTATCTCATAAATGCCACTTCCTTAGCAGGCTTTGCTGAACATAATAGATGGGTTCCTGAATTAAATTTCTGCAAATTAAATTTGCCTGATGATTTATATGATAATTCCAAAGATGCATTATCTTTATTTCACACTCTAAAATGGCTCTTCACAGTGACCCCTAGCTTCTAGATAGAGTAGGTAATTTTCTGTAAACACACACACACTAGGGGCACCTTAGTATTTAAAAGAACTTAGAAATGAAGTTTCTGGGTGTGAAGCTTATAGTAAAGTGAGTTATCTTTCTAAAAAGTGATCATCTCACTTAACCAATGGTTCCTAATTTGTTTTACAGTGTGGGATGACCCATCTAATGAGCAAAGTATAAAGTGTAAGGCAGTGATCCACCAAAAGAAGACATCCTCTTTTCATTAGTATTTGGAAGAACATATTTTGACATTTGTAATAAAACAAAACCCCTAATATTGGCAGATTAAAAAAAAATACTGTGTGGTGAACAGAGGTGACAAGTGCTTCTCCTTGGCCACTATTCAACTACAAACCAGGAGTCCTGCATGTCTCTCACAATGTAGAAAAACTCGATGGAGGAACATTTTGCACTTTTCATGGGCAGTCAGTTACGTGTCCAGACCATGTGCAAAGCAGGGCTCAGACTGAGGAGGACGAGGCAGGAGGGCCAGGGGGCTCTGGCCTCGATACCGGCCGATGGCACACTGCTTGAGACCTGTACCTGGGAAATGATGAGGGCAGACAGAGGGACGTGGGATGCCAGAGTGGGGCTGTCAGAGTTGATGAGGGATTCGATCTTCTCTGCTTCTTTATTACAGGCCTCAATCTGGGAAAGGAGAATCAGATTTTAAAATCTACAACCACAGAACCTGTGAAAAGGTCAAGTCAGACACAATCCGCATATATCCCAGCAGAGAATATGCTTTCTCTTTCCTTTTCTGAGCCAAAGTAACATTTTAATATAGTCTTAATTATACCAATAGTAATAGCACCGAGGGAAATTAAATCAGAAAAGAAATGATGCACAATGCCACTGCCCTTACCACTCAGCCACGTTCAGACATTACCTTCCCACAGTTAGACACAGTCCCAGGCAATGGACTTTCAGTGCTTCCTCACCCATCCCAGAGGACAGCAATGGGGCTTTACTCAGCTTCCTGACTGGCCGTTTACAAACCGCTTGTATTCGCTCCCCTCACTGGAGCCCCCACTGCTCTGATGCTGACTGTTCTGATGGCCCACAGCAGTGAGGATCACCTCTAGAGTACGAGGAAGAAAAATGGAGTCCATAAGACCGGGCTCGGTGGGCTTCTCCTCCCAAGTGGGAGCACAGCCCCCATGCGGCCGGTGTCCTCTACGGCTGTGTCACGGCATGACCTGTACCAGCTGCTTCCCTCCCTGGGCTTCAGCTGCCTCATCCATACATAAGTAGATGCCCTCTGAGTGGCCCCTCAGCATTTCGGCTCTCCCACTCCTTCACATTCTGCTGTTAGAGATGAGCCCGGCTGCAGTCACTTGGGACACCTTCCCAGACTGCCTTGTTTTTCCCGCTCCTGCCCTACCTAACTTTCCAATGCCTCTACTTCCTCCCTCTCCTAAATCCTCTAAGCAAGAAGGCTGCACAAGGCGTGCTGAACCCCACCTGCAAAGCTTTTGGATAATGATCGACAGGAATGATCAGGATCACTATTTCGGATTCAATGCTGAAGTACCCAAACACGTCGCACTGCGGAACAGACACATGCATGCGGATTTTCTGAAGTATTTCCAGAACTGTTATTGGCTTTTTGCTTGTTACCTGGGAAGAGAAAAAAAATTCCATTACCTGCATAAAAGAGGAATTCCTTATTACTGCCGAGGCTGCCTTGCTATCTTGCCTGTTGGAACCCCCAAGTTTGGGGCCCCAAAAGCCCCTGCTGGCTAAATTCGAAATCTACAGAGTCCATTCCAGAGGGCTTTTGTCTGACTCCGGAGCTTTGTAGCTCAAGATAAACACTTTCACCCGAAGCCCCCACTCCCTTTTAAGGCACTGTTCTGAGTTGGGAGCCACAGGAAAACGATTAAAGTCTTCCTATAAAAATACAGTTGTTTGAATCCAAACGGGATAATTTTCTAGGTAGTGGTAGTGTTGGCTGCTACATTTCTGGAACCCTGTGTCCTCAGAAGTGGAGCAGAAGTGATGGTATATTGAAGGGAAAGGGGCAAAGCAGACATGGGAAGGTGGCGAGCTGTGGAAGCGCCCCTCCCCCGCCCCTGTTCCGGGCGGGGGCGCTGGGGGAGGAATGGTGACTATGAGGGCAGGCAGCCTGGAAACCATCCAGGCATCTACCAGTCTCTGGCTGCTTGGTTCTGCCTCCAGCCCTAACTCGACATACTATGCAAGCTAGGGGCCTCTTCTAAGGCAGGTCAGGCTGTGCTGTGCAGAGCAAGGTCACCAAACAGCCAGAGTGCAGGGGAAAGGAGCATGGGATTGGGGGCCAGACACCCTGAGTTCTACTAGTTATAAGCTATACAGTGTCGGGCAAGCTGTTTTTCTGTGAATTACTTTATTCCTCTATAAATGGGACAACACATTCTATTCTGTGGATTACTGAGAAGTTTATCAATAAGGCTTCAACAGTATGTGGCACATAAAGCAATTTACCTTTGCAATAGTATCCAGTTTTTCTTTGTCAAATAAAACTCTTAACATTCCAGCACATAATGGGCAACAAGCACCTGTATAACAGAAACCATTTTATGCGTGTTCAGAATTAGAAAATTGGAATTCAAAATAGTCAGTGAAATAACCAACCCTTCATTTTTTGCTAGGAGAGTCGTAGCTATCCTCTCTGATGTACTTTTAGATATGTTCCCTCACCAACGGGGATCTTATTATCTATACATTTACCCAAAACCTTCCACCACCCTTGCTTTCATCCTTTACCACTTCTCAGGGCAACCCGTGATGGTATAAGGCAGGAGAGAGAGCTCGCCTTTCACGAGGTGTGGGGCCTGGACCCTGCCCTGACTCAGAACTCACTATGATCCCAGGGAAGTGCTTTCCTGTGACTTTGATTTCCTGTCTGCAAAACAAGGGAGCAGATGTTTTAGGGATTCCATGAGTGTTTGATTCAAATTTAATCTTAAAAATTATATTTAAGCTGTTAAAAATGATGACAAAATATGAGAACATGGTCTTCAGGAAGAAAGAGGCTTTGGTTTTTTTTGCTCACTGCTATGCCCCAGTGTCTAGAAGAGTCTCTGGCAAACAGTAGAAGCTCAAGAAACACTTGATGAATCCAGGGATGGATGAATGAACTTGTGAGACTCCAGATTAACCTGTTCTGTGCAGACACTGGATAAAGTCTTGTCTGTTATCTCTGTTTAACTGAAAAGTACAGCACTCTATGGTAAGTAGTTTAAGAAAACTTACTACTGGGGCACCTGGGTGGCTCAGGTGGTTAACTGTCTGCCTTCGGCTCAGGTCATGATCCCAGGGTCCTGGGATCAAGCCCTACGTTGGGCTCCCTGCTCAGTGGGAGTCTGCTTCACCTTCTCCCTGCCACTCCTCCTGTTTGTACGCTCTCTCTGCCAAATAAATAAGTAAAATCTTCTTAAAAAAAAAAAAAACAACAACAACCCATTACTCTTATAACATTCTGTATGAAACAAGACTTTCTTGATTATAGGCAACTAGATGCTAAGGCCAATCTAAGACCAATATCTTACATTTCTCTGAATTACAAATGTTTGTGTTCCTCAAAAGTACTTCAATTATTCATTCATTAATTACTTACTCTTTATTCATTAACTACTAGTTCTTTGTTTATTACCCTTATGATGAGTAAACTTTAAACATTTGAGCTACTAACCATAATTTTAGTAATGAAATGTCGCTTTATCTATTTATATATTGGTGTTTGGTGGGATTTTGCCTGAAAATGTTTGCCATATTGTTTTATTTATTTCTTTACTTAAGCTGATTTATTTTTAAGTAATCTCTACACCCAATGTGGGGCTCAGACTCACAAATCTGAGACCAAGAGTTGCATGCTCTTTTGACTGAGCAGCTCGGCGCCTCTGCTATATTGTTTTAAATCCCATGGACAAGATGATGTCTAAAGTAATCTAGAGTTTTTAAGGGGGACCCAGAGTAATGCATCTAATCAGCATCAGGTAGAGCCAAAACTTTTTTTTGTTAAGATTTTATTTATTTAGAAAGAGAGATCACGAGCAGGGGAAGGGCAGACGGAGAAGGAGAAAGAGCATCTCAAGTAGACTCTGCACCGAGCACTGGAGCCTGAGGCAGGGTTTGATCTCACAACCCCGAGATCATGACCTGGGCCATAATCAAGATTTGGATGCTTACCTGACGGAGCGACCCAGGAGCCTCAGGTCAAGACTTTTTGAAAAATTTAAGTAAATGAGTCAACTCTCTTTCTGAGTGACTCACTCCCTGGAGGTGGGTAAGTCTGTCTGTACAATCCCACCCCAAATACTGCCAGCCTACCTGGTGGGATGATGGGTTTGCACTCAGTTGCAGAGAGTGAAGGACACTTGACAGCAGCACACTCAGTGACAGAACTGTACTCTGAGAGGACCCCAACCGCCTGGCAGGGCCCATAGTAATCAACAGCTACGCGATCTGAGTAAGCAGCACACACGCTACTGTAGGTCTCCCCATTGTGCCCACAGATGGGCTCCGTGGCTCTGCAGAAGGGCTAATGACAAACAAAGCACATTTAGCCTATAAACCTCTGTAGTACACTTTTCCTAACCAAGAGCACAAAACAGAAAGGAAAAAAGATACAGGTATAAATTCCTGGACCCTCTTAATTAAGCTCCTAAGATCAGCTAAACTTTGGGTTCGGGGTGGGGTCAATAGGGCTGTCCCAAGATGAACTGAAATGATTACTTTGCTGAGCCTCTCTGGGACTTGGGTGCTCATTCCATGTGAATTGATATGAGATACTGCTTCCCCCACCCCAGACTTCTATCATTTCCGAAGTACCTACCTGTTTGATGAAAACAAGATCAATCTCCATGCAAATTCAGAAGGCTTATCATTTCGTGCTGGGTAGGGATAGGGAGAGGGAAGGGTGGAGAGCTCAGTGGAGTGGAGACTCTGGACCCATCAGGTAGGTTAGGCTAAGTAAGATAAAACTTGTAGCCAGTAGGAGGGAACAGATAGGAAGGGAAGACTGGGAATTCAGAGTAGATGGTATCAATGCACTTGGAACACAAGCTCTGAGGGAAAACAGATCTAGGGAGACATGCTGAAGGCATTCTCCTGCCAGTGAAGACCAGGAAACGAGAAGCAATCATGTCAGGTGTTAGTTGGCCGTGAGTAGGTGCCCTGCAGTGGTGTGTGGGTGGTTGTCCTTGTGGGTGTTTTCTGGACACGAAATGCAAAAGGCTGCAAGATAAACTGATGTAAAAAGACATCAAGTCTTCAAGAAATTTTCACTCACTCTTCTGTGAGTGGGACTTCAGTGGAAAGAGTGGGAAAGCACTCTTCTCTTGGTGGTTTTAACTTGCATTCTTCCTGGACCATTTGCTAATGAGGGCCACAGAAGGGGAAGTGAAAATGGTACTGACGTACCCCAGGGTATGTAACTTTACATTATTTCCCTAATGGTGGGTGGCATGAGGCCACTCTGTTCTTGCTTGTCCACTAGATGACCAAAGTACCAACAGGAGTAGGACAGCCCTCCAGAGTTAGGAAGACAAAGCCAGGCTTGGGATGGCTCATTTTAATTCTCTAGATTTGATAGGATTTATAGAAGACCCCCAAGTGGTCTTACTGTTGCTTCATCTGTAAAAGATCATCAACTGATTTTATGCTTGGGTTTGTCAGCCAAACAACTGTACCTGGCAAGGGCCTTTGTATAAGAGGTTTTGCCCCCTCTGGTACAAAGTGCAGAGATTGCCATGTTCCACGTGGTTTGTGTCACAAACAGGATCGCGAACCTGGTCACAAGTGAGCTGTCTTGGCAAACACTCATATTGGCTACATCCAAATTTATCAAAAGTTGTCAGGCACACTTGTGGTCTGGGTATGCATCTGAAAAACACAAATGTGGCACCATCAGCCAGTGCTGCAGGTGGGGGTGGGTGATGATGGGGCTGCTAAGGCACTGACAAGGGGCAAGAGGTTGAGGAAAAAGCAAGAGGGAAGTCTGAAAGAGTCCCTATCCCCAAGAGCTTATGTAGAGGAGGAGAGTCAAGCATGCATATGAAGTGAGTGAGTAGGTTCTACACAAAATGCCCGTGGGAGTGAGTCATTCTGATTCAGGAGCCTGGAGAAAGCAGTAGGAACAGGTGGTGTCCTGGTTGTCACCTGGGGGATAAGGAGGGCCGCACTGGCCTGCCCGGCTGAGGAAGCAGCAAGAGCAAAGGTGTGATGTGACTACAGTGCTGGGGGAAAGGGGAGGTGACCCTGAGGGTAGGAGCCAAGTTCACAGGGACAGAAGTGGCAGGATATGAGGGTTCATCAGGTGGGTTGGGGTCTGACGCTAGAGGCCTTCTAGTCAATAATAAAAGAAGCATTTTTTGGGGTTTAATTTCCAGCTTGGGTATTACTGAGTCTGTCTTAAGAGAAGGTTTCATAGTATGAGCTGAAAAACTCAGGCTTCTGTGCTTATAGGCTGAGGACCTGCCACTGGTTGGTTGTGAATCACGGAGACAATGCCACCCCACAAAGCTGGGTCTTCCTAGTAATGTCAGGACCTTGCCTCATTCTTAATTCCTGAACTTCCTTGGAGGGGCTGGGGATGATAGCTCTTCTTTAGACTTTTCTGCTCTTTCATTTCTACATTGGCATTTATAACTTTCTATAAGAAGACCTATTAAAATGTTGAGGTTTCACTGGGCCTTGAAATAACAGGAAACACAAATGTCAGTCTGTACAATAAAAGGAGAAGAATATAGCAGCTAGCATTATTTTGATTTCAAAGGAAATGACCTCTAATCTCTTTAGGGATAAGTCTCCTGCTCTGAAATGACCACCAGCTCCATCACTACTACTTCATATGGGCGCCTTTCTTGATGGGATTTAAAATTCGAATGCACATAGTTATGGTTTTTTGGAAATGTAAGACTTTGAAAAAAAAATAATGGAAAAGAATATTTAGAACTTCATTATCTATTAACGTGGAAGGGATGAGAACAAGAATATCAGGAGGCATTTGGTAATTGTTGAAGGAAAAACTTCATGAAGTTGAGTATAGAGAAATAAGATCAATTGGAAATTTGAGAATCCAGGGAGTAAATTAAACATGATCAGGGCAGGGACTCTGTCTTTCTTATCGTTGTGTCCTGATGTTTAGAAAGATGGCTGGTACATCAGTAGGTGTTTGATGAATGAACACAACTTTGTATTTTTTAACCAATTATTTTTTGAACAGATAATACAAGCCCATGGTGAAACTGGAAAGATAGAAAATTATATATGGTGCAAAATAAGTCTGCCTCTTACTCTTCCATCCCAGCTGCCCCCCTAACTTCTCAGAAACAGCTACTATTGTCAATTTTTTGTTTAGTCTTCCCAAGAACTTTTATGTAAGTATAAATATTTATATATGCTGAGTCAAGAGTATGTGCATTTAAAATTTTGATAGGCTTGGACAAATTGCCCTCCATAGGGGATGTACCAACCCTTCCTTCAACCCTCTTCTTGTAGGAGAGTGCCTGTTTCCTTACATTACGTTACAAACTTTTTACCTTTGCCAATCTGATAGATGGAAAATGGTGTATAGTTGTAGTTTTAATTTAATTTACATTTCTCTTAAAATGAGAAAGGTGAAGCATGGTGGTATATTTGGCTGGATGTTCATCAAGTTCATTTAATTTTCTTCATGGGCACACATCTAGATTATATATCCCAGACTCCCTGGCAAAAGTTGTGGCCAAATGATTGAGTTCTAACAGGAGAGTGTGGCTAGAAGTAGAGGTAAATGTCACTTTTAAACCTGGCCTATGAAAGCTTCTCAAGAGCAACCTTCATCAACAACCTAATATAAAAATGGGCAAAATTAAAAAAAAAAACTAATAGAAAAATGAACCAAAGATATAAATAAGAAAAACAAATAGTTATTAAACATTTGAAATAAGGCTTTTATAGAGTAATTCTTTCTAGTGACTACAACCCCCAAAGTATCAGTACTTTAATATAACAGAAGTTCAAATACAATCCATTTGTGTGTTCAGCAAGTGGATTTCCACAAAATGACTCAGAAACCTAAGATCCCTCCATCTAGTGACTCCCAGCTCCTGCAGACTCATAGCTCCCTGTACCTTCTTCTCTGTTTGGCCAGAGGATATTAGGTTGTTGATTTTTTCCTGTTGATTTGTAGGGACTCTTTATACTCTAAGGACATCAGCCCTTTCTCTGTGATATTCTTTCCAGTTTATCATTTGTTACGATGCAGAAAATTTGTGTGAGAGGGGAGAAGGTCAGAGGGAGAAGCAGACTCCCCATAGAGCTGGGAGCCCAATGTGGGACTCGATCCTGGGACCTTGGGATCATGACCTGAGCCAAAGGCAGTCGCTTCACCAACTGAGCCACCCAGGCACCCTCAATCTTTTCTTTTTAATATATATATATATTTTTTTTTAAACAAAGATTTCATTTATTTATTTGACAGAGAGAGAGAGGTCACAAGTAGGCAGAGAGAGAGGGAAGCAGGCTCCCTGCGGAGCAGAGAGCCCGATGAGGGTCTCGATCCCAGGACCCTGAGATCATGACCTGAGCTGAAGGCAGAGGCTTAACCCACTGAGCCACCCAGGTGCCCCAATCTTTTCTTTTTATTTTGGTTTTGTACTATAACCAGCATGACCTTCCCACTTTGGGATTTTATTGTTTTATTATAAGAGCAAAACAACCTTATTCAGAAGGGTTAGCTAACAGAGAAAACAAATGAACAAATAACAAAACAACCTTCAAGTCACCTCCCAACACAACTATATCATCCTATCAGTTTATTTCTTATGCCCAGCATCCTGTCTTCCTTCTATAGGAACTTTTTGGGCTTAGTTTTCATGTATAAACTTTGCCAGATGGGTGACCAATTTTCTTTGTCATTTCTCTTAGTATGTGTGAGAATCTTTCCCTCACTCCCTACTGCAACAGGTTTTAAGGATGGAGATGCAACTGCTTATTCTCCACAACATTCTTCACTAGGAAAGGATATGTCCTATTCAGGTCCCTAAGGCAGCTAGGGAAAACTCCTGTTCTAGAAGTCTAAACCTAAGACAGTCAGCAGGACTCCTGCCCTCTGGCCACCATATACAGAAACCCATCATGAAGGCTAGGTCCACTGTACTCTGAGCTCATGAGGAAACTGCAGAGGAAGAAGCCCCTAAACAAAAAACTTCGCACAAAGCTGAAGTTGCATTTCCAGAGATTTCTCATGTCCAATCCCTAATATGGAGGTAGATAAACAGAAGAAAATTTCTATTACTATCAGGCATAAATAGCTAATAAAGAGAACACATCCATTTCTCTCATCTTGTCTGCTACCATTCTGTGCCTTGCACTTTCTGTTTAAGTCTTATAGAATTGCTGTAGCTCCCAAGAGACATCACACTATTTTCTCATTTCTAGTGGCCAAGATCTTTCCTCCTATTGTTCTCCCTGCCTTCACCAACACCACCCTCTACTGTCAGCCTTGCTGGCAATCTCCTTCTCATCTTCTTAGCTGAGTATCACATCCTCTAGAGGCTTTCCCAGGCTTCCCCTAGGCTGCATCAGCTACACTTCTGGGCCCCTAATCATAGTGTGTCATTAAGGAGCTTTACATCGCTCTTTACCTGTAGATTGAACTCTTCAGGACAGAGGTCTTCTTAATTCATTTTTGTATTTCAGTGTCTGGTATACAATAGATGCTTAGTAAGTGCTGGTCTTCAGTTGAAAAAGATGAGGAGCCATTGGGGAAGATGGTGGTAGAGTAGGAGGACCCTAGGCTCACCTCAACCCGCACACACACTAGACAACTATTAGACCATTCTAAATACTCTGGAAATTGATCTGAAGACTAGCAGAACAAACTCTAAAACTAGAAGTAGAGAAGAAGGCAGGAAGTGCAGAGACATGGCTTGGGAGAGAAATGGATTGTAGCCCCTGTGGTGGGGAGGCAGCCACAGTTGCAAAGGAAGGTGAGAGACAAACTTGCATACAGGGGAGTGCATGGGGAAAACAAATCCCCATAGCAATTGGCTTGGAAAGTGAGAGGGCCTGATTTTCATGAGTTCTTGGAACCAGTGGGGCTTAAAGCCTGGAGTTTTAAAGGTCAGTGTGCTTGGCTCTGGGAGAGCTCAGAGGACATTGGGGCTGGTTTTGAAAAGAAGGCAGGGCAAAGAGTTTGCAGACATACAGTGTGGAAATGGCAATCTGAAGAGTACCCGGGGCACACAGTAGGGAGGTTATTCATTCATCTCAGAATGTGTCCCAGAGAGACGGCATTCACCGAGAGACCCCTCCAGGGAAAAAAGGAACTGGAAGGTGTCATTTCCCTCCCCTGCTTCTCAGCAAAACCACAGGGCCACCTTTGGGAAACAGTGCAGCACCAACACTCACTACTTTACTTGCTTAAACCAAGCCCCACACCATCATGTTCTAGTAGAACTGCCCCTTCTGGGCACAGCTGCTTGAGTCCCAGTGTGGCAGGCACCTTCCTCCAGAAGACTAGCCCAAACCCCAGTAACACTGCATCTCCCCATGTGGGATTCTGGAGAGCCTAGGTTCTAGCAGCAGTGGTGACAGGTCTCATTTCACAAACAAACCAGAGTGCATCTAGGTAAAAAGCACCACATCCAGGCCAGGACCAAGCACTGTCCACAACAAGCAGAGATCCTCTGATGACGACGGGCCTGAAGGATAAAGCGGCCAGGACACAATAGGAGAGCACCCACAGCACACACTGGAGACACTCCCAGAAGCACCAGGCCCTGAGGAACAGGAGACACTACAGGGCACTACAGAACTTCGTCATAAAGCCATTACCCTCACGTACAGGGGATGTGGTTGACTTTCTTAACACATAGAGACTTAGACAAAATGAGAAGACAGAGAAATTTGTCCCAAATGAAAGAATAGGACAAGGCCATGACCAGAGATCTAAGCAAAATAGATATAACAACTGATGTTGTAACACGTCAATGGCGAACTTAAAGCGATGATCATATGGATACTCACTGGACTTGACCAAAGAGTGGAGGACATCCGTGAGACACTTAACACAGAGTAAGGAATAACACAGAGATAAAGGGCTCAATAAATGAAATGAAAAACCCACTTGATGGAAAAAACAACAGGCTGAAAGAAGCAGAGGAATGAATTAATGACCTAGAAGACAGAGTAATGGAAAGTAATAATCCTAAACAAAAAAGAGAAAAGAGAATTAGGCAAAATGAGAAAAGACTTAGGGAACTCAGTGACTCCATCAAACATAATAATGTTCATGTTATGGGAGTCCTAGAAGAAGAGAGAAAAAGGGGTCAGGGAATCTATTTGAAGAAATAACAGCTGAAAATTTCTTCAGTCTAGGGGAGGAAACAGATAACCAGATCCAGGAGGTACAGAGAAGCCCCAACAAAATCAATAAAGGCAGATCCACACCAAGACACACTGTAATTAAAATGGCAAAACACAGTGATAAAGAAAAAAAATATTAAAAGGTGCAAGACAAAAGAAGAGAGTTACAGACAAAAGAAACCTCATAAGGTTATCGGTGGATTTTGCACTAGAAACTTTCCAAGCCAGAAAGGAGTGGCATGATATGTTCAGAGTGCTGAATGGGAAAAACCTGCAGTCAAGAATACTCCATCCAGCAAGGCTACCATTCAGAACAGAAGGAGAGACAGAGCTTCCCAGACAAACAAGAACTAAAAGAGTTCATGACCACTAAACCAGCCCTATAAGAAATATTAAAGAGTATTTTTTGAGTGTAAAGACCAAAAATTGTAGTATGAAGGTAGGAAATACATAATATAAAAAATGAGTATTTCTGTAAAAAAATCAAAGAACTCACAAAATAAAATGATGTAATATATGACACCATATACCTAAAATGTGGGAAGGAGAGGAGTAAAGAATGAGTTCAAATTAAATGACTGACAACTTAATATAGACTGTTATATGGAGGTGATGTTATATACAAACCTAATAGTAACCACAATTCAAAATCTACTAATAAATATGCAAAGAATAAAGACAAAGAAATCCAAATACATCATTAAAGAAAACCAGCTAACCATTGAAGAGAGAAAGACAAGAAAGGATCAGGGAAATCTTCAGAAAGCACCACAAAACAAGTAAAATGGCAATAAGTACACAGCAATCAATAATTACTTTGCATATAAATGAGGTAAATGCTCCAATCAGAAGAATAGGCTGACAGAATCGATAAGAAAACAACTCATCTGTATACTGCCTGTAAGAGACTTGTTTTAGATCTAAAGACACCTGCAGATTGAAAGTGAGGGTATGGAGAAATATTTATCATACAAATGGATGCCAAAAGAAAGACAGAAAGACAAAAGAAAGGCCAATACTTATATTGGATTAAACAGATTTTAAAATAAAGACTGTAACAAGAGACTAAGAAGGGCACTATTTAATCATAAAGGGTACAATCCAACAAGAAGATAAAACAATTGTAAATATTTATGCCCCTAACCTGGGAGCACCCAAATACATATAATAGTAACAAACATAAAGGAACTAATTGATAATAACACAAAGTAAGGGATTTTAACACCCCACTGACATCAACGGATCCCCTAAACAGAAGATCAACAAAGAAACAATAGCTTTGATGACACACTGGACCAGATGAATTTAACAAGTATATTGAGAACATTCCATCATAAAACAGCACAATACATTCTTTTCAAGGGCAGATGGGACACTCTCCAGAATAGGTCACATATCAGGCCACAAAACAAGCTTCAACAAATTTAAAAAGGCTGAACTCATACCCTATGTCTTTTCTCACTATGATACTAGAAGTTAATGACAAGAAAAATTCTGGAAAGACCACAAATACATGGAGGTTAAGTTATATGCTACTAAAAATGAATGGGTCAATCAGGAAATAAAAGAAGAAATTTAAAAAGTACATGGAAACAAATGAAAATGAAAACACAGTGGTCCAAAACCTTTGGGACACAGTAGAAGTGGTTCTAAGAGGAAAATTTATAGCGATACAAGCCTACCTTAAGAAGCAGGAGAAATTTCAAATAAATAGCCTTATACCTAAAGGAGCAAGAAAAAGAACAATTAAAACCTCAAACCAACAGAAGGAAGGAAATAATATGGATTAGAGAAGAAATAAGTTATATAGAAACTAAAATAAACAAAAAACCGGAAACCAATACAACAGATCAATGAAACCAGGAGCCAGTTAAAAAAAAAAAAAATCAATAAAATTGAAAAACCTCTAGCTAGACTTATCAAGGAAAAAAAAAAAAAAAAAAAAAAGGAAAGGACCCAAATAAATAAAATCACAAGTGAGAGAGAAGAAGTAACAATAAACATCACAGTAATACAAACCATTAATGAGAATATTATGAAAAATGATGTCAACAAACTGGACAACCCAGAAGAAATGGATAAATTCCTAGAAACATATACCTACCAAAACTGAAATAGGAAGAAATAGAAAATTTGAACAGACTGATTACTGGCAAAGAAACTGAATCAGTAACTTAAAAACTCCCAAAAAACAACAGTCCAGGACCGGATGGCTTCATAGGCAAATTCTATCAAACATTTAAAAAGGAGTTAATACTTACTCTTCACAAACTATACCAAAAAATAGAGAAGGAAGGAAAACTTCCAAATTCATTCTATGAGGCCAGCACTACCCAGATACCAAAACCAGATAAAGATATCACAAAAAGAGAACTACAGTCCAATGTCTGTGATGAACATAGATGCAAAAACCCTCAACAAAATACTAGCAACCTAATCCAACAATACATTTAAAAAATCACACACAATGATTAAGTGGCATTTACTCCTGGGTGGCAAGGGTGGTTCAATATTCATAAACCAATCAACATGATACATCACATCACTAAGAGAAATGATAAGAACCATATGTTCATTTCAATAGATGCAGAAATAGCATTCGACAAAGTACAATATCCATTCATGAGAAAAACCCTCAACAAATGTTTAGAGGGAACATACCGCAACATAGTAATGGCCATATATGAAAAACCAACAGCTAACATCATCTTCAAAAGGGGAAAACTGAGAGCTTTCCCCCTAAGGTCAGGAACAAGAGAAGGATGACCATTCTCATCACTTTTATTCAACATAGTACTAGGAGTCCTAGACACAACAATCAGACAACAGAAGGAAATAAAAGGCATCCAAATCGGTAAGGAAGAAGAAAACTTTCACTATTTGCAGATGACATGCTTCTATGCTATGCATAAAAGATGAGAAAAAAAAAAAAAAGACCAGAAAGACTCTGTCAACAAACTGCTAGAACTGATACACAAAATCAATAAAGACCCAGTATACAAAATCAATTTACAGAAATCTGTTGCATTTCTACATACCAATAATGAAGTAGCAGGAAGAGAAATTAAGAAAATAATCCCATTTATAATCACACCAAAAATCACAAGATGTCTAGGAATAAACCACACCAAAGAGGTAAAAGACCTACATTCTGAAAACTTTAAAAGAAAGAAATGGAAGATGACACAAAGAAATGGAAAGACATTCCCCACTCATGGACTGGAAGAACAAATACTGTTAAAATGTCTATGTTAACCAAAGCAATCTACACATTTAATGTAATCCCTATCAAAATAACAACAGCAGGGGCGGAGCAGGAGCTGCGGGATCCCGGGATCCCGGGCCTGGCAGGCGGGATGGAGGCCACCTTGGAACAGCACTTGGAGGATACAATGAAGAATCCATCCATTGTTGGAGTCCTGTGCACAGATTCACAAGGACTTAATCTGGACTGCTGTGGGACCCTGTCAGATGAGCATGCCGGGGTGATATCCGTTCTAGCCCAGCAAGCAGCTAAGCTGACCTCAGACCCCACTGATATCCCTGTGGCGTGTCTAGAATCAGATAATGGGAACATCATGATCCAGAAACACGATGGCATCACGGTGGCGGTGCACAAGATGGCCTCCTGACGGCTCATGGCGGTTCTCCAGCAGCCTGTCGTCGGGGCTCGATCCCGCCTGTGTAAATTATCTTAGACAACTACACCAGTCCCAATAGTCAGGCCATTTATTTCGTGTGCATTGGGCACTTTTCTCTTAATTTTAGAGTAAGCTTCTTTTGGACACTCAATGGACTGACTTACCCAAATATTAGTAAGAAAGGATCATGTTTTGAAGCAGCAGGTCCCAGTCACTTTGTACATAGAATTTTCTTACATTCAATAAATCTGGTCAGAGGAAAGCTTGGCTTTTTTTTGGATTGTTCAAATTCTTAGCAAATGTTCATTTTTTTGAATTGCCAAATTATAATTTTTTAAAAATCTTTGCTCCAAGTCAATCTCTTCTCTCTGAGAAGCTTCCTGAACTACAGACAGTCTCACACAAGTGTCCATGGATACTGAAAACCAATTAAGCCTATACCCGCCCCATAACAACATAATAGCTATTATCATTAAGTACCTATTAGATACCACGAACTCATGTAATTCTCACTGATAACCCTATATGTACTCTTAGCTGCCCCATTTTGCCTTTGTGTAACTAAGGCTAAGGGATTTGCAGAGTAACTCAGGGACGCCTGGGCAGCTCAGACAGTTAAGTGTCCGCCTTGGGCTCATACCATGATCCCAGAGTCCTGGGATCGAGTTCCACAGTGGGCTTTCTGCTCACTGGGGAGTCTGCTGCTCCCTCTTTCCTCTGCCCCCCACCCCGCTAATGTTCTCCCTCTCTCTTGCACTCTCAAATAAGTAAATAAAATCTTAAAAAAAAAAAAAGAAAAAGAATACCAACAGCATTTTTTACAGAACTAGAATAATCCCAAAATGCTTATGGAAACACAAAAGGCCCCAAATAGCCAAGGAAATCTGGAAAAAGCAAAGCAGAGCTGGAGGCATCCTAATTCTAGACTTCAAGTTATATTACAAAGATGTATAATCAAAACAATACAGTACTGGCACAAAAATAGACACATAGATCAATGAATAGAAAATCTAGAAGTAAACCCACAGTTATATGGTCAATTAATCTTTGACAACAAAGGAAAGAATATCCAATCGGAAAAAGACAGTCCCTTCAACAAATGGTGTTGAGAAAATTGGACAGCAACACACAATAGAAAGAAACTGGACCAGTTTTTTAACCATACACAAAAACAAATTAAAAATGGATTAAAGACCTAAATGTTAGACCTGAAACCATAAAAATCCTAGAGAGAACACAGGTAGTAATTTTTCTGACATTGGCTGTAGGAATTTTTTTCTAGATGGGTCGCCTGAAGCAAAGGAAATAAAAGCAAAAACAAATTATTTGGACTACATCAAAATAAAAAGGATTTGCACAGCCAAGGAAATAATCAATAAAACTAAAAGGCAACCTACAGAATGGGAGAAGATATTTGGAAATGACATATCTGATAAGGGTTAGTATCCAAAACACATAAAGAACTTAAAAACCCAACACCCAAAAAAGAATCCAGTTAAAAAAATAGAAGAAATGAACAGACATTTCTCCAAAGAAGACATATGAAATGTTTTCCATGTGGATGGTCAATACACACATGAAAAGATGCTCATCATTTATCACCAGGAAATGCAAATCAAAATTAAAATGAGATATCATCTCACACTGGCCAGAATGGCTAAAATCAACAACTGGTTGTTGGTGAGGATGTGGAGAAAAAGGAACACTCTTGGACTGTTGGTGGGAATAGAAATTGGTGCAGCCACTGTGGAAAACAACATGGAAATTCCTCAAAAAGTTAATCCTATGATCTAGCAATCACACAACTGGGTATTCACCCTAAAGATTTAAATGTAGTGATCCGAAGGGATAGCTGCACCCCAGTGTTTATAGCAGCAAAGTCCTAAATAGCCAAACTATGGAAAGTGCCCAGAAAAGAAGAGGCTGACTCGCCACCTAAACTGGGTCCTCAACTTACGCATGTGGGGAGCCCACCTCAGTGCCAGCAGATCGGCCTGCCCTGCCCCTAGGCCCTAACCTTAACCCTAGGTTGGGTTTCTAGGCTTCTGTCCCCAGAGGCCTAGCCCATAAACCTTCCAGATTGGGGACTGATGAACCACACCCCAGGACTGTACCTGCCACCCATAAGGAAAACATTTCGTTTGGAGATGCAAAGAACCGTCAGAGTGTGAGAAACCTGCATGCCCCGCTGAGGCCACCTCCAACTTCAGCGGGCCCCTGGACACAAACAGGGAGCCTGACGTACTGCCAGACCACCACCCTCAACTCAGCCATGCAAGGAGCCTGCCTCAGCACTGGGAGATAGGGACTGCCATGTCCCTAGGCCCTAACTCTGACCCCAGTCTGGGTTTTCAGGGTTCTGTCCCAAAAGGCCTCATCCCCAAGCCCTCCATTGGGGACCCCTAAGCCATACCCCAGGACACCACTGGCCCCCCAGGAGGAAACCCTGCTATTTGGAGCTCTGCAGAACCTTCAGAACGGGAGAAAGGTGCATGCCCCCCTGAGGCCACCCCCATCTTTGGCACTACACCCCCACCCTCTGCCCTCTCCACAAACCCAGAGGCTGACGTGCTACCAGACCCCTGCCCTCAACTCAGCCTCCCGGGGATCCCGCCTCAGTGCCGGCAAATCGGGCCTGCCATGTCCTTAGGCCCTAACCCTAACCCTAGGTTGGGCTGTTAGGCTTCCAGCTCCCAGGGCCTGGCCCCCAAGCCCTCTGGATCGGGGATCCCTGAGGTACACCCCAGGACTCTGCCTGCCCTCTAGGAAGAAACAGTGCTGTTTGGAGCCATGCAGAACCCTCCCTGTGGGAGAAAACTGCATGTGCCCCTGAGGCCACCCCTACCTTCGGCGCCCACCTTCCCCCTCCCCCAGTGGCCACAAACCCGGAGGGCTCATGGGCTGCCGGACTCCCACCCTCAACTCTGCCCCCAGGGAGCTCGCCTCAGTGGGTGCCCACTGGGAAGCCTCATGGGCCCAGCCCACAGTCCCTGATGGTCGCCACACACACCTAGAGAGAAAGCACTCCAGAAACCAGGTGCATGAGTGGCCCGGATCGCCACCCAACGCTGGCCAATTTTCAATGAGCTTTCTGCCCAAATCGATGTCAATTTGGGCAGAAAGATCATTGAGAATTGGCCGGAATTCCCCAGCGAACTCGCTTCTGGCAGCACGGGCCTTCAGGGGAGCTTCCTGGAAAGGGCCCATGGTCCCAAGTGGTCACCGCCCAAACCCTGTGAGAAAGCATGCCAAACACCAGGTGCACGTGTGGCCTGAATTGCCTCAGAACACCTGCCAACCCCATTCTGTACTCGGCCCCTGGGGAGCCCTGCCGCAGCGCAGCACCGGCTGATGGGGCCTGCCATGCCCCAAGGCCCTAACCCGATCTCTAGGTCAGTTTTTAGGCTTCTGTCCCCTGTGGCCTGTCCCCCAAGCCCTCCAGATTGGGGACCCCGGAGGCCACACCCCAGGAGTCTGCCTGCCACCCAGATGGAAACTGTGCCATTTGGTCCTGCTCCAAACCCTCTGACTGGGAGAAACCTGCATGACTCCCTGAGGCCATCCCCAAATCTGGCAACCCCCTGGCCACCAACCTGGAGCCTGACCCACTGCGTGACCCCTCTCCTCAACTCAGACCCCCAGGGGTCCCACCTCAGCTCCAGCAGATCAGACCTGCCATGCCCCTAGGCCCTAACACTAACTCTAGGTTGGGTTTACAGGCTTCTGTCCCAAGAGGCCCTCCAGATTGGGGACCCCTGAGCCACACGCCAGAACTCCACCTGTCCCCCAGGAGGAAACCATGCCATTTGGAGCTTCGCAAAACCTTCAGAGTGGGAGAAACCCGCATGCCTCTCTGAGGCCACCCTCACCTTCAGCGCCCCACCCCCCGGGCCACAAATCCACAGCCTGATGCTCAGCCTGACCCCCTCCCTCAACTCTGGCCCCAGGCAGTTTGCCTCAGCAGGGGCCGGCAGGAGAGAGGTGTGGGTCCAGCCTGTGGTGCCTGACAGTTGCAGCACCTACCTAGCAGGAAAGCACTCGACACCTAGCGGGTGAGCTGCCTGGATCGCCGCCCAACGCCCGCCAATTCTCAGAACAATTCTCACAACACGCACCTAGCTAGAAAGTGCTGCAGACACCAGGCACGTGAGCAGCACGGATCGCTGCCTAATGCTGACCCATTCATTCTCACAAGTTTTCTGCCCAAATCGATGTCAATTCGGGCAGAAAGCTCCTGAGAATTGGCCAGGATCCCCCGGTGAATTCGCTTCCTGCTGAGCGTGCCTTCAGGGGAGCCGCCTGGACCGGCCTCTGGTCCTGAGTGGTCGCACCTGAACCCTGCGAGAAAGCTCGCTAAATGCCAGGTAACCGCATGGCCAGAATATCCTTGAACACCTGCCAACCCTGCCCTCTACTCAGCTCCCTGGGAGCCCACTTCTGTGCTGGCAGATCAGGCCTGCTATGCTCTTGAGGTCCTAACAATAAACCCAGGTTGTGTCTTTGGGCTTCTGTCCCCAGAGCCCTGGCCCCCAAGTCCTCCATATTGGGGACCCCTGAGCCACTCTCCAGGATGTGGCATACATATATACACAATGGAGTATTATTCAGCCATACAAAAGAATAAAATCTTTCCATTTCCAATGACATAGGTGGAGCTAGAGAGTGTAATTCTAAGTGAAAGAAGTCGGAGAAAGACAAATATATTTCCTTCAGATGTGGAATTTAAGAAACAAAACATAACACGGGGCAAAAAAGAGCAAGACAAAACAACAAACAGACTCTTAACTACAGAGAAGAAAGTGATGGTTACCAGCGGAAAGGGATGTGGGGAGACTGGTGAAATAGGCGAGCAGCAGCAGGTGATTAAAGTAAAAAACTTAAAAAAAAAAAAAGAAAAAAGATAAGGAGTCATTTAATTTACCTTTGGTTTTTTGGGCAGGGATTTGGAGTACATGGATCTTTTGATACGCATGCTCCAAACTCAAACTGATGGTCTTGGAGGCCCACACAGCGAGCAATGCAGGCGCTGGGGTAAGTGCGGCCGTTCTGCCCACACACAGGGACGAACTGATCTGCACAGTTACAGGGCAGACCTGTGGAAGAGGACACAGATTCAATGCTGGCTACTTATATGTTCTCCTGCCTGTCATATTTCCTAATTCACATGGAACTCTCACGTTAAAACAGCATTGTGAATTAAGTTCAGGAAAAGGCATCCCTCCAGTCTCTGAGAGTGCTTTTATTATTATTATTATTATTTTTTTTTTTTATTTTTTTAAGATTTTATTTATTTATTTGACAGAGAGATCACAAGTAGACAGAGAGGCAGGCGAAGAGAAAGGAGGGAGCAGGCTCCCTGCTGAACAGAGAGCCTGACGCAGGACTCGATCCCAGGGCCCTGAGATCATGACCCCAGCCGAAGGCAGCGGCTTAACCCACTGAGCCACCCAGGCGCCCTCTGAGAGTGCTTTTAAAGAGGCAAGGCTCTGAAAAGCCATTTGTCTGCATAACGGCTTTCCTTTGTTCCATTTATTGCCAGCTAATTGGGGGCTTCCAGACCTTGACCCCAGAGGTAGAGACCCATGAAAACAAAGCTATAGGTAGGAAAAGTAAAGAAAGCTCCTCCCAATCTAGTGAATAATCTAGAATTTAGATGTCTGAAGTCTGGCTTGGGAGATCTCTGGAATGTTAAAGGGTAATACCAAAACAACAAGAAAGTAACTTGGGAAATTACTGTAATTTTGAGACTTAGAAGTGTTTATGAGCATCAATCAAGAACACTGCTTTCTTGACATTGCTATGCTTTATTCTGCTGGGTTATGCTCCAGTAAGCAAACAGGCCAGTGAGACGCGATGCTCTTTTCTTGAGAAGCAGCTAGAGCTGTTGACAGCAACAGCAGGGTCTCTTGCTATCTACTGGGATCTGTTTTGCTCCAGATCTGAAATACGCTTGGTTCTGGGTAAAGACGAGCCAGGTAGCCCCCTAAATTTGCCCCATTTCATGCAGCTGCAGCAGCAAGTTGATTCTTCTTTCCCGGGAGTTGGTATGGCACATGGAGAGGGATGGGAAGAGAACTGATTAGGGATTTACTGGTCTACCTCCAGCCCATTAAAATAAAAAGGATATCAGAAATAAGAAATACAGAGCAGGCTGCTAGGGAAGGAAAGGCAGGACTAACCCCACCCCACCCTCTACCTATCCTGAGTACCAATCTTGATGTTTTATTGTCATTTTTGTTGTTGTTATCCTTATTATTATCCTTTATTTGCTTGTTTTGATGAGAGCAATTCATTCTGCTTAGAGAAACCATAAAACCACTGGGGATGAAGAATTAATTAAAGATTTTTATGGAAAACTACTTATTTATTTATTTACTTATTAACTTACTTATATCCAAATGTATTTGGAAGATGAACTTTACAACTAGCAGGACTCTTTTTCCCTGTGGTGTGTAGCCCCTCATGTCCTGGGATAAATTAAGGTAATGACTGTTCAGCTAACAGACTCTAAAGAGATTTTATTGGCCACAAAGTGTACCTCATTTTTGGGGACTCAGATATTGTCTCAGTCCAAACACAACCCAGAGATGTTCATAAAAATGCCTAAGTCTCAAAATTACAATAATTTCCCAAGTTCATGTTCTTCCCCTTCTCTAAGGAGATGAAGAGTGGAACATGACGAGTTTACAACCTTTGTCTTTATTTTAGTTTTGGTATTACCCTTTGACAGTCCAGAAATCCCTCAAGCCAGACTTTAAATCTCTAATTTCTAGATTTTATACACTAGATTGGAAGGAGCATTCTTTACTTTTCCTACCTATAGCTTTATTATAGGGGTCTCCACTGAATGAACTAGTAAGCTAAGGCAGGACAGGGAAAAGGTGATGAGAAAAACATTACAACACAGACTAACTTAGAAAATAGATTTTCTAATATAATGGTAGGGGTGGATTTTAGTAGGTAGCAAAGTTTCATTTTACCAAAACCGTCCCAGTCACTGGCCCTGTTCTTTTTAACCCATGGAATTTCTGAGTATTAGTGCTAGAAGGGTCCTAGGAAATCATTTGTTTAATGCCTTCAATTCACAGAGGAAGAAACAGATCCAGAGAGGGAAAGTCCTTGTTCTCAGATTATGTATTTATTTTACCGTGTACATCTGCAGTTATGGCAAGAGCGGTGAAGCTACCTTGAAGGGAAAAGGGATGACGGCCACTAAGGGCTGCTTCTGGGTGGCCGTGGTTACCTGTGAAGGTGCGCCGGTCATCTTCTGAACTGTGCTCACTGAGGCACAGGCGGGTAGAACACACCAAATTGCCAGCAAAACAAGAACAGATATTGCAGTCAATGTTAAAGGAGGTCCCATGACCTAAGGAAAGGAGAAATAAAATGTTGCTCCATTTTATGCATTTATAAATAAATCATATATTAACAATTTAGTAGTTTAAAAAGTTTTAAAATAGAAATTCTTGAAAGATGACTTCTGAATATACAAACTGAGAAGCTAAATCTGTAATATTTATATTTTTCATGCTTATCTCCCACCATTTCTCTCCAAACCCCCGAAGTGCTAGTCTTACCAGACTGCTCCCTGTTCTCTGAGAATGTTTCTGGCTGCCTCTCTTGCCTGACAAGCTCCTCTCTTCCTTCTGGAACTTCAGTCATCTCTCCACAATCAGCCCTGATGCCATCTTTGAATTGAAGACTCTCCTGATGCCCTGGCGGGAATGACTAGGTCCTTGAAGAGCACTGGGTCTGCTCCTTTTGTGGCTCTAATGCAACCCCATCTGATCATGTACAACATGACCTGAATCCCTCATCCCAGTTTCAGCCCCATAAGGTGCTACTATGTTCTTCTGTAAAGAGCAGGCATTTAATCATTGGAAGTCTATGGAAGGAATGAATTTCTTTATCCTCAGAGGTTGTATATGGACAGAATGGTTGTTAGGGCTATAAGCAAAACATGGTTAAGGAAGCAATAAGAAAGCAAGACTCTCAGACTTTTAGAGAGGGCATTAAAGGGTGGCACTTGTTCATGTGCTGTCTCCCAATGCCTAGTCAATAGTTCGCTTTCCACAACATCAAACTCTGACTTTTACTTCTCGTAAAGAGACGTAGTTGAGGAAGGAATGGGAGGGAGAACACCTGTGTCTTTGCCTGTGGAGGTCAAGGGCTTTGGAGTCAGATAGGCCCAGGACTGAGTTCTTCATTAGTCACTTACTAGCTGGGTGACCTGTCTGAGCATCATCTTCCTCACAACAACACAGAAATCAAAGAACAACTGGAAGGGTCATATGAGATAACACAGGCCAAGACTTAGCATAGTGCTTGGCACACAATTAAAAGTTCAGTAGTATTTTTTTTTTAAAGATTTTATTTATTTATTTGACAGGCAGAGATCACAAGTAGGCAGAGAGGCAGGCAGAGAGAGAGGAAGGGAAGCAGGCTCCCTGCTGAGCAGAAAGCCCGATGTGGGGCTCGATCCCAGGACCCTGGGATCATGACCTGAGCCGAAGGCAGAGGCTTTAACCCACTGAGCCACCCAAGCACCCCAAAAGTTTAGTAGTATTAATTATTATTAGCTATTAGTCCCTTTTTGAGGAGGCTCCTAAGAGGGTTCCTTAGAAGTCCTGGTGTTCTGTAGAGTACAGTTTGGAAAATACTGGCCTAGAGGATCTGATTTGTAGACCTTACTCTTTAGTGGGAATCTATCCAATGTTCTTCCTACAAAGTTAAGATAACTAATCTCAGGGGCACCTGGGTGGCTCAGTGGGTTAAAGCCTCTACCTTCGGCCTAGGTCAGGATCCCAGGATCCTGGGATCGAGCCCCACATCGGGCTCTCTGCTCAGCAGGGAGCCTGCTTTCTCCTCTCTCTCTCTGCCTGCCTCTCTGCCTACCTGTGATCTCTGTCTGCCAAATAAATAAATGAAATCTTAAAAAAAAAAAAGATAATTAATCTCATACTAAAATCAAAAAGCAAATAAGTACAGCTCAAGACTCACTTTTTCTTTTTCCTCCAACAATACATGACTTCTGAAGATCTATGCAGTGCATCTCTATACAATTTTCCAAGAGTCCACTTTGTCCACATGAGCAAATTTTGTAACAACCAACTTCCCCTGCAGATGATGGCACCTGGATTAGTGTCCCTTGACGGACGATGAAATCAGAGGCTTCTCCTAATTTGCAACCTGTACAAACAAAAATAAGCTGAGAGAGATGGTATTGTGCCATGACATTGTTATGACATTAGATATATTTTACATTGGTCTCATAGGTATTGTGTGGCTACTAAAGATTATGTAATAGAACTTTCACTAAGTCAAAGAATTGGTCTGGTTCACTGACTGAAACATACCCTCTCAAATGGAAAATTCCATGTTCCGTAAGATGGTGGTGATTATGGACCTATTCCCCAGAGTTACCTATAGTTCAGTATAAAAATGCTATAAGATATGTATTTTTTTTATTGCTTTGGGCTTATCAAGGATATTTTAAAAAATCATAGATATTTTAAAAATGGACTATGGAAACTTCTTGTTCAGGAAAACTTTTAGGGATAGAATATAAGGATATCATAAATTCAAGAAAAGCTGAATACTTGATTGGGCTTAAGGAAAATCCATTAATTTCCAATTTTAACAAAATTTATATTGACTGATATATTCTGGTATTATACACATATTATAGATGATCCTTTGAGACATTATGCTTATTTAATTTAATCTTATATTCTTTATTACTTCAAGATATTTTAAAATGGTGATTTTAACAGGACAAAGAAACAATTTCAATTGGGAAAAAAATAAAAGGAAGCAAAACGTTGCTCACTGTACCCTAAAGGGATGCAGAAAGAAAGACTATCAAAATTAAATGGGATAAGCATTTCTTATTCAAGAGGCTTCCTGAATTAAAAAAAAAAAATTAGTGGGGTGCCTGGGTGGCTCAGTGGGTTAAGCCTCTGCCTTCAGCTCAGGTCATGATCTCAGAGGGACTGAGCCCTGCATCGGGCTCTCTGCTTGGCGGGGAGTCTGCTTCCCTCCCTCTCTCTGCCTGTCTCTGCCTACTTATGATCTCTCTGTCAAGTAAATAAATAAAATCTTTAAAAAATAAAATATTTTTAGAAATAAAATAAAATTAAAAAAATTAGTTGTAAAATTACACGTATCTTTTTAAAAAAAAGATATTTATTTATTTATTTAGAGCTTACTCCAAAGAGTATCCCTATACAGAAACACCAGCAGCAAAAATCCATACCCACTCCACAACCACACCCATCTACCTCTTACCTTGAACACAAGAGTATGGAAGACAGGGATCTCCAGACGGACACCCCTTCCGGTTAACCTCACAGAGCTCATTAGCAGGGCAAGGATTTGGGTTACAGGGATGAGTGACCTCTTCTACAATGTTACCCAAAGTACTTGGCCCTGAAAAACCAAATACAGATCAGTTTAACCAACCCAAAAAGGTAACAGAGGTCTGTAAATTATCCAAATTAATTATGGCTAGAATAAATGAGAGCTTATGAGCAGAAAGCAAGGTCTGATTCCAGGAAACTATTAAAACACACAGATTCTCTGATAATTTGTGAATTTAGCATAAACATATATACATTTATTCACCTGTTTATTTACTGGGTACTTATGATATGCTGGAAAAAGTTCTGAGCACGGGAGATACAGTAGTGAACAAAACTGACAAATCCCTAATGTAGAATTTATATTCTATTTGGGAAAGAGACAATAAACAGACTGGGGATATGTGTGTGTCTGTGTGTCTCTGTGTGTAAAAATAAAAAAGTCACCTAATGATAAGTAATAAGTAGTATAAAGGAATGGAAAGTGACAAGTATACATTGGGTAGAGTGGTCAAATAGGTGCTTATGCCTAAGAGGAATAACTTGGCACATTTTACTATAAACGACAATAATTCACTATGGTACGATGGATCCCGTACCATGATTATATTTGTCACCTTATAAAATAATGACCACGGAAGAGTCTCACTTTATATTAAGCATATATGATATTTAAAGAGAGTACTAAAATTCAAACAAAAACATTTTTTTAACTTTTTTCCTTCTACACATATATTTCACTGCTTTAATAGAGTCTAGGCTTGTGAATACATTAGCTTTGCTCACTTGATTTTAGGTCAGACTCACACTGTAGGGTTAAGAAAGGTATAAGAGTTCTTAGAGTTCATCTTGTCCAGCCTTTCTGAGGCAGAAAGAGGTGATCTGTCCAAAGTCACAGAGGTCTATACTCTAGTCTAATGCTTTTTTTTTTTTTTTGTTATATTGATCATAAAGGCTGAGGAACATAGTTTGTTGGCCTTAAGAAAATGTGGCTGATATTACTAGCTGCACATCTAGCATCCACTCTTCTCTTTCTGCTTACTAATAATAGTGTGACAATGGGTCCATAGCTAAAATGATCATCTTTCTCAGTTTCCCTTACAGCTAGGGTGGTTTTCCCTTACACTAAGATATAAGACTTATAGGAGCCATGTCATGAGAATAAAGTACCTGAAGTAACCTTGATGATGGAAGCGAAACACTAAGGAGAATGCAGAAAGCAAAAAGAGGCTGGACTCTGGACGGTGGAACCACTCTAACAGCCCTGGACTATTTATTTCTGGGCTTCCCTTTACGTTTACCTATTGTTCTGTTTATTTGCAGTAGAACTTAGTCATATGCAACACAGAACAAAGCAAGCAGGAGCTGAGTTCAAGGTCTGCCTTTCCAGCCAGCCTGGGGGCACTAACGCCCTCTGGCGGCATCCTAGACACTTGCACTACCGCTACTACAATACATGGTGTGTGTGAGTTCTTCTCATTATCCTTCTGGTTTCCACCACGCAAGGTCACCTCCTGCTGAGAAACTCAGCTCCAGGATCCCTCAAGGAGATACCGACTAATTCTTCTAGCTCTTTGCCTAGCTCTTGGCAGGAGTATTTTGGCAGAGACAAAAGTTCCATTTTCACATACTAACTCAGACCGTCAATTCCTTACTCCCTATTTGGTAGATCTGTCCAAACCAATGCCTGGCTCAGGCCCACTAATGTTTTAATTACAAAAAGCTGAAGATGCCCCGGGGGGAAATTCCACTTCCTGGTCAAATCATGGCAAGGGGACAGCAATGATATGGAGCTATTATCTATGATGCTTGCCCCAGATTCACTGCTTACAATTCCTGATTGACAATAGTTCATCATTTCCTCAGACTGATAAGACAGTCACTTGGGCTTATATGTTTTAAGATGACAATTCTTTCCAGGGCCAAAAAGGCCAAGCAAATAAGATAAGAGTCTGCAGTTAAGATAGAATCATTAAACCACACATTCACAACAGATAGATGTTCATCCAAAGCAAACATGAAGGGCAGAGATGGAAGGCAGAAATACTTGAAATCTGAAAAAACGAAGTACTTACTGAGGTATGTTTCTAAAGGTATACAATTCTCTAGGTCATCTGTAGGTGACAGAAGCTCACAAATACTTTCAGCTGTGTGGTCTTCAGGGAATTTGTTCTGGTCCCCACATTTCTTCAGAATCTCCACACAGTCTGATCTTAAGAAGAAAAATACACACAAATTTAGGGAAGGAACTTAAGGAACCTCCTCATGTTGTCTAGTCAGTATCAATCCTGTTTCTGAAGCCTTCCAGAAGGTGAGTTTTCATAACAATATTTTACAATTGTCAGAGTAATGGCAAAAAAACCCAGGAGTCATAGACTACCTCAGGTTGCAGAGTAGTTAAGTAATGTATTACACTAGCAAAGCATCCCTTTCTCTTACCTGAGATCAAAGGCCTTGCTCAAATTTTATGCTTATACTGTTACTACCATCAGTGTGGCTTGTCCCGGTCTTCGAAAGGAAATTAAACTAGACCAGTCTGATCTGCTCTTTTCAAAATCATACATCTTTTCTTTCAGCATCTTATACTTACTTGCTTCTTACTCCCTCCATCCCCCTCTCTTTTTAAATATCTTTTTTTCTTAAAGATTTTATTTATTTGACAAAGGGAGACACAATGAGAGAGGGAACACAAGCAGGGGGAGTGAGAGAGGGAGAAGCAGGCTTCCCACTGAGCAGGGAGCCCGATGCAGGGATCGATCCCAGGACCCCGGAATCACAACCTGAGCCGAAGGTAGACACTTAACAACTGAGCCACCAAGGCCCCCTTTAAACATCTTTTTGTTATCAATGTTAAGGGGATTGGCCCATAACACCTAGAAAGTACACTACTTTAAAATTTCTCAGTCTTAAAAGGGATTTGACTCCTTTTCTAGAAGTTCTTATGCTAAGAGTCAATAAATTTCCCACTGGTTACCTCTTGTCACCCAAGTTACCCCCCATTTTTCCCCTTATTCAAGTCATTACCAAGTCATGCCACAGAATATATCTGGACCCTGTTTAAGGTTGAAATGATCTGCAATCAGTCATCAAGTGCCCAGTGGCATCAAGACACACACCAACAGCTTAGGGGCTGGATAGTAACTTGGTTTTTAGAAAAGCTTTTTGGAAAAATAGATGTTGAAGATCAGCTGGCATAGATACGACATGGGTAATGCTTCTGGTTTCACCCAGGATAGCAGCTTTCATCTTTATTTTATCCTAGATCTCCTAAGCAAACCATTCACAAAATGCTCACTAGAAATAGGCCCTAATGACTATATTCACTAACTCCCTCACTCATTAAACAGTATGGAACACCTACTGTGTGTCAGAATTTTGCTAATCCGTGATGAAGAGAAAAAGAGAAAAGAGGAGAAAGAAAAAGAAGTCATAAAGTATAAACTCAAGGAGAGCAAAGTCTAACAGAATATAAGTACACAAATTAAAATATAAAAATGGAATTATTGAAGGCACTTGACAAATATTTCTGAAACTAAATTCCATAAGAGAAGTTCAGATGAAGGTCTACAGAAGTTTGTAGGAAAGATAAATTACTATTAGCTGGAGAGAGCTGGGAAGATTCCATGGGAATGACTGGCATTTGAGAGAGGCTAAGAAAGACAGGAGTGGGCAAATGGAGATGGAAGAGTGTTTCAAGCAGAGAAGGAAAAAGTGAGAGAGCATTTGACATGTGGGGAGCATGGGCAAAGGGAAGTGGTGGGAGAGAAAACTCTAAAGATAGGCTGCGGTTTAGACCATCATCTGAAACAAGACTGGAGAGTCATTAAGAGGGAAGAAACTTACTTGCAAATAATACTTCCCCGGGATTTACTATGACAAGGTTTAATCTGCAGTGAACAAGCGACTGCTTTCCACATTTCTGGCTGGCACTTCTTAATGTCAAGAACAGGTATGTTGATAAATGGCATCTTTATGCTTCCTTTCTCCCACAGCTTCATGTCATTCATAGCTCCTTGATCTGACTGAGCATTACAACTCCTGAAAAGTTCTGTTGGCCTGAAAAGAAAAACATCCAGAAAGAATCAAGAGGAAATTATTTTCTAGAGAGAAGTAATAGTTAAGATCCTGACATATATACATAATGCAGTAGGAAAATCTGATTTTCTTAAAGAAAGTACATATAACACATCAAAGGATATCAGCTTTGAATGTATGGGGGCTATTTTGATGTCATCTTTGGTGAAAGACCTTTGAAAGTTTTTTTGCCCATTTTTAAAAAATTGGGTTGACTTTTTTTTTTTTTTTTTTTTTTAAGATTTTATTTATTGGGCGCCTGGGTGGCTCAGTTGGTTGAGTGACTACCTTCCGCTCAGGTCATGATCCTGGAGTCCCAGGATCAAGTCCTACATCGGGCTCCCTGCCCGGCAGGGAGTCTGCTTCTCCTGCTGACCTCTCTCCACTCATGCTCTCTCTCATTTCTGTTTCTCTCTCTCAAATAAATAAATAAAATCCTTAAAAAATATTTTATTCATTTATTTGACAGAGGAAGAGAGAGCACAAGCAGGGGGAATGGCAGGCAGAGGGTGAGGGAGAAGCAGGCTCCCTGCTAAGCAAAGAGTCTGATGTGGGGCTCGATCCCAGGACTCTGGGATTGTGACCTGAGCCAAAGGCAGATGCTTAACCAGCTAAGCCACCCAAGCGCCCCAAGGGTTGTTTGATTTTTTATTATGAGGTTATAAGAGTTATTTATATATTTTGGTTACAAGCCCTTTGTCAAATGTGTGTGTGACTATAAGTGTGCACATGTGATACACTGAATATTTTCTCTCAAACTGTGGCCTGTTTTTTCAAATCTTAAATGGTGTCTTTTGGTGAATAAGTGTTTACTGTTAAACCCTAACTCATTATTGTTTTCTTTTATAATTAGCGCATTTTGTCTCCTGTCTACAAAATCTTTATCTATACCAAGTTTATCAAGATATTCTCTTATATTTTCTTCTAGAAGCTTTATATTTTCAGCTTTTGTTTTGTTTTGTTCTATGACCCATCTTAAATTAATTAATTAAGAATTAATTAATTAATTTTATTGACTTATTTATTGAGAGAGAGAACAGGTAGGAGGTGGAGAGGGAGAGAGAATAACAAACAGACTCCGTGATGAGCATGCCACCCGACGTGGTTCCATCCCAGTACCCTGGGATCATGACACTTAGCCCACTGAGACACCCTAGGTTCCTCTAATTTGTGTTGCTTTATAACGAGTCTTAAAATCAGGTACTCTGGGGTGCCCGGGTGGCTCAGTGGGTTCAAGCCTCTGCCTTCGGCTCAGGTCATGATCCCAGAGTCCTGGGATCGAGCCCCACATCAGGTTCTCTGCTCAGCAGTGAGTCTGCTTCTCCTTCTCTCTCTGCCTGCCTCTCTGCCTACTTGTGACCTCTATCGAATAAATAAGTAAAATCTTAAAAAAAAAAAAAAATCAGATACTCTTAAGTTCTCCAAATTTTTTTTTTTTAATTATTTTAGCTGGGGTGCCTGGGTAGCTCAGTGGGTTAAAGCCTCTACCTTCAGCTCAGGTCATGGTCTCAGGGTCCTGGGATCAAGCCCTGCATCAGGCTCTCTGCTCAGCAGGGAGCCTGCTTCCCCTACCCTCCCACCTGCCTACTTGTGATCTGTCAAATAAATAAATAAATAAATAAATAAATAAATAAAATCTTAAAAAAAATTATTTTAGCTATCCTAGGTCCTTTGTATTTTCATTTGAATTTCAGAATTAGTCTGGCAATTTCAATCTTAAAAAGCCCATTGGGATTTTGATTGGGATTGTACTGAATCTAGAGATTAGTTTCAGGAGAATTAACATCTTAACAATATTGAGTCCTCTAATCCATTAACAGGGTACCTCTCTCTGTTTATTCACTGTCTTTAATTTTTCTCTGCGAAGTTTTCTGGTTCTCAATATACAGATTTTGCACCTCTTTTGTTAAATTTACCCTAAGCATCTCATGTTTTTTTATGTAATTTTGTAAATTTGTATTTTTAAAATAAATTTCATTTTCCCATTGTTTGCTAACATACAGAATTACAGTTGGCTTTTCTACGTTAACCTTGTATACTGTCACTTTGTTAAATTTAAGGATTTACAGGGAGTTTGTTTGCAGATTTGGGCGCAACTCCTTTTGTGGTTCCCACCTTTCTGGGGTTTTCTACTCCTACATCTAGCCACCCTGGCAGCCCTAAACTCTGATCTCTATCTAGCTCCTCAGCCCAAGATGGCTGCTTTTTGCTTGAATTTTTCAGGCCATGTGAGGGGGCTAAGGGTGCTCATGAAGGAAAAACTGGATAAATGTGGCCCTCATGCAGCACGGTTTCTATGTTTCATGAGATACAGCTCGGTCACTCTCTACCACCTCCAAAACAATACTTTTTTCATATTTTGTACAGAGTTCATAACTGGTACTTGCAGAAGTATTAGTTTGATACAAACTACTCCACTATCCCCCGAAGCCAGACTATAAGTCCAAGCTTAATGTCAAACATTTCATAGATTTCAAATTTACTCAATCTCTAAACCAGGTCCTTACTGGCTAACACTCTATCACCAGCTGTAAAGATATCTCAGTTTTCTTTTTTTTTTTTTAGATTATTTATTTATTTATTTATTTGACAGATAGAGATCGCAAGTAGGCAGAGAGGCAGGCAGAGAGAGAGGAGGAAGCATGCTCCACGCTGAGAAGAGAACCCGATGTGGGGCTCGATCCCAGAACCCTGGGATCATGACCGGAGCCAAAGGCAGAGGCTTTAACCCACTGCGCCACCCAGGTGCCCCGAGATATCTCAGTTTTCTTACTCGAAATAATATTCTGAATACCTTTTAAAAGAAATATTCTGAATACTTTTAAAAGAATAGGATTTATGTCCTTTGGAACTTCTGTCTGGCCCAACTGAATGATACTTTCCCTCTTTGCCCCCTTGATCTCGGGATTGTAGCTCACAAAACCAGCCCCCTCTTGCTTAGAAACTGTGTCTCTGCCTTCTCTGACATGGTGTTCTCTATGCCTCTGGATGCCTTTTTGTTTTCTTCACTGTTTGTTCAGGCATTCAGTTTTGGGCCATAATTTTTCTGACCATACTTGATACCTCAAGAAAATACAAAGAAGACAATATTTTTGTATGAAATAGGGAACTGAATGGGACTTCCAGACTGGTTGAAGTAAACTGTTCAAAAGAGGGCATTTGATGGCCAAATTGTTTACAGTGATTTATTCTGCAATGTATTGTTTCCACTGGTTGTGTAATAGAAGGAAGAGGGCAAGAATGGTATACTGAGGCAGAAAATGTTCTTTGAATTCTAGATGCTTTAAGTATCACTAGTCTAGAAGGAACTTTGTTATGGTGCTTCCTTTCCCAGAGGTGATTTACTGGATAGGTTATAGCATTTAAAGATGAAATCAGAAAAAAAATACTACTTCCTTTTAACTTAGCATCAGAGTAAAAATCAGAGTAAAGTGGTCTTTTTACTTATTTAAGAAAAAGATAATGATAAAATACTTCCATTCCATGTATAATAGTTTACTCCTACCTGTTGTTAAAATTTGTACAGTAAGTAAGATTTCTACAGCCCAACTGGCAAGGTTCCCGAACATCTGCTAAACAGGTCAACATGGACACTTCCACTGGATTATATTCACAAAAACGATCAAATTCTTGCCAACTCTGTGTATTGCCCCAGCTCATGCTATAAAGTTTAGTGCACAGTTCTCTGAAACAAAGGCACAAATGCAGAAACACAGATGAGCCAAATGAATAAATAATTTGATTTGTATAAAACTCAAAATCTATGAACTATACTGCAGAATATAAATAAAAAAAACTTACTAAAACCAAAAGACTCAAATTTATCTCCTAGAATTTAGAGCCATAAACAGTGAACTTTTCCATGAAAATCTTCGCTTTGTTTTGTCATCTATTTCTTTCCATTTTCCCATCATTGCTACAAAGCTCAGTGCTAAAGGTAATGCATTTATTTGTACATCCTTATTCTTGGCACAGTTATTTCTCCTATATTTCTGATCTCTGTCTTACCTTTACATAAAGTAAGGTAAGGCACATGATTTTGCCTCCACAAAGATAGATTCCCCTATATTTATATTTCAATCACAGGAGGTAAAACTGTGACATGGTCCTCAGATTTAAGAAGGCTTACAGGGACACCTGAGTGGCTCAGTTGGTTAAGCGGCTGCCTTCGGCTCAGGTCATGATCCCAGCGTCCTGGGATCAAGTCCCACATCGGGCTCCTTGCTCAGCAGGAAGCCTGCTTCTCCCTCTGCCTCTGCCTGCCACTCTGTCTGCCTGTGCTCACTCTCTCTGACAAAAAAAAAAAAAAAAAAATGTTTAAGAAGGCTTACAGACTTAGGGTTCATTAGTTTCTCCTTGAAAAGTTATCCCAAAGCCACTTACATTCTTAAAGATAGGCCAAGGTAGTCTACATGTAAAAGCTTATGAATTCTAAGGCTTCTATATACTATTGTAGTTCATATATGACAATCTTATTTGTAGTACTCGATGATTACAAAGCAACTTGCATATGACTAAAATAGTCTCAGTACCATTTCCAAACTAATTTCATATTAGTTTAATTTTTAAAATTTATAAAAGTAATAAAAAGGTTAAAAAAATACATGTAATATAAAATATAATACTCCCAAAATAAGCAAAGTCACACATAAAAATTCTCCATTCCTGCCACATTTTGACTTTCATAACTAACCCTATTAGGAGGATGTTTTTACTTTTATAATTTTGCTCATTCACTCTGCTGATGTTTACTGAGTGCCTATTTTGTGTTAGACCCTGTTCAAGGCACTGGATATATCACAGTAAATAGGGGAGATAAAGTCCCTGCTCTCCATGGAGCTTATCCATCTTTGAGATGAGGAAGGTACAACTGAGTTAAATTCTGTACCTTGAGCTGGAAACCAGTCCTTTCTCTAGTCCTTAACTTTCTCTATGACCTTCAACAGACTGTTCAATAACATCTCAGAATTAGTTTTCTATATATATTCAGGAATTATACAAACCAACACCAATCATAAGATGGAAATAAACCAAAAAACCCTCCATCAAGGTAAGGTAGGGCAAAGTGTTTCTTAGTGAAGTTCTTCTAGACGACACAGCAATTCCAATCTCCAGTGACTTTAGGGCATAAACACTTTTAAGGACATTCAAAGAATTACTCAGCATCCCTCCCATAAATACATTTAATTCCCATCAGCAATCAAATTCCTTTAATTACCAGACCAATTTTCTGTTAATTTTCTTCGGATATCTTCCAGTTTTTTTTAATATCTTTGGTATTTGAGGAGTTATTCTAGGCAAAATTTTTGCTAAAGGTCCATTCAGTTTTAGGAAAAACTGTTTCACTCATGGTAGGTGATATTTCAGGATTTCTAGTAATACGTGGTCCATTTTCATCTAAAATATCCCTAATAAAGTAAACTTCTAGTTTACCTGTGTTCTACCATGACCTTAGTTACCTCCATTTATTCTTGTTTCTAGTTTCTCCGTTATTTCTTGTTTCTTGTTTCTGTCTTATATTTGTGTAATTTTTCCCTAAGTGTATCATCCAAATGAATGCCAATACACTGCTATCTAACTTTGGGTTTAAGTGCCAACCCAGATCATTCACCAATATATACAAAAGGTCAGTTACTGTTCAAAGTTTCATAATTTAACAAAGAGAATGTCCCTTAGAGGTCACATCAAAACATCTTCTAAACTGTAAGCTTACCTAATGATAGCTTTGAGGGTAGAATCCATGTTTCATCATCTTTAAATATTCATTGCCTGCCAATGTTAATCCTCTATACCCCAAAATACAGTTCTTTTTAGCAATGTTCAAAAACAATGTCTTACATACACATGACACTCAATAAATATTTGCTGGATGAAAGAAAGATTTTACTAAACTCTTAAGTCTACACAATGCAAAAACATAATGTACATTTGCTAGACTTAAAATCACTAAGTAAAATGCTATTTTCTACTAGTTTTAATAAAGGAAAATGAGATACTGACCTACATGTTGAAGTGTTTGCTTTAGAACAACAATGCAATTTAGCTCCATCGAGGCCCGTAGAAGGAGGAGGGTGTAGAGTGACTCCAGGGTGAACAGACTGTGAGCTTTCAAGAAAACACTGCCAAAGAGGATCCTGAGGCAAAGGCTGGGTCTTACAACCCTCGATGAGGCCATCAACAATCTCCATCTCCGTTTTCTTAGACATCAGAATTCTCTTGCAGGCGTTTTGGCAAGCATGGTCCTCAGCTCTGTCACAGCAATATAAACCTACATTTTCAGAATATATGTGGCTTAATTAGCTGATTTTATGTCATGCACTGCTCAGAACAGAAGAACATGGTGGTATCCTGGAAACACTACTACTCAGTCATATGTCAGTATCCGCAGTACACAGGGTCTACCAAATTCTCTCTCCATTATTTGCAGTCTAACAAATAACTGAAGAGCTAAAGGTAGACAAGGTATTTATTACCAGAATTTACCATTATCTCCAAACATGGGATCTTTAGCACCAATACTACACAAATGAAAGGTCATCTCATCCTATACCTAGGAAGTCCTGACATGAAAAGTATCTTATGTTCCTGGAAAAGGTATTACAGATCAAACTGGAATTATTTCATGCTAGAAACAACTGCCTAAAAGGGACTGTGTTCTTGACAGAATGACAGAGATGACTAATTTCAATAGCAAAATCCACAAAAACCATATTCCATCACATTCTGGGATATAAAGCTTTCATATATCTGTGTAAGTTAACTAAGTTGTAATTTATTTTTTTAAGATTTTTAAATATATTCATTTTAGAGAGAAAGAAAGAGGACTCGAGCAACAGAACAAGTAGAGGGGAGGGTCAGAGGGAAAGGGAGAAGCAGACTCCCTGATGAGCAGGGTGCCCACTGTGGGACTCAATCCTTGGTGCCTGGGATCATGACCTGAGCCTAAGGAGAAGCTTTAACCTACTGAGCCACCCAGGCCCCCCTAAGCTGTATTTAAATAATACAACAGCAAATTCTGACAAGACATCAGGTTGCTTCTGCCTTTAAAATGAATGAAGTTTGGGATGCCTGGGTGGTGCCGTCGGTTAAGTATCAGACTCTTCGTTTTGGCCCTAGGTAGGGATCTCAGGGTTGGGAGACTGAGTTTGCACTGCACTCAGTAGGGAGTCTGCTTAAGATTGTCTTTCCCTCTCCCTCTGGCCCTTCCCCCCCATGCACACGCACCCTCTCTGTAAAATAAATAAATCTTAAAAAAAAAAAATGAATAGGGATGCCTGGGTGGCTCAGTGATTAAGTATCTGCTTTCAAGCTCAGGTCATGATCCTGGGGATCTGGGATCAAGTCGCACATCCGGCTCACTGCCCAGTGAGGAGTCTGTTTCTCCTTCTGCCTGCTGCTCCCCCTGCTTGTGCTCACTCACACTCTCACTTTCTCTCTCCGACAAATAAATAAATACAATCTTTAAAATAAAAAAAATGAATAAAGGTTATCTGTGGCAAATGCTTCATCCTCTGATTTTCATCATATAGCCACACCACAAAATATTATAAGCATTAGAGTTCTGCTTCAGGTGCTGGACAAACAGGGCACATATCACTGCCTCTGAGATTACAAAAACAAGTCTTTCAGTATCCCAGGGTAAACAAAATTTTGGCATTTGGCTTATAAATCTTGTAAGTATTTTGTCAGTTTGGTTAATTAGTCAATTGCTTAAAGTTTGTCCACTTTTAAATGAAGAAAATGGATTATAGGACATACAAAGCTGAGACTTTGAAGATCCCATAAGGTACAGGTTCATTAGGAGGTCCCGATTTTCCAAAGTATCAGGATCTCTTCTCATTTTTATGATGCTTTTATTGTAAATGTAATAACTGTTCATTATAAAAATTCAAACATTATAAAAACATGAAATATGTATATAACTAAAAATGTATTATACTCTACAGTTAGTTCTGCAACTTGACTATCTTCCTTGCTATATCTTGGACTTCTTTTTCCATAAACATGCTTTTTTCTTTATGTTGGTTATGAAGTATTGTTATTATACAGATATATAACTTATTTCATCAACTTTAATCAATACCCTATTGATGGGTATTTGGGTTATTTCTAGTTTTTCTCCATTACCATCAGTGTGGTAGCAAACATCCTTTACATGTGTGTATAGTTTTGCAAACTTATGAATCTTCATGAAGGATAAATTCTGAGAAATGGAATTGCTAGATTAAAAGGTCTGATCATTTGAAATTCTCATGGTCATAACCCAACTTCCTTTCAAAATATCCATACCGATGAATTCTCTCATCCCCAGAACAAAGAGTGTCTGCTTCCTCATACCCTTGACAGCTCTACCTTTCTTGGTACCTTTCAGCTGTGATAATAATATGCAATCTGCCAAATCAAAACACCAAAGGAAGTCCGGTGTTTCCCAAACAACTGAGACTGCAGATATCTACAAGAATTTACTTTCTTTTTTTAAGTAGGTGCCACACCCAGCCAGCATGGAGCCCACTGGGATGCGTGAACTCACGATCCTGAGATCAAGACCTGAGCTGAGATCAAGAGTCAGATGCTTAAACAACTGATCCATGCAGATCTCCCAAGCATTTACTTCCTTTTTACAAATGATTTTACTACTGACTGAAATGAGAGGAATATGTTCATTTGACTTACTATCTGTTGGGTTCCTCATTGGATAAGATTGGGTATAATTGTTCACACAGTGTATTAACTGCGGGCTGATAGCGGCACAATAATTTTCCACTGCTTTGATCTGAGATGGACCAGGAGAAGAGTCTGTTCGAAAGATGGCTTGGCAGTATTCTCGGCAGTTTGTGTGATGGCCTGCATAACTGCAACAAACAGAGCCCACTAGGGGGAAGAAAAGGAGATGACGCTGAAATGGAAATAGCCATTTGCTAACAATAAATCATCAGAATATTAATAGAACAATATGTACCTTTTTGAATTTGAGAAATAAAGCCATGGCACAGATTAAATCATCACTACTATAGGCATAGCCATGAGGACATTCAGGTGCTTGCTGGTGTGAAGAGAGTCCGTATTTGTGAGTGTATAGTCTATCTAGCACAGTGGTTCTCAGGAAGAGTGCGATCACCCCTCTGCATGTTTCTGGTTTTCACAATGACTTGGGGGCCACTGCTGGCATTTAGTGCATGGGGTTGGGTTCGTTCACTGCTGTGCAACGTATAGGGCCATCTCACAGAACCAAAGCAGTCTCCCAAAATGCCAATACTGCCCATGCCAAGAACCACTGGAACAGCTTCTTTTCATGTTAGATTTGTGGAGATTAACAAACAAAGCAAGGCAAATAAAACCAAAATAAAACCAAACCAAATATGCTCCCCATTTATAAAACAGGACCAGTAAAAGCTGGGATACCAGGCTCATTTCATATATTTGACAGTTATATAACTGTGTATCTTGAGAAAATTCTCAAAATTTCTATTGCATTTGAACATCTCTAAGAACATGTCTAATTTGAAGTGGTCTTTACCTTACAACTGATATTACCTGCTTTAATACTGAAAAGTAAAACCCACATTTGAAATACCTTTTTTGATTTGTGCATTTTTAGAAATCAAGGGGGACCATCTCAGGTCTCTGGGGGTGGGCCTAGATGAGTGGTTGGGGGTGCAGATGTGGGTTTTATACTGAGGAAGTGCAAGAGACCCACACAGGAGAGGTTAGAGGGTCGTGCGAAGCTGAAGGGAACCCAGGTATGGCAGGAAACAGGTAAGAGAAAGGCAGGTAGGAAATCTCTTATAATTATTAGAGGTTATGGAGGAACCAGAATCAGGTTTCTGGTGAATTCCACCGACCCGGGAATCAGCAAGGAATCAGGCAACTTCCAGAAATAATGACAAGGATAAAATTATACACAAATTAAACTGGGACTGAACTGATACAGGATAGGTCTGTTTCCTGCATCAGGAAACTGTTTAATACTTATTGTGCCACCTGTTTGTAACTTACAGTTACTACTTACTGTCCTCATTGCTGAACTATTCAATTTCAACAAAAAGAGTGATTAACGGCTACATGTATCACCATTAACCTTAAGATAAACTGAGGGGTGGAGTGGAAAATACTGAGGACAGAAGAGACAAGTGAAGAAAAGCCAAGGGCGCCCATCTTCTGATTCCTCCATTAGCCTGGCTTCCTCGCCAGTGTGGGAGGACAGAGATTACTATGAGAATGTCTTGGAAATTGTGAATTAAGCCCTAATTAGAGAGGGTTAGAAGATAAAGTCTAGCCAGCTGATGTTTCTTATCATACTTTGATACACTGAACTGCCAAGCTAATCCAAACAACTCTTCTGTTCCTCAGCTGTGTCTTCCTAGCTGCAACTGCTCTCACTACTCCCTTCACCTGGGATGCCCTTCCTCCCATCTCCACTGTTGATATATTGTCCATCCTTCAAGGCCCAGCTCAGCTGCCAACTCCACAAAGTCAACTCTAAACACCCCTGCTGGATGTGATCCCTCCTTCCTCTGAACTCCCACAGTACTTTTATCGGGACCCTATACCAATCCTGTGTCTGTCTCCTCAGAGCAAGTAGGCAGTAAATGTCTGCTGAATGAATTGGGAAGTAGTCCTTGGTAAGCACAACATTGTATCACCTGGGAATGCTTAATTTCTGCAAGTAATCCTATTAACTCAAGTAGGGCATGATCTTCCCATCTAACAGTTATATCTGCTTTGTAAAGCTACTGTTAAGACATAGCAACTGTCATAATTCATGAATACCCTGGATACCACTGAGGAAAGAGCCTATCAAAATCCTGCTGGGCCTTCAGGCAGCTTACGAACAGCCCACGTCATAATGCCAGGTCTTGGCAATACTTGTAACAGCTAAATCATATTCTCTAAACTGTATTTTGCTCTTTGGACTGCTCATATAACCATTGACAATATACTTACTTTCATTTCTGCTAATGCAACTGAAAAGAGCATTCTGTAAATTAAAGAAAAACAAACAAGTTAACCACGATGCAGAATTTTATTCCACTTTATGGTTACAGAGAAATCAGAATATCAAGTTATTTAATTCTTCTCTAAATCCAAGGATGAAGACAAAGAAAGCTGAGATGGGGCCCTGGTGAAAAGGGAAATCATCTTCTGACACAATTATTGGGGGTCAAGATTCTCATCCTGAGCCATAAGATGATCACAGTATAGCAAACCAAAGCTGAACCTGTGTATATGTGGGGTAACCTACAATGTATTGATCTCAAATATTTCTTGCAGTGTATAAAAGAGCTCCCAGAAGGTAATATAATAAAAGGCATTTAGGGAAATAGAGACCTCATGTAACACTGCATTCTAGAGTTGAAAGGTCCTTAGAGATCATCTTTAATCCTTCTCAAACATGGCGATGCACCAGAATCATGTGGGCTTCCTAAGCCTTACCCTAAACTAAAGAATCAAGAGCTGGGAATAAACCACAGAAATCTACATATTAAATAAGCCTTCAAAGATAATTCTTATGTAACTGTTGAATCACTATATTGTATTCCTGAAACTAATGTAACACTGTATGTTAACTATATTGGAATTAAAATAAAAACAAAATGATGATTCTTATGTAACCACCTCGGGAAGCTGGGGAATCTCTACCATTTTAAAGATGAACAAACTGTTTCCCTCAGCAGTGGGGAGACTGCCCCAGGTCATATGACAAGTCAAAAATAGAACCTGAGACTAGAATCAGTATTTTGAGTTCTCAGATCACTGTTCAGAAAACATCACACCGTGTTAACGTCACTGTAAGGAAAACAAGAGGCAAAATAAGACAAAACCCCAAAATTTCTTGTTCAAAGCCATATGCATATTCAGGGCTTGTTGGCTATGATTAATATTCCGTAATTACAACTGAAAAAGAATGAATTCCTAAAAGAAATAATATGGGCATAAATAAAAGGAAGATGGAAATCAAGTGCTCTTATAGTTCAATATAGATGACTCTGGCTTTTAATTGTAGCTAAATCACAAGCCAGCTATGTGGTCTAGACTTTTAAAGGAGCAGCTTTACTGACATTTAAAATCTACCTTTAAGGACCCCCTATGCAGCTGTGTGAAGCTATACTGCATTCATTTTCTCCACTAAGTAATATTCTATTGTAGAAATAAACCATACTTGATTTAACCATTTAAAGCAAACAAAACAAAAAACCCAGACTTGACAGATAAGGGCTAATGATTCATCCAGTCTGAATTCTTTCTGCTAGAGATCTCAAGTGATATGGGGAGTGAAAAGTAAACATTTTTGACGTTAATGATCTCTTCTAGATCTCTCTTCAGACATGTTTTTTTTGTTTGACTTTTTACCTACCTGTTATATATAGCCATCTATTTTGGTTCAGTGGTTCTAGGAACACTTTCCATAAAATGATTTAAATCAGTATTAAAATGCTATCTACCAGGGCATATGCGTGGCTTGGTCAGTTAAGTGTCCAACTCTGGATTTCGGCTCAGGTCATGATCTCAGGGTCAGAAGATTGATCCCTGAGTTGGGCTCCACACCAGATATAGAGCCTGCTTAGGATTCTCTCTCTCCCTCTCTCTTTGCTCCTCTGCTCGCCCACCCGCTCACTCCCTTTCACTCAAAAATAAATACATAAATAAATAAAATAAAATAGAAATAAAAAGCAATCTACTACCAAGTTTCCAGCCCCCTTTGATTCTCATCACCTTTCTCTTTCTAATAAACTGGTTGTTCTTTTGGGCTTGGCTTTTTCAACCTTGTACCTAAAGGAATGCGTTTATTATCTCGGTGGCCATCCTCAGTCAAATGGCCTGATCTCCAGTTTTGATATTCTTCCAGTTACTCATACAAGTCTCCAGAGCAGTGGTTCTCTGCTGGGGGTGATGTGCTCCCCAGGGGGCATTGGGTGTGGAGCGGGAGCGTGTGCGCAACTGGCATCCAATGGGCAGAGGAGGCCAGTGGTGCTAAACACCCTCTAGGGCACACGGCAGCTCCTCCACAACAACAAACAACAGGCCAAAACATCAATAGTGCCAAGGTTCAGAAACCCTGTTCTGGAGACTTTCAAATTTGTTCAAGCTGGATTTTTAGAAATTTGACCTTATAAATAAAAGAAATATCATTCTGACTTGGCCTGGTGGATCTTAGCTTCAGGCAGAGATACTGAAGGACACAAAACCTGAAAAATGTCGGAGATCATCTAATTCAACCCATTATTTGACCAAAGCCAGAGATAGAGGCCTAAAAAGGAGAAATCTTTAGAACTCTAGCCTTCACCCTCATGTGGGTTAGCAAACTATGGCACATGGCCAAATCTTGCCTGCTGCCTCTTTTTGTAAATAACGTTTTATTGGAATAGTCACACTCATTTGTTTACATACTGTATACAGCTGCTTCATACTACAATGGTAGGGTTGAGTAGACAGAGGCCATATAAACTGCAAGCCTAAAATATTTGTTATCTGACCATTTACAGAAAGTCTGTCAACCCCTGAGGCAAAAGGAGGGCCAACTGTCTCCCTTGATGTCACATCCACAGTTCAGAAATGTTCCTCAAGCACTTCGGATTTTCTCTTAATGTTCACTGATAGACCCTTTGTGGATAAGTTTACTTTACTGAACTATATATATAGCAGTACTTCTGCTTTATTGAACTATATATAGCAGTACCTCTAGTATTAATAAAGACAATTTTTATATCTCTATTTTTATCTTTATTAATTTTAAGGTTTTAAAGAATGGTCCTTCATTCCAAGTATACCAGCATTTGATGAATTAATCAATTCTCTCTTGCTTACTTTATACGCATCATGATTTCAAACTCTAATCACACCATCCTCTTTGATAAAGGATTCTTAACATTAAGTAACTATAGGGAGGCATAAACTATACCTTGGGTAACTATATCTAATGTATGAATCATAGATAACGGCCTTTTCACTGCTGAAACTATTGCTGATAGTTTGACAGGGTTTTAGACATACATATAACGTTACACCATTAACTTATAATTTTTTCATTTCTTAAGACATTTGTTAAGTCTTAGCTAAAGCTGGGGCACCTGGGTGGCTCAGTGGGTTAAAGCCTCTGCCCTCAGCTCAAGTCATGATCCCAGGGCCCTGGGATCGAGCCCTCCATCTGGCTCTCTGCTCAGCAGGGAGCCTGCTTCTCCCTCTCTCTGCCTGCCTCTCTGCCTACTTGTGATCTCTGTCAAATAAATAAATAAAATCTTTAAAAAAAAAAAAAAAGTCTTAGCTAAAGCTAATTCTTGTCTTGCAAGTGTCTGGTCGCCATCTGGTGGCAAAAGAGGTAACTGAGGCTTTATACTAACATGATGAAGTCTCTTCTGACCTTTGGCCATTACTGCACGCACTTTTGCCTCCCTCCTCTGCTCATCTTCTTCTAGAATAGATAAAAATTAGTGTTACCAAGATGAGGATCTGCCACAACCTCAGAAAGCCAAAAAGCACAGCAGTGTGCTGGAGCTGACGGGATCCCAAAAGATCTTCAAATCTAAAAGCCTCCACTATCCAGCTGGACAATGTATTCAGTAAGCAAAGGGCAGAGCCAGGGCACCACACTTTCTCTCATGCCACTGTGCTGTAAGAAGACTGGATTATTTTTCCAAATGCAGCCAATGCAAGGTTGAATTTACATCCACATTGTAATCTTTTTTTAATTATGTATGTATGTATGTATGTATGTATTTGACAGAGAGAGAGACACAGTGAGAGAGGGAACACAAGTGGGAGAGGGAGAAGTGGGCTCCCTGCTTGGCATGGGTCTCGAACCCAGGACCCTGGGATCATGACTTGAGCCAAAGGCAGACGCTTAACGACTGAGCCACCCAGTCGCCCCTGTAATCTCTTTTTAACAGTCTCCTACTTTTAGAATCAGCACATTAAATTGTAGGGACAACAATCATTTCTTGAGGTTCATATTATTTCTCTTAAAAATATTTGATCATGGGGCGCCTGGGTGTCTCAGTTGGTTGAGCAACTGCCTTAGGCTCGGGTCGCGGTCTTGGAGTCCAGGATCAAGTCCCTCAGCAGGCTCCCTGCTTGGTGGGGAGTCTGATTCTCCCTCTGACCCTCCCCCTCCTCATGCTCTCTCTCTCTCTCTAATAAATAAATAAAATCTTTAAAAAATTTTTTTTGATCATGAATCTTTCCTCAGGTAGCTACTTCTAGTTCCCTGCCCCACTCACAGTGGCTTTAGAGAACTGCAACAAGTCCTTCCACCTAGTGCTGGGAGCGGGGAGCAAGCCTGACAGAAAAACTAAAATACAAAGTAAAATCAAAGTCAAGGGAACCACAGTGATCCTGCAAGCCATACTGACCATCCTTTGGGGGAAGAGCCACTGGAGCGCAACTGGGAGGTAGACTCTCCTGATCCAATCACTTGCTCAGAAGTTGGCTCTGTGGATTTATTTTCTGTCCCAGCCACACATCCTTTTCCATTTCTGGGACTCTTTTCTTCCTACTTAACATCTCTCCATTTGCCCATTTGTCTCAATGATGAGGATGATGAAAACTAAACAAACACGGACTATATGAACTTCATTAAAAAAGGGGGTCATTTTGGATGCTTCAGTTACTTCTGGATAAAGACCCAAAAGAGCACATTTTATGAACTGTTATTTAATGTTCCCTATTCCCAAGGCTATTAGTTAAAAGAAAAGGAGCTGCTCTGTTCTTAAGGCCTCAGTAAATAAAATGTTTCTTTTTCATAAATGGACTGAAATTTCCCCCACATTGAAGTTTTGCATTTCATATGAGGAATCTAGCTCATCAGGTGCTAAGTTGGAGAGATTAAATAATTGATCTCTATTTTACTTTATTTTATTTTTATTTAATTTTATTTTAAGTAAGCTCTAGGTCCAATGCAGAGCTTGAACTCACAACCCCAAAATCAAGAGTTACATGCTCTACCAACTGAGCCAGCCAGGCACCCATAAATAATTGACCTTTAAAAACAAACATGTTTTTAAACTTCTACAAGAAGCTTTTTCCTTATTGTGGACACCATGGCTTTTTAGTCAAAAAGTTTAAGTGACTAGAATATGTCAAGGATTTAATATCTTGATATAGATACTGCTAGACAAGGGTTTCTTCAGTTTCTGCCTCCCAAATAATAAATACCATTCCAAGAGCTGGATAAAAACAAACACTCAAAACTGAAATAAGAATAATAGGCCTAGACTGCTCAAAGTTTACTCATTATCACCAGAGCACCCAACCAACTGGAAGCAAATTCAAGGGCAAGGAACATCTGTAGAGAGTAACCCAAGGACTAGAACAGAGCTCAGCACAGTGTTTTGGTAGATTGACTGCAGTCATGGCCCCATTTCTTCACACTTTCCTCTACCTATTTCTCTTACACTAACTGGACTTAGCCACATGGTTTGCTTTGGTCAAGTGGACAGTAGCAAGCTTGAGGCAAGAAGAGGCCTGCACAGAGACTTTCATCCTTCCACTTCCTCTCTTGCGCTCTTATCACCACCACCAGAACATGCCTGAGCTAGAAGGCTAGAAAAGACGCATGGTTGAGAGCTGAGCTGACTTAGCCAACAGTATCCTAAAGAAGCTAGACTCAGGCTGACCTTTGGGCTGACTGCAGAACCATGAGTAAGCCTAGCCCAAATCAGCTAAGGTTGGCCAGACCAGCACTGCCTACCTGGCCCTTACATTCATAAGAAATGATAAACTGTTATAGTTTCAGGCAATGATGGAGTTTGGGAATAGTCTGCTACACAACATTACTGTGATAACAGATACAGCATTCAGTGCTTTCTGTTCTTATTCTGCGAATGCCTAATACATAGACATTTATACAAGGTTTCCACATAAAACTGCTATTTACTCTGAAACAAAGAACTGTGTAAGAACAGCTTTCCACAATGGAAAGTTTCTACTAAAAAGTTCTATCTGTAAAAATACTAACTGCAGCACCTATTTAAAGGCAACAAATTTTTGTTCATCCTTTAAGCCTTACCTGCTCTGTGAAGACTTTCCCATTACACTGTGCAGGGTTGTTTTGTTTTAGGCTCCAATGTGTCTTGTATAGCCTTCTAGCAATGGACTTGTCTCACTGTATTATAATGAGCTATTTGAATTTCTCTCTTACCATGGACTAGCTATGAGCTTCTTACACAGTGGCTAAGTCCTTTCACCTTTGTATCCTGAGAACAGTACCTGAGACACATTAAGTGTATCAGTTTGGTGTGTTATCAGTTCAGTGAATGTTAAGTGAATGAATGATGACAGATACAAAGACAACTGAGAGGTATACTCTGTCCCAGGAACTTAAAAGTTTAATATTAAAAAGGGACATGTAAACACAGAGTTATACCATACATCGAAAATGCTAAAATCAAGCTGTAAAGTGTTTAGAGGTAGCAATTTTATGTGTACAGTGGAAAGAGAGCTGGGCAGGAAAGGTTTCAAAGAACTACCTAAGCCAGAATTTGAGGCAAAGGTTGTTGGCATTGGACAGGAGTACTGGTGTACTAGGACCAACTTTTGCAGGGCTGAGGATGGAGGGAAAGCCCTGATTTGTAATATTTGCTGATGTTTGTGGTGAAAATACCCCCATCGTGTCTGTTTTTGGGTTAAAAACTGGCTGGCAAAAGTCCTGAATATTTAACAGTTCTCCCTAGCTAGGAGGAGCTGGCTCCAGCATACCACTGGATGGGGTAATAGGATGGATTCCAGGAGAGGGAATTCTAGGTAGAACAAATAGGCCGTACAACTACAACTAACAAAACACATGGTCAGTCTGGGAAATTACAAGTAGCATGCTGTTGAAGAGCAAAGGAGAAGACAGTCACTGGCTAGATGGAGAAAAGCTTAGTTTACCAACCGAGGAACATGGATTATATCCTACAGGTGAGCCACTCAAGAGTTTTAAGAAAGGGAGTGACACGACCACATCTAGTCTTTAAAGAGATCACCCTGTCAGAACTGGAGAGAGTCAGTAAGGGGAGAAATTAGATAGGAAGGCTATCTGGGCAGCTACTGTAGTCCAGAAAAGTGGTATAGGGTCCTGAGGGAAGGCAGTAACTGAGGATCTGGAAGGGGGACTGACTTAAGATAGATTTTGGAGGTAAATCTTTAGGGCTTGATAGTCTCTTATTTGTGGGAGGTGGTGATAAAGAGGAAGGAGTAGAACAATACCTCTTGGTTTTTTAGTTTATGTGTCTGGGAGGACTGCACTGGAACAACCAAACAAGAAATGAATGAAAATTTGTCTTGGATATGTGTGCGTGTGCATATGCACGCAAACACACACACTGTGTAGCTGTGGCTTGGAGGGAAGGGGAAGTAGGGAAGGTAACAATCAGTTTCATGGATTTGAAATGCCCATTGAACATCAAAAGTACACATATTCAGTAGTGACTCAGGAACTCAGAGAAAAAGTTTAGCCAAAGAAGATTTTGGAGTTGCCATCATCATAATGGGACAATTAAAACTATGGGAGTAGATGAGATTGCCTAGGGGGAAGAGCCTGGCCATTTAGATTAGACCAGGTCACAATCTAATCAAACTAGATCCAACTTCCCTTTGGAATGATCTCATTCAGGTGACTCCAGAGAAAAAGGACTAGAAGAGGAAATACACTAGCACAAGGAGACTGAATAGGAGTTATTCCCTTCCAATACAAAATATAACAAAACCAAACCAAATGCACATGGAATATAATCAAGGTTTTCCATCTTAAGCCAGTACTGCAGGACCTAATAGGTTTCGCTCTTTTTGGAGCTCATCAGCTGCAGGTAACGGCTCACATCCACTCTGGTACACGGTCTTGATGCCGCATTTTTTCCATCTACAAGCCTCCCACTCACAGTCTTCTATTTACCATATTCTGCCAATTCTTGGAATTTCCTTAGCACTAACTCAAAGAAGCTTTACATTTAGGTCCTGGAGGCTTTGCTTGGGCAAAGTACCATATTATTCTTGCTAAACTCCCCAAAGCTGACTAACTACAGCCTAGACTATCACTTGCCATACAAGATGGTCTTAGAACACTGCAGAACAGATCCAATCACATGAGTCATCAGAGGCCTCTAGCTGTCCAGATAATCCTGCTGACCCTGACATCCCCACCTTCTTATCTCCAAATTTTTAGGGCTACTTCTTCATCCCTTTCCTTTATGCTTCTGGTAGTAAATCTAGAATCAAGGTTAACTTGAGAGAAAAAGGAACAAAATAAAATTAATACATAGAAGTCTTTAAAGCGGGACATATTATTGTGATATTTACTGAGAATACACTGTACAGCCCATGTAGGCATATGTAAATATGTACCAAACACTGGCATCCAGGGATATATGACCACTTGTGTTATAGGGGGTGGAGGAGAACCACACACACACACACATATATATATATATATATATTATTTACTTTTTTCTTTTTTAAGATTTTATTTATTTTACACACAGGGGGAGAGAGAGAGATCACAAGTAGGCAGGCAGAGAGAGGGGGAAGCAGGCTCCCTGCTGAGCAGAGATGTGGGGTTTGATCCCAGGACCCTGAGATCATGACCTGAGCTGAAGGCAGAGGCTTAACCCACAGAGCCACCCAGGTGCCCCTATTACTTACTTTTATATGCATAAATGACTTTAGGAACTGGGTGGCTATGGTACAGGAGGTTGAAAAAAGACTTAATTGTATACCGTTTTGAATTTTGAATAATTATTCAAAAAATAAAAATTAACCTGAACATTTCTCTTATGCACTGAGCTATGTGTTGACAGGATGGTACAGACAGATCTGAGTCTGAACCTCATAAGGCCTTTGCTTTTGTCGTTCTTAGAGCCTCTTTTTAATATCCTCAGAGTCTTTTTTTTTTTTTTAAAGATTTTATTTATTTATTTGACAGAGAGAGATCACAAGTAGGCAGAAAGGCAGGCAGAGAGAGAGAGAGAGAGGAGGAAGCAGGCTCCCCGCTGAGCAGAGAGCCTGATGCGGGGCTCGATCCCAGGACCCTGGGATCACGACCCGAGCCGAAGGCAGAGGCTTAACCCACTGAGCCACCCAGGCGCCCCAAGAGTCTTAATTTTATCTTAGCATTCTCACAGAACCAGAACCTCAGAACAGAACATTATTTTAGTTTTGTTTAGCACTGTTTAGTTTAAACTTAAATGCCTTAAGATTAAGATTTTATTTATTTGACAGAGATCACAAGTAGGCAGAGAGGCAGGCAGAGAGAGAGGGAGGAAGCAGGCTCCCTGCCGAGCAGAGAGCCCGATGCGGGGCTCGATCCCAGGACCCTGAGACCATGACCTGAGCCGAAGGCAGAGGCTTTAACCCACTGAGCCACCCAGGCGCCCCAAATGCCTTACAATTAAAAAAAAAAATGGGGCACCTCTGCCTTCGGCTCAGGTCATGGTCTCAGGGTCCTGGGATCGAGCCCCGCATCGGGCTTTCTGCTGGGCAGGGAGCCTGCTTCCCTCTCTCTCTCTGCCTGCCTCTCTGCCTACTTGTGATCTCTGTCAAAAAAAAAAAAAAAAAAGTGAGCTCTCACAAAAATACCTCCTACTGCTTTCCTTTATAGTTTCTCATTTTTCTTAATGAAGTAACATCAAATAACTGGAGTGAAAAAAAGGCAGGAAAGAAAAGAGAATTGAAAATGACACTTCTGAAAAGAATATAAAGAGAAACATAGAAAAGGATCTGTGAAAGGAAGAAGAAACAAATAAAAATGTAGAAGTCTGATAAAGTCTGTAGCACTGTATTTCAGTGGCTCACTCAGCAAATGAAAAAGGTATTTATATTTATGACCACTGCGTTATAAGAATGGCAGCCTGACATAAAGGTAGAATCCATGAACCCAAAACTAAAATTTGTTTCACCACTCTACAGCCATTGCCAAGTCTCCGGAAATTAATCAGCCTCACTTAACGTTTATCTTGACATTCAAGGAAAAAAACTATGAACAATAAAATTCTTTTTTTAATCACCATTTGGTGGCTAGAAGAAAATATTTTCAGCCAACTTGCAGACAAAAATTATGTAAAAAAATCTTATGCTAGATGTCTCACAACTCATAGAAAACACAACTTAGTTTGTACCTGGGCTCTAATGAGGCAGTGTGTGCAGACTCATTTGGCTTACGGATGGTGCTCTAACAGGTGGTGTGTGTTAGTGTGGCTTGGTGATGGTTTACAGGCAGCAGCTGTTCAGCTGGTGCCTTCTAGCTGTTGAATATTTTCCCTATCATCCCTGACCCTATATCACACATCTACGAATCCATGGGGCCTCACCAATATTTAGGTGGGCCAAGAACCACACCTGTGAAAATGCATGGAGAATCCAGAACTGAGCGTGTCCACAACACCTGAACATGTCCTTGGGTCAGTTATCAAGCTATTGGTTGATAAAGGTAGCTCTAATAAAAAGTGTGATTCTGAAAAAATACTCATCAGTACTGAAGGAAGTACTCTTTCTTTGGTACTGGTCAGAAAAATTACTGCAGAGTTGGGAGATCATCAGCCAAATCTCCATCCATTGCAGAAATCCCTCCCACAATATGTGAATCCAGTAAACCTCTGCTTGACCATTTCCACTGAAAAGAAGTTAGTTCTCTTTTTCTTGGAACATCTTATTCCAACAGTCTCATTCAACACAGGTAGGGGCCTCCTAATTGGTATCTGGATCTCTTCTAGGTCCCTAAAAAAGCAATTTCAAAATCCAGCTCTCCACTTTTTTCAACACTTTATCTTTCATCGAGTTTTCTTTAACTCTCAAGGTCCAAGCGTTACTTCACAGTTGACTTGGGCATGATCTCTCTCCTCCTCTTTAGTCCTGTTTTCTAACTACCTCTGAGATACAGGTTATTATATTTAAAAACACCAATACTCAGTATCTCTCCATTTCTTTAAACTCCCTTCACAACATATATGCTTCACAACATATATGTTGCTGTGTATTTTCTCTTGTTTAAAAAACTGAGTATTATTATTGTTTTCTACAATCTGTGTGTGTGTTTTACCTTTGTCACTTTGTATTTTCATCATTCTCATTTTCCTTTGCATCTCAAAAAAGGTATTTTATAACTGCCTTTAAGGGTCCAGTAATGGCAATTCTTCATTTTTGTTGTCCGAAAATACCTTAATTTTGCCCTTGCAAAATATTTTTACTGGATATGGAATTCTAGGTTGATAATTATTTTCTTTCAGAACAATTTAGGTATCATTCCACTGTGTCTGGTTTCCTCTGCTGCTATTGAGAAATCAGCTATTAGTCTCCTTTGAAGGCAATGTCTTTTTTCCCTGACTGCTTTTAAGATCTTTGGCTATGAGGTATGTCTGTAATGTACGGATTTTTCTTTTTTTAATCCTGCTGGAGATTTATTGGGTCTTATTAAATATTGCCTCTGTCCCATATTCTCTTTTCTTCTTCTAGTATTCCAATTTGAACACTTTATCTCCCATGTCCCTTAAACTCTCTTTTTGTCTGTCCTTCTGTGCTGTTTGTCCATATAATTTCCTCAGTTCTACCTCCCAATTCAGGAATAATTGTGTTTTTTTTTTTTTTATATTTTCCTGAACATTATCTACTATATTCAATTCACCATTAACAAATCCTGTTGACGGATTCTGCCTTCAAATCTCTGATTTATTCCTGAATACTTGGTTCTATTGTTATCATCCTAGTTTGGGGCCTTACCTACTTTTAGCTAAGGTACAGGGGTTTGTGAGATCTAAAACTTAGCATGCATACCATTAAGGCTTTTTTATTCCTATATTTCTAAAATATGGAGTTGTTATATTGGTCTCCTATTACAGAATCTTCGTCATCTCCTTCTACTTAATGATGGGCTGAGCCCTAAAATACCATCTTTCCAGGATCTGGTCCATGTTGCTTATCCAACTAAGCACAGATTCTCAGCCCCAAACAGGTCTATTTTCTTTCTGTTCCCTGCACAAGCCATGTTTTTGATCCACAGTCTTTTTACCAAAGTATGCCAATCCTTTCAGGCCTTTCTCCTTTGCAAAGTTTCCCCTGATAAACCCCAACATGCTCACTCTGCTTTCTGATTTCCCTGAACCCTCGTGTGTGTTGTATATATTTCAATTCTATACTCAGATACAATTCTTTAGTATTTGAAGTTAAATTATAAGTAGCTGAGCTAGAATTCTAAAGTTAGGTAAAACTCCAAAGTTTATGCTTTCTATTATATAAAACTGCCTTTACATTCAATAAATAATTGATTTGTATAAGAAAAGGAACCAGATGCTATAAAATCAGATATAACAATGCTTTACAATTAACTACTTTCTCTTAGCTTGGTTGGAACAAAACAGAATTTTAAATGGCATTAAAATTTTTAAACTTTATTCATTTAAGTACATTTCTCAGGAAATGCCCTCAAAAGGGCTCCTGAAGCAGCTTTCCAGTTAAGACAAACATTAGCTCCTCCAAATAAAATTACTCACTCTCTGAATATCTAATCAAGCTTCATAAAACCATCCTGTAGGGTAAATGCTAAGCCCTGTAACTGTAAGCCTAAAGTAACAGCTTACACATCTGGAAGTTCACTCCAGGGATCACTCTCAGTGTTAAGGAAAAGATACTGAAAGCCTAGTTTTATAAATTATACTTTGTAGATAAACAACCAGTCCAGTTAAAATAGCTTGCATTACACCGTATTTACCCTATTCACTTCTTAACAAATAGTCATAGTCTTTGGACTAGACTTCAACAATCGTGAGAGTGAATGTTATTTGGGGTTTATAATGCAGAACCCTCCTTCGGCATTCAAGTGTTCTTTTATTTCTAAGTAATACATAAGATATCAAATTGAGCCTTGAATTATCTTGAATAATTTATAGAGTCAGTTTTTAACAGATTTATATTACATATGTAAATTTTTCATATATATCATACTACGTATATGTATTTACATATGTATTTTTACATATATATGTAAAAGAACCCCCTTGGCATGTAGATTTTTGGAAAACAGTTGCTTAATTCTAGGCCAATAAGGGAGGACAGACTGGGAAAAGTAAACTATCCTTAGTATTTCTCTCATAGGACAGTGTTTATCTCTCTTACCTTTCCTGTCCCGTCCTTCATCAACACATACTGGCAGACTTCCTAGGGCAATGCAGAAATCCAGACAAGAGAAGGAAGCACACTAAAATAATGGAGGACAGGCTACAGGAGATGGACAGTGTCAGACATCATGGGGGAGAAAAGAAGGAATTATCACAGTTAGCCACTTTGTTCAAGAGAAACTAAAACTAGTTATTTCAAAGGTAGAGAGATAAGGAAAAAAAAAAAAAGAAAGATCTTTTATTTCTTTGCAGCAAGGATCCTTTTAATAAGAACAGAGAAGAGTTGCTGTTGTTCTGGAAATGTGTTCAGAGAAACAGATATAACTTAGCAAATAGTACAAAGGGACAAAAGATAAATTAAGATTTTTCCAATTTAAAAACATTAATCAAGAGATATAATTATAGGCATCAAGAAAAGAAAAAAAAAGGTAGAACTATAATCTAGAAGGTATTAAGAGAACTGTTCTTCCTTTTCTAAGAGAATACAGACTATTAAAAGCAAAGGAATCCCAATGTTAATAGGTAAAAATGATGAATGAGGCATATGCATGTTAAGTACCCTTAACTGCACGGTCTTAATGCTATGAAGAACAATTATGTCACATTTAACAATGGAGTTCTAAAAATTGAAGAAAGTAGTCCAGTGAGGAGCTTTTTCACATCAGGGACAATCATCTGTAAGTATTTGCATGATGTGAAATACCTCCTCTATGCCTGCCCTAGGAACCACCCATCTAGATACACGTGCTGGAAATACCACCAATGGGAGACAAGAGTCCTTCAGATTTAATTCAGACTTTGTAATTTAGTACTTTTTCCTCCAAATGCAAGAGCTAGCAAAGTTTGAAGCTATTCACACTAGCAGTGTGATTTTGTTTCTTTCAATTAGAGATAGTTTATAAAGATGGATACCTGAATGGGTCAATGTATAGGAAAAGAGGCAAAAAAGGACATGGAACCTAAGAAAAACTACTGTACAAACTTGGATACAATCAATTGCTATTATGAATACATTATAGGTTAAAGCATCTATGTGATGTAGGCATTTCTTTAAAAAAATTTTTTTTAACTTTAAGATTTTATTTTCTTAACTCATGTATAGCTAATAGGGCATTTCTTTAAAATTAATGTTCAATTTCAACAAGTCGATTAATGTCATGACCTTTCTAAACAAGGTAAAGTAAAAGGCAGTTTAATGCAAGAATGAATTCATTTTTAAATTTTAATGATTTTATTGATTCTGATAATATTTGAATTATCTATCCAAATTTGTTAAATAAAATGCATACCTCATATTCTTTTCTGCAAACTTTGGAAATATCATTTTTTGAAGATGCCTAAAAGATAACAAATTTCTCCATTAATTTATTACACATGCTATTCAATACAGAACAAAAAGAACATACATTAATATGTTACTTGCTGGTATGATATAAGGAAAATCTTACGCTCCAATACTTAAAAGTTCACAAAATACAACAAACAAATTTCAGGCACGTTCTTTAAAACAAATATCAGCCCCAGAACCTCCCTGATATGCTAAAACTTCACTCTTTTATGGCTTTAATCTCACATAATAACAGGGTTCTTTTGTTATTTCAGAAACTAGATGACTTTGAAGGAAATGTAAATCAGAGAACTTTTTCTTAGTTGAATTTCACTCTGTGGCAAATTTTCTTGTGAAGCTCTGCCAGGGCATTTATATTCTGCTTCTTCTTTAACCCTTTATATTCTAAATTCTCATACTGATTTATGAGTCAATCTCCTCAGAAAAGATCCACATGTAATGGACGGGCCAACTAAAGAGGGAAAGGTTATGCCAGGCAATTAAAAAAAGTTGTTTTTATGTAATTCTCTTTGTGTCCCCCTAGACCCATTACAGTTCAAATCCTCTGCAACTCAGCTTCATCTCAACTGCAACTTCAGCTTCATCTGCTGGAGCAGAGCAGCAGATTGCTAGGCTGTGTGCTGCTCAGTGAGCTTTGCTCAGGCTAAATAGTACAGTGGTCTGAATAAAAGTAAAGGTGCCACCATGTCTCATGGACTCTGGTCCAGAGACCACTCATTAAAAGAAGAAAATAAGAGAAGGCTTTCAAGCTGTGGTTTCCAGTCCACCTAAATTTCCCAGTTACGTCTACTCTCACCAGTTGGGAGTATGAGCAGCTAGGAGACCAGTTTTCCCACAGCACTCTGAGAAACCACACACAGTGAAATTTCACTTTGTGAAAATACACACAGTGAGGAAGAGCTCAGGGGCCTAACTTGAATTGGACCAGAGATCTATCCAATCAAAGAGAAGTCATAGTTCACTGCTGGAGTCGTGCTCACCTTAGGAGCAGAGAAGGGATATAAGAACATGATCAGGATAAACCCATGATAAAAGAGAGAAGGAAAGATGAAAGCTAAATAAGCCAACTGAGTCATCTGCTCTCATCCAAGCATACTCTAAATTTATACAACCATTTGTAGTCATTCAGCATGGACTAAGTATCACCATAGGCAGAGTACAAAAGGCTTCAGTTCCTATCATATTTTTTCTTCTCTCTTGCATGGCTAAGAGAAGAAAAAATAAGAAAAGGCTGAAGGTCTTACAAGCAGCAGCCATAACTGAGAAAGCAGCAAGTCTAAAAGGAAGTGGTCTACGTAAGAAATGCTAAACTGGCAGCTTTTATGGGTCACATCTCCAAAGGTATGAAGTGGGCAAAGTCCAAGACATACACAGAGCTAATACTCACACTGTATGCCACGCAGTTTATGAGTCTGACTGCCCAGTATTACCTGCTTGCATGCCTGTCGACACTCCAAGGTAATAGCCAGTTCACAGCAGCCTAAGCCAACCCAGCCATCAGACTTCTTAAAGACACCTTAAAAAACAAAATATTCAAATGTTTTGGTCATAAGCAGTAACAAACATAAACGGCATGCCAAACTGGATCGTGGATCTCACTAAAAGTCAAAGCAGGTGTCCATAGGAAAACTAGCTGAGACAGCAAGGCCTCAAAATTATTAAGGCCCTCCTCCCACCATTACTCCCAATGCTGTCAGTCTTCTCAGAGCCCCCACAACATACTCATCAGGTGCTTTGTTTTTTCTTTTCTCTCTGCCCACCCTAAACTCTCTTTAGATCATTCTCACTCTTGGGTAGACAGTGTCTCTAGAGGACACATAGGTTAAGGAAAGCAAGAAGAGGCCTCCTCACTTTACAACTGTGAATCTGAGGCAAAGCTTCCAATTAATATGTAAACAAAAAAAAATTTGTGATCTCTGTCAAATAAACAAAAGCCCCACTGACTCTGTCCAAGGACAGAGTCAATGGGGCTAAAAAGAAAAAGCAATCAAAGATAAATTGAGAGATTCCAGTCCAGTGTCATTCACAAGACGGGCATTTATGAGTTTGTTTTTTTTTTTTAAGATTTTATTTATTTATTTGACAAACAGAGAGATCACAAGTAGGTAGAGAGGCAGGCAGAGGGATAGGGGGAAGCAGGCTCCCTGTCAAGCAGAGAGCCCGATGTGGGGCTCGATCCCAGGACCCGGAGATCATGACCTGAGCTGAAGGCAGAGGCTTAACCCATTGAGACACCCAGGCACCCCTATGAGTTTGGTTTTAAATTTATACTTCAGATGTTACCAGGATGCAGAGATCCATCCTGGTGCTGTGTCTAGAAGTTGTGAGTACAACTTAGATTTGAAGGCTGTCTTCCCGGGGCTGATTAGTTAACAGTTCTGGGAAGGAAAGCAATTACCAGGTAAGTGTGGAGAGAGAAGAGAAGAGGCCCCCACACACGAAAAACCAAGGTCTTTAATGGGGGGAGGGGAGTGGAGAGGGAAGGCAGGAGAGGATAAGATCATGCATGAGGCCAAGGTGGAGTCATAAGGATGTAGCAGTCACAGTACCAGGTGCTGCAGGGCAGTCAAAGGGAGTAAGTACTGAGAAAAGTCCGTATGATTTTAAGTATCGTGAGATCCTAGTGCTCTTTCAAAAACCCGTTTCACTAGAATGGAAGAAGTAGAGACAAGAGTACAGTCAATGATTGAGTGAATGAGAATAAACTATACATTCAAAAATTTGGGTGACTACAAGAAAGAGAAGATAGGAATTCAAGGGGATACATTATGTTACAGGACTATGACACAGATTTTACAACCACAAAATAAGTTTTTAAAGATAAAGTGCTAAATAAATGTTACACTTCTTTGCTTACCTGGCAAAGATGAATTCATACAACTCCAAATTTCAACCTAAAATTGTAATCACCAAAAAGCTTTTATATAACCAGTTCCTAAATATGACAATTTATACAGAAATTATGTACAGCTAATTTGATTATGTTTGTCTCTATATAGTCAGTGTTCTAAGACTATATGAGTATCAAGCAGCTATTGAAGGAAGAAAAAATAAAACTGAGATGCAAAAATATTGCTCGCTATCTTCCCATCTAAGAGCACTAACGATGAGTCTGGGTACTCAGGATGCTTATTGGAATCACTGTTTCTAACCACAAAGACAAAAGTGTCTATAGAGCAAGTAAAGGTAAATGTAACTGTCAGAATTTTTTGATCAAGTTTTCGCCGCTCACATAATGCAAGTCACCATATCTAAAAAGTCTGTCTCATGTAAGTTCATATTCCGTAGCCTGGCCCACCAGTGTCCTGAACACTGAGGATGGACCAAGCACTGTAAAGATTTTAAAGTTACATGATTCAGACATGCAAGCAATATATCTACAATACACCAAAAATTGGGAAGATAGGAATAATGAGAAGTCACACATTTCCCCTTATCCCAAATTTAACTTTTCCCAAATTCAAAATAAATATAAGATATAGTTATTATGGTTTTCATATTATCATCAAAATAATGTTATCTAATAACATTATCTAATAACAATATCTAAAACATTATCAAAATAATAAGTAAAATTCCAAATTCAAGATAAAAGGTTATAATGAAATTTAAAGACTGTAATACATTTATATTTAGTATTATTTTTATACCTACATCATAGGATAAACAATAAAAGATGAAAGATAATATTCTACCTAGCAATTTGTGTGACAATCTTTTTAAAATACCTAGTTAAATCTAACATTTTAATCTGGTCACAAACCCAAATCATTTTGAAAATTTTCCTGAATCTAGAAGTTAACTCATTAGATGGCTTCATTTAGACAAAAGCTTTAAGTTAAACAAAACCTACCATTGTTTCAGGGCAATAATCTGGGGCTCGCTGTAACAGATGCTTTAGTCGGGATTCACTTTTTGAGGAGAATATCTATTTGAAAAAAAAAAAAAGTTTTTGTGGCATTTTTCTGCAAGAAATAAGATGTAAAATTTGTTGTCCTCTATACTTATCAGTTGTCTATTTTCCAACTTCCTTTTATAAATGGGAAACCTTTGGAAATATCTAAATTAAGCTGAGGTAACATCTCTTAAACAGTTGGTGAGTTTGGCAAATAATCAAGAAAGTCCATATATGCAAGTCTAGACCTTTTCTAACGACCAAAAATGGAAAAAACCATGCTACCAAATCTGTTAGAGGACAAAGGAGAAAAAGAAGAAAACAGAAAAGAAAAAAAGATAAGTTTATTCTAAACTGTTCTATAAACCGCTGTTAGTCAACTGACAACAATGTAAAACAGATTATGTCATACCCTTCTTAACGAACAACAAGTCTGTGAATAGCATTATGGCATAAACTTCCATAAAATACCATTAAATAGAGACAAAGCCATTTTTAATAAAGATGCTGAGGAGGTGACCAGTTCATTCACCAGGCTAACTGGTGGCTCTCTTCCAAACAGAATTTTAATTACTGCAATTACAATTTGATGTCTCAGTAAATTATAAGCCATTATATATGGGATAGAACTTCATGGTTACCTGCAAATAGTCAAGACTGTGAAATCCATGAATGCTAAGGGCAATGAAAAAGGATTTATCTCCAGTTAGTTTTAGTAGCCATTTTTCTCCCAAACTACCAACTATAGTTAATACGTGACAAGAGCTAGAATATCACCATTTTGCAACCATTAGTGAATTATGCATTTAGGCAATTATCAATAATGACTATAATGTTAATTACAAAAAGAAGCAATCAGACAAAGTAACATTATGAGTAAGACCTGCTGAACTAACAAACAAAACCAAAATAAAGCAAAACCTAACCTGAATCTGATCAAGCCTCTGGAACTGTCTCGTTAGGTTACTATTAGCCATGTGTGGCTATCTAAATTTAACCTTAAATCAATTATGATTAAATAAAATTTAAAATTCAGTTCCCAAACTTTTTCTCTTTCTCCTCGACCTCTTTAAACACATTCTTTTTTTTTTAACTTTTAAATTTTTTTAAATTAACATATAATGTATTATTTGTTTCAGGGGTACAGGTCTGTGAATCATCAGTCTTACACAATTCATAGCGCTCACCATAGCACACACCTTCCCCAATGTCCATCATCCAGCCACCCTATCCCTCTCACCCTGCTACCCTCCAGCAAACCTCAGTTTGTTTCCTGAGATTAAGAGTCTCTAATGGTTTGTCTCCCTTCCTGGTCCCATCATGTTTCACTTTTCCCTCCCTTTCCCCCACGACCCCCACCCTGCCTCTCAAATTCCTCAGAGAGATCATATGATAATTCTCTTTCTCTGACTGACTTATTTCACTTAGTTTAATACCCTCTAGTTCCAACTACGTCATTGCAAATGACAAGATTTGGGGGTTTTTGATGGCTGCATACATAGTATTCCACTGTGTGTGTATGTGTATGTGTATATACACCTCATCTTCTTTATCCATTCATCTGTCTTTAAACACATTTCAAATGTTCACTTGGCACATGTAGCTAGTGGCTACCATAGTGGATCACACAGATACAGAATATTTTCATCACTGCAGAAAGCTCTATTGGATAGCTCTGCTCTAAATCTACCTACCAATTACTAAGGAATATAGAGGACAGGGGAACACAATAAATGATACCATGGAGTTGCAAATGGCATAATTCAGATTGTGAGAAACTACAGGATAAATGGCCAGATTTACTCACCAAATAAGCAAAGTCAGGAAAGCAGTGCTTCAGCTCAAGGGATTTCATTTCATTCATTTCATTATGATGATACCATCTAAGAGCCATTTTTGCTTTTAAAAGCTGGATCCTACAACCCTACCAGCCTCAATCTCAGAATGACTGTATGTCCTAATGCCCTGCTAGATGATAAACTGATGGTCTATAGAATGCATTCCCCTGAGGAGTTGGTAAACAGGCTGTAGCATACCAGCCACATGGACTACAACTCAGCCATACATAGGAGTGAACTATGGATTCACATATAACATGTACGAATTTACGAATTTGAAACACATTATGCTGACAGAGCTATATTCAAAATGCGACATTTTGAAAAAGGGACAGAAAATAAATCAGTGGTTTCCAGGGGAGGGGCCAGGGGGAGAGGAGGGGATTGTTTACACAGTGGCACAGGAGAATTTGGGAGGAGTTGATAAAATTGGTGCATTATGGTGTTAGTTACATAATCAAAACCGTACATAAAAAAGCATGGATTTTACTTAAAAAAAAAAAAAGCTGTTGTTCTGACAATACATTTGCAGAAAACTTAATCTGCTATAGTGTTTTGACATGAATTATGTATTTACATGAGCTGAGTCACTATCTTGTTTTATAATTAAAGAGTGTCTTGCAAAATCTTTCTAAACTCAAAATACTATTTGAGGGGGTGCCTGGGTGGTTCAGTTGGCTGAGCAGCTAAGTCTTGGCTTTAGCTCAGGTTGTGGGTCCAGCCCCTAACCCCCCATCATACCCCACACTCAGCAAGGAATCCGCTCTGCCCCTCCCTCCCCTTCTGCCTCTCTTGCCCACCACTCCCGCTCATGCATGCATGAGCTCTCTCTCTCTCTCTCTCAAATAAATAAAATCTTTATAAATAAATAAATAAATTCCTAACATTGTTTGAGAGAAGTTTTAATTCCAGTTAGGTAGCTCTCTAAATTCTAGAAAGTAACAAAATATACATTATTGAAAACTCTTCAAAAGATACTCAAGGTCAGGGTGCCTGGGTGGCTCAGCGGGTTAAGCCTCTGCCTTCAGCTCAGGTCATGATCTCAGGATCCTGGGATTGAGCCCCACATCGGGCTCTTTGCTCAGCAGGGAACCTGCTTCCCTCTCTCTCTGCCTGCCTCTCTGCCTACTTGCGATCTCTCTCTATCAAATAAATAAATAAAAATCTTTAAAAAGAAAAAAAAAGAAGATACTGGAGGCCATTTGTTCTCAAGTGCCAAGGCCAGAACTGCACAACCAAGGTGATGAAAGAAAGTAAAGACTTTATGCACAGGTACTGTCTCAGTGGAACTTAACTTAAAAGGTTCAATCAGAAAAATTCAAACCTACAGAAAAGTTTCCAGAATAGTATAGGACACTCACATAGTCTTCATCTAGTTACTCATTATTAACATTTTGCAACATTTGCTTTAACTCTCTCTACATATACAGATATTATTGCTATTTTGATGAAACATTTTAGGATTCATTACAGACATGGTCATTCATTCCAATTCCCAGCATGTATCTCCCAAGAAAAAGGACAATATCCTATGCCATTGTAATACAATCACCAAATTTAGGATCATAGCACTGATTCATTATTATTATAGTTCATATTAAAATTTCACCAATTTATCCAATAATGTCCTTTACAGCAATTTTTTTTTTTTTAAACTCCAGGATCCAATTCAAGACTGGATATTGCATTTAGTTGTCATATAGCTATAGTTCCTTTTAATCTGCAAGTTTCTTAACCCTGACAACTTTGAAGAGTACTGGCTATTGTTTTGAGGAATATCCCTCAATCTTGATTTGCCCTATTGTTTCCTCATGATTCAGGTTATGTATTTTTTTTTTTTTTAAGATTTTATTTATTTATCTGACAGACAGAGGTCACCAGTAGGCAGAGAGGCAGGCAGAGAGAGGTGGGGGAGTCAGGCTCCCTGCTGAGCAGAGAACCCAATGCAGGGCTTGATCTCAGGACCCTGGGGATCATGACATGAGCCGAAGGCAAAGGCTTTAACCCACTGAGCCACCCAGGCGCCCCTGGGTTATGTATTTTTGACAGGAATGCTACTTAAGATGCTGTGCTTCATTTCAGTGCATTATGTCAGCAGACACATATTAATTTGTTCCATTATTGGTGTTGTGAACTGTGATGACTTGGTTAAGGTGCTGTCCAGAAGATTTCTCCAAAACTATACTTAATAAACAGTCACATAACCTCAACGATTATTATGTAAGCTTACCTGTTCACATACATCATGGCACATCTGATTATCCTTTGAATGATTACAACACAGTGCACCTAAGAGAAAAAATAAACACTAGATGTTGCCCACTATTAAATAAACAAGACAATTAAACTAAATCCAATGGCTACAAAAAATATTTATTCAACAGATTATTATTATTATTATTTTAACTTAACAAACATTTACAAACCAAGGACAGTGCTGTCTGAGCACATGGTCCCTGCCCTCAAGAAGCTTGCAGGCTAATAAGGGAGACTGTCATGTGTACTTTCTATGCACCAGAATTTTACTAAGTTTGCTTTAAGCATTATCTCATTCAATCCTTATAATTACCCTATAGGCTATATTCTATTCTTATATCTACAATGTATGACTAAGTGATTAAAAAAAAGGTAGTAAATTTTGTTTTGGATATGTTAAATTTAAGGCCTATAGGACATCCAGATGGAATAGCAGTAAAGTCAGAAATCTAAACCTGGATTGCAGGTAAAGCCAAGCTGAAAGATCCAAGTGGAAAGTCCTCCACATAAAGGAGACATACGGAAATGACAGACATTACCTAGGGAGAGTGAGTAGTGAGAAATCACAGCACCAAATCTAAAGAACACAAAGTCTGTGACATGGGAAGAAATAAGAAAAAACACTGAGATGGAACAGTCAGACAGGCTGGTCAGCCTCAAGAGAGTAGTATTACAGAAGAGGGAACAGTGTCATGTACCAAAACATACAGGTTAGATTGAAGACTCAAAAAAAGGAAATGCAGTTATCAATTAGGAGGCCACTTAGTAATCTTCACAAGGTACTTTCTTTGGAGCTACAAGTGGATGATATTAAGTAGTAAACCAGAGGTGAGGAAGTATAAACAACAAATAATGGCTCTCATTAAGTCTGGCAGAAACAGGAGGGAAGGGGCACCTGGGTGATGCAATCAGTTAAGCATCCAACTCTTGGTTTCCACCCAGGTCTTGATCTCAGGGATTGAGTCCCTGAGCAGTGCTCTGTGCTCAGTGGGTAGTCTGCTTGGGGTTCTCTCTCTTTCTCTCCCCCTCTAGTCCATCCCTGCTTGTGCACGCTTATCTCAAATAAATAAATCTTAAAAAAAGAGAAATGGGAGGGAAAAAGAGAGTAGTGGTTACAGGAGGATGCGGGATCAAAGGAAGAAAAAATCCTCCCTCCCCATTTGTAGTTGGCCTTTTCCCCTGAGTCCTGGGACGAAGACTCTAATACTTGAAATTTCTAGAGTAAGAGGTATATTTTTGTTATGCTAATGAGGTATGCCCCCCACCCCCAAATGTCTCACCTAGATAACTTTAGGATAGGGGCCGGTATGTCAGAAAAGACCAGCCATTTGATGAGAAGGTTAGAAGATTGGGACTTTGAGCCACATGACAGCAGCCGAACCTCTAGCAAGACTGGACATGGAGATCGAGTTCAACCATATGGCCAACAATCCAATCAATCATGTCTATGTGATGAAATCCCAATGAACACTAGATACTGCAGCTAAGTGGATCTTTCCTAGTTGGTGAAGACGCTGATGTGCCAGGAAGGTGATACACACTGATCCCGTGAGAAGAAGGCACAGAAGCTCTGCATTTCCTCCTAGACCTCACCCTGTGTGGCTCTTCACTTGGCTGGTCCTCCTGATTTGTATCCTTTATAATAAAACTGCAATCATAACTATAGTGCTTCCCTGAGCTCTATGCATCATTCTAGTGAATTACTGATTTTGAGGTGGTCATGGGAAGTCTGGATTTATATAGCCAGTTGTTCAAAAGTATGGGTAGCCTAGAGACTGCCTAAGTGTGGCTGGTGTCTGGGATAAGTGCTGTCTCGTGGACAGCACTTGTGGAGTCTGCTCTAATTCTGGATGGTTAGTGCCAGAACTGAACTTCCATACATACAGCTGTGGTTGAAACAGAATATTGGAGAAATGAGGTGATTGCTGGAAAGAGATACGGGTTTAAGAAAAAGCACTGAGGGGGGCGCCTGGGAGGCTCAGTGGGTTAAGCCTCTGCCTTCGGCTCGGGTCATGGTCTCCAAGTCCTGGGATCAAGCCCCACATCAGGCTGTCTGCTCAGCAGGGAGCCTGCTTTCTCCTCTCTCTCTGCCTTCCTGTGTACTTGTGATCTCTGTCTCTGTCAAATAAATAAATAAAATCTTAAAAAAAAAATCCCATTTAAAAAAAAAATAAAAGTAGGGGCACCTGGGTGGCTCAGTGGTTAAAGCCTCTGCCTTCGGCTCAGGTCATGATCCCAGGGTTCTGGGATCGAGCCCCGCATCAGGCTCTCCGCTCAGCAGGGAGCCTGCTTCCCTTCCTCTCTCTCTGCCTGCCTCTCTGCCTACTTGTGATCTCTGTCAAATAAATAAATAAATAAATAAAATCTTAAAAAACAAAAACAAAAAGTAGAAAAGTCACTGAGGTGCCTGGGTGGCTCAGGCAGTTAAGTGTCTGCCTTTGGCTCAAGTCATGATCCTAGAGTCCTGGGATTGAGCTCTGCATCAGGCTCCCTTCTCCTTCTCCCTCTGTCCCTCCATGTGCTCTCTCTCTCAGATAAATAAAATCTTAAGAAAGAACGAAAGGAAGGAAGGAAGGAGAAGAGAAGAGAAATAAAGAAAAGAAAAGGCACTGAATTCGGGGCAAGGGGTGCAATAGTGAATAAATGTTATATTCTCTGACTTTATGCAGGTCTGATGGTAAAACAAAGTCTAGACAAGAGGAAAGGATATAAGGACACTAATAAATTATGAGGGAGGTTGATAGCCTCCATTTTCTCAGTAAAACACAGATTAGGTCTGAAAACAAAAACAGTTGAGACGGGGTTGGGGGCTTGAGGCGAAACTGTGGAAGTGTGGAGCAGTCACTTTGGAGAACAGAGAAAGGAGGCAACTATAAATATGTCTCTCAAACTTGTATTCTACTCATGAGTTGTTAATATCTATCCCTCAGGAGAAAACGTTTCATGTTCAAACGAACTGGGAAATGAAGAATTTTAAAAAGTTAAAAAAGAGAATTCTTTATTGTAGGACTTCGCAAAGCCTTTAATATGCTTACACTTTACTAATCTCCCCAAAAGAGATCTAAGTAGACAGACTTCTCAGAGCACAGCATTTTTTTCATGGCACTAACATTTCAGAATGCCAGTTTGAGAAACAACAAATCAGAGAAAAGGAAAAACATTGCCAAGCAGCATTACAGGCCAGGAAATGCATAAATGGGCTACGGAAATAAACAGCAGAGAGATGTTATTCTACAGTGTACCTAACTGGAAAAAAGATATAGCTGGATTGATCAGGGGCTGTCAAAAGAGACAAGATGAAAATGTTACATTTCAGGCAGCTAGATCTGATACAATGGTTTAAAACATAAATTTGCAATATTATCTCTTCAAATGCAATATACACAATTTCAGTACACAAAGATGAAAGCAGAGCTTTTTTGATTGAAGGTAGGATCTGTATTGGGGGAAAATGAATGAATAGATGAATAAACAAAGAGCTCTTTAGATCTCACCAACAAGCCTTCTAAATTCCAAACTGGAAATTGTTTTCCATAAAACAGGGTGTATGGGGTGCGGGCAATCACTCATAAGGCTTTCTCAAAACACCCCTTCTCAAAAACAAACAAACAAAACACCCCTTCTCCCTGTCATGCCACACCACGCTTCCCCCATCTTCTAAGATTCCTGTTAGGTCCCCAGTCTTATTATGCATTACAATGGGAAAGGCAGATAGGAAAAAGAAAAACCAAACCAAACCAAAAAAAGGCTCTCTCCTGTGATAATGATGTGCTCTTTTGAAGTGCTGAAGAAGTTGCCACTTTCTACCATCTTCTAACACAAAGGTCATTTGAGGGCAAAAAAAGTCCAGCTGATCTTGAGCAAAGATAACTCAGGATAACATATGGTCCCAATAAGCACAAGCTTAGCAAAAAGTAAACAACCAGGCAGACAAGAGTCTGATTTGGGCCTAGGGACTTTTGTAAAACAGTTTCTTGGAGCAAAGGTCTATTTAGAACAGAAGCAAAATGTGTTATAATTAAAATTAAAAGTCCAATAACAATGGAAAGTTTTATTAAAAATATAAATATAAAAGCCCATTTCCCCCTGTTTAATAGTTAAGGTCAAATATACAATGTAGTGACCACCAAAGTTAAATTTTTTAAATAATTCTTTTTTTTTTTAAGAAACCCCAAAGTTTGGAAAATAAGATGAAAAATGATCTATACTCCCACTGTCTTGCCAGAACCTATGCTGACATTTTGACATATTTCCTTCTAGTCTTTCAAAAGCCCTTTTTTTTTAAAAAAAAAAAAAAAAAGATTTTATTCATTTATTTGACAGAGAGAGAGAGAACACAAGCAGGGGGAGTAGGAGTGGGAGAAGCAGGCTCCCCACCAAGCAGGGAGCCTGACTCGGAACTCGGGACCACGACCCAAGCCAAAGGCAGACACCCAACGACTGAGCCACACAGGCGCCCCTCTAAAAGCCTTCTGATAATTCTGACAATATGGGATCACAGAGGGCAGCCCAAAGTCTTCTGGTAATAACTCCCTTCCCCCTCCCAACGGAGCATTCCTCACTAATAGTACATTTCCTCCCTTGACAGGACTGCCACACTCCATGAACAGGCTAGGGGACCTATGTTCCATCATATTTTCCATATCCTATCCTTAACCTTAACCATTATTACATTGGTGCACATTTTTCTTCTTTGAAACAACAAAACTTTTTACAATCTTTAACAGTACATATTTTTCAAGAAATAAACGTCTACAAATAGACATCAATTCACATGCCTCCCCTTCACACGGGGAGAAGGGATTCAAATGCAATTATGTGGCAACTAAAGGTCTTTGTCTTTTTTAGAGCTATTAAAAATGGATTAATTGGGTCATTTAACAATTAGAGTGCAAAAAAACTCTCCAAGGCCTAATTTTTTTTTTTTAAGATTTTATTTATTTATTTGACAGACAGAGATCACAAGTAGGCAGAGAGGCAGGCAGAGAGAGAGAGGAGGAGGCAGGTTCCTTGCTAAGCAGAGAGCCCGATGTGGGCCTTGATCCCAGGACACTGGGACCATGACCTGAGCCGAAGGCAGAGGCTTTAACCCACTGAGCCACCCAGGTGCCCTTAATGTTTTTATATAAGACAATTTTAGAAATGTTTTGTTTTTATAATTTGATTCTAATCTAATTTCTTGTTCTTCAAGAAAAATAGTTTAAAACTCTTATTCTCAAGAAATGGAATTGAACAGATAAAGGTAAATTAGTTAAAAATAAACTTGATATTGACATGATGAAAATAAAAAGCCCAGGTGTTATCCTCATTAAAGACATATGGATATTTTGCACCTCATTCCAAGAGTCTATAATTATAAAATTAATAAAAACCAAAGAGATTGCTAAAAGCCATGTATACTGGCTTTAAGAAGATATTAGTGTAACCTAGAAATATGCAAGCAGAATTATCCAATAATTAGAAACATCAAGGTCTAACAGTTTGGGCCACATGTGTACTAAAGATAGGCAAGTTAGCAGGAAGCACATGCTCCAGCCACGAGAGAAAAATGCAACTTCTAAGACCAACCAGCACTTAAAAAAACAAATACCCTAATCTAAAACTAAAATATTCATAGAATTATAGGATTTTTGAAGTTAAAAGGAATTTTGCGACAGAAACCTCTTAAAAGCTATAATTCAATTTAATGAAAAGCCATTCCTGCTTTCTTTTTTAAAGAAAACAAAGATTCCCCCTAATTAATGTCTTCCTAAAGAATTAATTACTAAAATAGAATATATATATATCCCACACTGTTGAGGAGGGAAAAAAACTACATCTGAGCTGATACTAGAAAAAGTCATTCTAAATAAAAAAGAAGTGTTAATAATAAAAAAAACTCGTCTTATTTTTAATCACATTTTTTTTTTTCAAAACAGCCTGGAAATGGACACTTTTAAAACATTTAAATGACAACTATATCTTCAACTTAAAAGCACATTCTTGCAATTGTTACATTTATTCCTTTAAAAATATGTGGTGTCTGTGTTTCTACATAAAATGTATCATCAGCTAAGGAAGAGCCAAACAGAAGTGACCACCCATATACCCATTATCTGGGTTCAGCATTGCTGACGTTTCATCATACTGCTTTATCTATCTATCTAGAGAGATACATATTTTTTCTGAATCATTGGCAAATTACAGATATCCTTCTCCATTGCTTCCCTTGTACTACAGTGACAGAACAGCCAGTTATATTCGTCTGATTCTATTACAGGTATGATTACCAGACATACCCTTCATGATGTCACTCTTCTAATAAAGGGCCCACAATGACCTCTTGCTATTCCAGTTCTAAACTTTCCAAGTCTTCTTATAACTTTACCTTCCCTGACCTTCTATTATTTTTTAACAAGGAAAGCCTACAGTTGCCATGAACACAGCCTTCTGACTGAAAAGTTTAGTGCCCTTTCGCTGCTGTCCTAAATCCAGAACATCTTTCAAGGCTTAAATCCCACCTCAACTCTCCAATAACTCTAAGCCCTGTTGATTTTTTGGTTATTGAAAGTCCTGATAGTCTAGTCAGAACTGGCAACTTTAACATTTAAATCTTCTCTAATTACTTTATGTGTGTACTTATGGTATCCCCAATTTGACTGTAAACTTCTTGTATCCATTTAGCATACTGCTCAGCTCAAAACATGATATCCATTGGTTAATAAGTAAAAATTTCTTAGTTATACAATGAATTTATCAGAAAAAAACTAAAAAAAGTTGTATTTCTCCCACTGGGACACTTCAGTATCACACTTCACACAGTGACCAATCAATAATTTAGCAACATCATACAAGGTTTTGGCCTAAGTCAAAAGATAAATTGGACCCAATCATATATTCAGGCACAGTAGTGTATGGCCACGTGGTTGTGGGCCCTGAAGCCATAAGGTCAAGAAGGGCTGCAGCTTGGGAAGCTGAAGTTTTATGGCAGCTCAGAAATGATGAGTAAAAAGAGGAAGCTGATTGGTGGGGAGTGGGAAATGCGAGAGGCACAGAGAAACTATGAAAGGTACAGAGACTTTCTCTAACAGCAGTTTCAGCTCCTGGCTGCTTTCTAGTTCCCACAGCAGTCCCCGAGGTCTGCTTTGCTGAATTTCCTACCTTCGGTTTTCCATATGCTTCCCTGTTAGGTGCTATAGACTAGCCGCCCAATCCTGAGCCACCTTGGTTTCTGTTCCTTTAAGGGGTCAAAAGAGCCATAACCTAGACATTCATCATGCTGAAATAACTAAAGCAAATGACTCTTCTAAGGTCCTCCCCAAAGAGGCTAATAGCCAGTATTTTTAGATAATTCCTTTGTCCATTCTACGCTGCAGGACTCCATCTATAAAAAAAGGAATCTAAAAGTAAAAAGGCCTGGCACCCAGTGGTATAACCAAAAAGTTTCTCTTCTTCATGTTATCTGTGTGCTTTACAACATCCATCATATTACATGCTATATACTTAACTATATCACATTTTTCCTCAGATATATTCTTCACATTTAGAATGTAAATGGGTATGTACTAATACAACCACATAATGTTAGCAATGTAGATATATATATACACATATATATGATAATTAATGTCTGAATTTCCTACTAAACAATAAACCCATGAAAGCAGAGACCATGTCTGTTTTTGCTTATCCCTTTATACCTGGCATCTATCACAGTATCTGGCACTATTAACAGCTTAACAAATATTTGCTGAATGGATTACTGACAGGTATGAAATGGACCTAAGCAGTTATTCCTATTATCCATCTTAAACACATACAAAAACGGAACTTTTGATGCTCTTCTTGGCTCACCTGCCAACCTTCCTCCAATCTATGCTCCTCTCCCCAACTTCCAGACTTCAGTAAATGGCATCATTTTTTAATAAACTGCTCAAGGTAAAAACCTACAAGTAATCTTTAATTTTTTCCTTCCCTCACTTCCCACATCCGATCCATGTGGGATCAGATTCAGGTGGTATCCTGAATCTCTCCTCTTTATTTCCACCACCACTTCACTGTAAATCACCACTATCTCCTGCTTCAAGTACTTCAGAGGGCTTCTTCCAGTGGACCTGCTGTTACTCCTACCCCACTACAATCATTTTTTTTCATTCAGCAGCCAGAGTGATCTAAAATACAAATCAAAGCTTACATCTCTTACACAATAGTCTATTGGTTTCTTTCTGCACAAGGAATAAAATCCATAATCCTTATGTGGCTTTTTGCAAGGCTCAGTACTGTTAGCCGTAGCCCACCCTCCTGCTCACCATGTTGGTTCCTTCTTGACTTTGGGCCTCTGCACTTTCTGGTCCCTATCCCTATTTTTCTTAGACATTCAGTCTTCAGATTTTGCTTTTGAACTTTCCTTCCCAAAAACGACTCTCTTGTTATCACTGTGTAAAGAACCACCCCCCACCACCACCCAACACACACACACACAATCCTATTATCAGCTGGTTCCTTCACAGCCTACTTATCACTATCAAAACACATTTTATTTATTTGTTTATTGTCTATCTCTCCTCCGGTAGAATGTAAGCTCCTCGGTAGAATGTAAGCTCCTCGGTAGAATGTAAGCTCCTCGAGAGCAGCAATCCTGTATTTAGAATAGTGCCTGATAGGAGCAAGCACTGAATAAATACAGGTTTTTTGAATAAACAAACCTCTGTGGGATGTTTTGCTCTTTTAAAAACCACACTTAGGGGCGCTTGGGTGGCTCAGTGGTTTAAAGCCTCTGCCTTCAGCTCAGGTCGTGATCCCAGGGTCCTGGGATCAAGCCCCGCATCGGGCTCTCTGCTCAGCAGGAAGCCTGCTTCCTCCTCTCTCTCTCTCTGCCTGCCTCTCTACCTACTTGTGATCTCTGTCTGTCAAATAAATAAATAAAAAATCTTAAAAAAAATATGTTTTAAAAAAATAAAAACCACACTTAAAGTATATAAAAACCACCTTCTTGATATCGTTCTAATTTCTTCTAGAAGAGGCATACAGTGAAAAGTATGGTTACTGAGATTGCTTAAATCTATGGATATGAGACAGGAACTTTTAGCAGCATACCAGAATAAACTGTCATATCTGGTCTATCACCAATCCTAGCTCTTTCCACCATGTGGGCCAAGATAAGTCTTTGAGAAGAGAATCTGCTTTTTATTACTTTCCTCCAGATAGGCGTTTGCTTTTTCTAACTTAAAATTCATTACATTCTTTTTCAGGATTCTAGGCTGACTATTACATAATTCCTTAAATGTCAACTTATTGAAATTTAGCCCTTAATGTTTCATCTTTCCCTTTTTTGTACCATTACAAAACATCTTAAATAGAAACAGACCTATTATCAGATGCCATGACACACAGATCCTGAAACCACAGCATAGGGTCTCATCCCATCCTTCAAAGAGAATATCAGAAATGGGGGAGAGGGCAGTACTGGGATTGGAAAGTACACTGGGATAGTAAGAGTAGCATTACTCCAATGAAGAAGGTGTGCCCTTCTTCATTGAGCTAGAAATATCATTCCCTCATCTCCACCCCCCGGAAAAGCAATAAAAATCACTAAGAACAACTAAGACTTCTAAGTAAAGCCTTATACCAGAGGATATAGGGAAACCCAGATTTGGAGAGGAAAAAGAAGACTGTCTGATCAGGAATAAAAGCCAGGCCTTCACTGAAATACAATTTAATATTCTGTTCTAAATTTTTATTGAGGATTGAAGAACTTTTCCCACACTTTCTACAAATTTACAATGGAAGCTTTTGTCCATTGTAATACTCAATGTCCTTTATGTAGGGACCAGGCAATAAATGTTTCCTAGAACTTAATAGAGGGACAAATCTCACTTTTGGTTCAAACAGAATTTCTCTTTTTCTCAAACAATGCAAACTGTATGTTGTCATGGATTTTTAGAGCTGGAAGGGCCTTTAGAAATTATCTAGCCTAACATTTTAAAAAAATAATTTTATTTAAAGAAATAATTTTATTTATTTATTTATTTGAGAGAGAGAGAGAGCGAGCACGAGCAGGAGCAGAAGGAGGAGACTCTCTGCTGAGCAGGGAGCCCAATGTTGGGCTTGATCCCAGGATGCTGAGATCATGACCCGAGCCAAAGGCAGACCCTTAACGGACTGAGCCACCCAGGAGCCCCTAGCCCAGCATTTTCTAATGTGTCCTTTAGGTATCATGAACAAAAAAGAGTTCATAAGCAAACAAGCTTCTTTCTATAATACTTTTATTGAGATATAAATCATGTTAATCAATTAAACAAGGAGGCCATTAGACTGGGGTGGTTTTAATGGCTTAGTAGTCTTCTTAAGCAAACCAAAACCTAAGCCTATAATGCCTCAAGATTAAGAAATCGAAATCAAAGGACAACCAATCACAAACAGCCACCTAGGCTTTCCCAATAAGTCATCCCCCTAAGCTACAGCCAATCAAATAATTTCCTTGCTTTGCTTCTACCTCTTCTCTATTAAAATCTTTCCTCTAGCTTCTATCACTTCCTGTTTGGTGCTACCTGATTCAAATCAATTTTTGCTCAAATAAACTCTTAAAATGTTTAATATGCCTCAGTTTACACATTAACAATCACGTACTATTAACTTTACCCTTAAAAGTGTACAACTCAGTTGCTTTTAAAATAAAATATTCAGGGGCGCCTGGGTGGCTCAGTGGGTTGGGGCCTCTGCCTTCGGCTCAGGTCGTGATCTCGGGGTCCTAGGATCGAGCCCCATATCGGGCTCTCTGCTCAGCGGGGAGCATGCTTCCCCCTCTCTCTCCCTCTCTCTCTCTGCTTGCCTCTCTGCCGACTTGTGATCTCGGTCTGTAAATAAATAAATAAAATCTTTAAAAAAAAAAAAATAAAATATTCAGAGTTGTGCAACCATCACAACTACTTAATTTAAGAACATTTTCATTATTGTAAAAAGAAACTCCATACCTCTAGAAGTCTTTTTCCCATTCCCCAGCAAACAAGGTTCTTTACTACAGGAATCCTTGGACCCTTTCTTGTGAATCTAACATGTTTTGTGAATTTATAAGAGAAGGGTACAATGTGCAGTGTTTCCCAAACTTATTTAATAGTTAACATTTCAGTGCTTATTATACACTATTCTAAATTTTATACATGTATTACTTCAATTAATTCTCACAATAAAATCCATAAGGTACTATATATAATAAATGTGGATATTAATGCACAAAAAGACTAAGGCTAAGTAACTTGTTCAAATATTCTTAATTACTCTACAGAATCAAGTGGTTGTGGGATGAGAACGGACAACTAGTATTCCATGGGCCATAACTTTGGAAGTGCTTTAGATCAGCTTAATGAGAAAAATGGGGCCCAGAAAGGTCAGCTGATTTAGCCAAGAATACACAGCATATTCTCATTCTCTCTCTCCTTTGATGTCTGACAGCCAAATTTTAGAACTCAATTACAATTAACTATCTAATCCCAGGTTCCCAACACAATTCTCTCTCTTCTTTAAATACTATAGTGCCTTAACAACAAACAAAACCTTTAACACTGTAAACTATCTTAAAATCTTGTTGGGTTTGATTTTGCTTGTTCTTGGTGTCTCTACCTGTAGGCAATGCACTTCACCACTTTGCTTGTATAAACCCCAGCCATCTTATAAAATTTACGCAACTGGGGGATCAATTTTCCTCCCACCCTCATGGATGTCATCTCTCTCCCTCCCTCCCCCCAGTCTTCCATCTCCTCTGGACACTTATTCCTTGAATCCCAGTGGCTTGTGTCCTGCTGTACCCCACCTCCTACAGAGCTGGGGGGGGCGGGGGGAACAAGAGTTGGCATCAACTCCTAAGGCCCAGAAAGTGGGAAACACTGAACAATTTCTTATCCATTCTTGGTTTAATTCCTCAAGAGCAAGAACACAACTCTCCTTAAGCTCAACAGCCCCCAGAAAGCAGGGTTTACTGATTTTAATCTCCCGCCAGAGCCCAGCGCTACCTTGGACACACCATGCACCCGCCGCGGACCGGAGGAGAATTAGATTCAGCAGGCTCGGGCCCATTCTCAGATACTTGAACCTGGTAGGCTGTGGGGCCCATCAGTGCTCGCCGCCTGAGGTATGCCTTTCTGAACCGTGGGTCAAGTTACAGTAACTGGCCAGGGCGGCGGTAAGGCGGCTGCACCTCGGAAATCCCATCCAACCCTTGCGACCGTCCTGGGCAAAGGCATTTCACCACTTCTGGCAGAGAACCGAGTCCGCTGTGGGTATGAGGGTCGATACCGGGGCCCCTGCCCTGTGGGTGACAGGGCAAGGCCTCGAACCCGGGTCACCGTTCCCCGTGCAGCAGATGTTCGGAGCGGAGAAAGCGAGGGTGGAGAGGGCTCCTCGCTCGTCGCGTCTCAGGGCCCTCTCCCGCCTCCTGGGACCTTCCGACCCTGGGTCACCGGACTTGGGCCAGGTCTGGGGGTCGCGCGCACCCCCGCCCCCTGCCTCGCGCCATCTTGGAGCGCTGAGGCGGCCGCCCTGGACCGCCCCGAACCGCTGCTCCAGCAGTTACTCACCCGCACTGCCCGGGGCCAGGCCTCCTGCCACCTCCACGACCCCCGCCACCGCCAGAAGCAGCAGCAGCGTACGTCGCCGGGAAGCCGGGACCGCCGCCATGTCCGGGCCGGGGGTCTCGAGCCACGGGATGCTCGGACCCAGCCTGGCAGCCGCGGCTGCTCGCGGAAACCCCGCCCCGGCGGCTTGGACCTTTACTGATTGGTTGCGGCGCTCTCAAGCCCCACCCCTCAACCTCTGGGAGTTTCCAAAACCTGCTGGGGGGCGGGAACATTCCCGAGACCCCGTCTCTTTGTTAAGGCCCAGCTGTGCGTCGGCTTTTGCTGAGGCGTCCCGCAGACAGCTTTCCCCAAGCGCCAGATCAGAAGATGTCAGATCACGAAGGACCCTTACAACACCTTTACCACCTCTTGAGCTTTGCATCTGGGGTCGCTGAGGCTCACAGAGGAGACTGACCTGCCAGGATCACACTCTTAAGTTCGCCTGAGAGCTAGGGCATAGTCCAAGGCTAAACCAAAGAAACCTCTTTCTTTCACTTCTCTTTACCCTCAATGAGCCTCGTAATATCCATTCTCACCAGATGCTGCCTCCCAGGCAAAGAATCCACCCGGGTCAACTCGACCTCCCCTAAAATCTGAGGGGCACTGCTGAAGTGTCCCTCTCCTAATGGGATGGAGGGACAGTTTCTCCACCAAAGCTCTTTGACACACGTAGCCTCTACGTGTCTTTGATGGACTGTTAAGTACTTATTCCTGTTAGGAAAAGCCGGGTGTTGGAATGGTTGTGTATCTAGATATGGAAACCTCGAATGTCAGATTTAGATTTTGTTTAATAAGTAATTTGGGGAAGGTCCCCCTCCACCCCTTACCACCACAGCTGCTGTGGGGAATGTTTGAGAGGGCCCACTGGCTATTAAAGTGCCTCTCTCCCTCTCTCCGTTACCAAATTAATACCTTTTTTTTTTTTTAAGATTTTATTTGAGAGAGAGGGAGCGGTGGGGGTGGAGAAGGGGAGGGAGCAGAGGGATAAGCAGACTTCCTGAAAAGCGGGTGCTCTCAGGACCCTGAGATCATGACCTGAGCAGAAGGCAGACACTTAACCACTGAGTCCCCGGGGGGCCCCCCCTTTTAAAAAAAATATAACCACAGCTACAAATTTAAAATTCCTTAATATTATTAAATATCCAGTGTTTACATTTCCTGCATTATTTCATAATTTCCTTTTACATTTTTCAAGTTCCAAACAAAGTCCATATATTGTAATTTATATGTGTTTTAGGTCCCTTTTAATCTCTTCTCTCTTTTAAGTTTACAAAGGGAAAATATAAATTAAGATGATTTCTGAAACGTCTGCTCTGATGACAACTCTCTTGCTTCAAAGTCTGAGAGGCCACCTGTTTTTTTATAGGACAGAGTGACGTACAATTATTTAATGTGGGGTCAGAGGTTCTTAGCCATTGGACCCAATCACATCTTCCAGCTTCATCTCCACACCCTCCCTGCACCTCTGCCACCATTCTTTCAGAACTTCTTACCTTTAGTTCTGGACCACTGAAGAGCTTCCACCCCTCTGCCACAATATGTAACTCCTCTGCACAGAATTCCCCAATTCCTGTGGTAACCCCCTCAGCTGAGGAGACTAAGATGGTTGCTCTGGGTTCAGCTGTGCCCTGGAAGGACCTGCGCAGGAAGTGGGCTCTGTGTAAGGTGACCAACACATCTTGCTTTGCTTGGGACTGTCCTGATTTTAAAACTGAAAGTCTCATGTCTCAGACACTTCCTTAGTCCCAGGCAAAACAGGTCTCCTTAGCTCTGTGCACCTTAGAAAATGTCATAAGAGAGGTCTGTAAGGAGGTTCCCATATGGAAAAATGGGGCCATACAGGTAATAGTACCACTTCCAAGATAATTCAATAGGTAGACCGATTGTTACAAGCCATGCAGATGGGCCATTCGACCACTGGATCCCTGTATTAGATTCCTAGGCTGACATAACAAAGTACTACAAACTGGGTGGCTTAAGCAACAGAAATTTATTGTCTCAGAGTTCTTGAAGCTAGAAGTCTGAGATCAAAGTGTTGGCAGGGTTGGTTCCTTTTGCAAGCCCTGAGGGAGAATCTGACTCATACCTCTCTCCTAGCCTTCTGCTGTGTTACTGGCAGTCTTTGGCACTTCTGAGCTAGTAGACACATCAACTTGATCTCTGCCTTCATTTTCACATGGAATTCTCTGTGTGTGTGCATGTGTGTGTGTGTGTGTGTCCAAATTTTTCCTTTTTATAAGGACACTAGTCATATTGACTTAGAGGCCCATCCTACTCCAGTACGACTGCATATTAACAAATAACATTACAATAATCCCTATTTCTAAATATGGTCACATTCTGAGGTACTGGGCATTAGGACTTCAATTTATGAATTTGGGGGAGGCAGGGACACACAGTTCAACCCATAACAGTTCCTATAGGAAAGACTATCCACCCACCCCAACAGAAATCAGTGACTCTGAAGGAGCTGAAGAAGGAGGAAGAGCATAAAGGACGGCTCAGTTGCGGTTCAAAGATCCTAAGTCCCTAATAACAGGAGTGGTTGGCTGCACCTCTGTCGACTCACAGAGGTGATACCTGGAGTCTCAGGCACGAAGAGAATGCCTGAATACTTGGAGAGCTCTTAGCTATAGAATAAAAAATGACTTTATTTCCAGGTAATTCTTATGAGATATGACAGTAAAGTTGCTCTGGACAAGTAAATCGATATAGTCATAGTAATGAGTTTGAGGGCACCTGGTGGTAGAGACAATTTCTCTGCTACCAAGATTTATATTTGAGATGGACATGTTAGAAGAACGGCTAAAATCTGAGTGGTGATGATGAGCCATCAAATGGAAGCTGCCTGAGATCCTCTCACACCAAAAGATGGCTGACCAGCCACTATATCATGGGGGAAGTCAAGAAACGGGGACAATTGTGGCCCTTATCCAAACAATTTCTGGCCAACTATATGGCTCATTAACCTTTCTGGGTGGGGGTGGGGGGCACCCTATGAAGCATATAGGATATAGAAAGTCTACTGATGACTGTCCACTGAGGCAAGTGATCTGACCCTGGCCTTGGGCAGTATGCTTGAACAAACAAGCTCCCTAGTTGTTAATCACATTAGTAGTTCATTTTGTTAACTAGCTGTCTGACCGTGGGCAAAATCATTTAACTTCTCTGGGTTTCGGTTTTTCCCTTTATGTTTATCTTGGACTTCTTAAGAACAGGAAGGAAGATATTATATTTAAAATGTCTAATAAGTGCTTGACAGACCGTGAATGATGTTAAACACTATAGGAGATCTATGGACAACCTTCAACATGGGTCACAGAACTGACTGGCTGACTTTACTTCCCACCTTACTTCCCAGCTCTTCCCCAGGAGAGGAGAGTCAAAAATCTTGAGTTGTACCGTCTAACATGGTAACCACTCGCCGCATGTGGCTCTTGAGTACTGGAGAGATAGCAAGTCCAAACTGAAATGTGCTGACACCAGATTTTAAAGACTTGGTATGAAAATAAGAATGTAAAATATTATTGAAATTAATTCCACCTGTCTTTTTAAATTTATTTTGAGTTTTGGGTTGTTTGTTTCTTTGTTTTTTGTTGTTGTTGTTGTTGTTGTTGTTTGTTTTATACAGACTTTTTTTTTTTTAAGCAGTTTTCAGTTCACAGCAAAATTGAACAGAAACTAAGAGACTTCTCATATACCTCTGACGCCAACATAGGCACTGGCTCTCCCACCGTCAACATCCTGCTCTGAGCAGCACATTTGTTACAATCAATGAACATGCACTGATTCATTACTGTCACCCCAAGTCCAGAGTTTACATGAGGGTTGATTCTTGGTGTTATACATCCTATGGGTTTTGATAAATGTATGAAGACACATATCTACCACCATTATTATTATTATTATTATTTTTAAGATTTTATTTATTTATTTGTCAGAGAGAGAGATAGAGAGAGAGAGAGCACACACAGGCAGGGAGAGTGGCAAGCAGAGCAGGCAGAGGGAGAAGCAGGTTCCCTGCCAAGTAAGGAGCCTGATGTGGGACTCAATCCCAGGACCTTGGGATCGTGACCTGAGCTGAAGGCAGCCACCCAACCAACTGAGCCACTCAGGCATCCCCACCACTATTCTTTTTACTCTTTTTAGCATGGCTGTTACAAAACTTAAAATTACACACGTGGTTGAGATTCACTTTGGGACTTACATAGTTCTGTTCCAGGGTGATATTGTAATTGTCTTTCATTCTAAAGAAAGGTTAACGCTTAGGGATCAGTATGGCACTTTTAAAATGTTACCAATAGGGCACCTGGGTGGCTCGTTGGTTAAGCGTCTGCCTTTGGCTCAGGTCATGATCCTGGGGTTCTGGGATCAAGCCCAGCAGAGCAGGGAGCCCGCTTCTCTCTCTCCCTCTGCCTGCCGTGCACTCCCCTTGCTTGTGTTCTTTCTCTCTGTTAAATAAACAAAATCTTTAAAATAAAATAAATAAAATGTTACAAATAATTTTATCCTAAACTCAAAATATTTTTCTATATTTTAGATAAATAAAACCCATAAAATCTTTTGATTCATGTTCGTGTGGCATAATTTCCCCATCATTTCATGTTTATCTGTTTCTTTAAAGTAGGTTTGTTGTAGAAATCAAATAGTTGGTTGCTTTTTTCTTTTTAATTTTATCTGACAATATCTGTCTTTTAATTGGAGGGTTCAGGTAATTTTATTTTTTTTAATTTTTAAATTTAAATTCAATTTAGTTAACATATAATGTATTATTAGTTTCAGGGGTAGAGTTTAGTGATTCATCATTTGCATATAACACCCAGTGCTCATTATATCAAGTGCCGTCTTTAATGTCCATCAACGCCATCCCCCCAACCCCCATCCCTCCAGCCACCCTCAGTTTGTTCCCTATAGTTAAGAGACTCTTATGGTTTGTCTCCCTTTCAATATTCATCTTATCGTATTTTTCCTTCCCTTCCCCTATGTTCATCTATTTTGTTTCTTGAATTCCACATATGAGTGAAATCTTATGGTATTTAGGGACGCCTGGGTGGCTCAGTTGGTTAAGCAGCTGCCTTCGGCTGAGGTTGTGATCCCAGCGTCCTGGGATCGAGTCCCACATCGGGCTCCTTGCTCGTCAGGGAGCCTGCTTCTCCCTCTGCCTCTGCCTGCCATTCTGTCTGCCTGTGCTCGCTCTCTCTCCCTCTCTCTATCTGACAAATAAATAAATAAAATCTTTAAAAAAAAAAAAAGAAATCATATGGTATTTGTCTTTCTCTGACTGACTTATTTCACTTAGCATAATACCCTCTAGAGGGTCATTTAGATTTAATATAATTATGGATATGCCTGTTTAAATCGACCATCTTCCTCTCTCTCTGCCTGCCTCTCTGCCTACTTGTGATCTCTGTCTGTCAAATAAATAAATAAAATATTAAAAAAAAATCGACCATCTTGATATTTATTTTCTATTTACTCCATTTGTTCTTTTTCCATTTTCCCATTATTTCTCTTTTCTTACGTTCTTTTGGAATAATAGAGTGGAGTGTTGTTTTTATGATTTCATTTTATCTTCTCTATTGGCTAAGTAGTCTACCTCTTTATTTTATTTTTCAGTAGGTGCTCTAGGGTTTATACTGTACATTTTAACTTATTACAACTTACCTTCAGATAATAATTATCACTTCATGTAAAATGTAAGAACATGACAACAATGATTCCATTTCCCCCTTCTTGTCTTTTGTGCTAATGTTTTCATATGCTTTGCTTCCATATACTATTATTATTTTGCTTTAAATAGCCAATTATTTAAACAAGGAATTGTAAAGCAAGAAATAATGTCTTTTATATTTATACACACGTTAGGCATTTCAGCTCCTCTTCATTCATTGATACAGATCCAGATTTCTCTCTGGCATCTAGAGGAGAGAAATGTCCTGATTAAGAACATGGCAGGTTTTGTTGATTTTAATTAGCTAGGATCCCATATTTTGCTTTCAGGAATTTATGCATAATAAATTTCTGAAGTTAATCTTTAAGGAAAATAATGTTTCTGGATTTGTTTAGCCTAAACACATTTTATGATCATGAATCACTTGATCTTGAAAAGGAAGAGGTCCATTTTGGATTCTTTAAGACTTTATGATTTATGAGGGCACTTGGGTGGCTTAGTCGGTTGGGCATTTGACTCTTGGTTTCAGTTCAGGTTGTGATCTCAGGGTCTTGAGATCGAGCCCCTTGTCAGGCTTTGCGCTCTGTAAGGAGTCTGCTTGAGATTCTCACTCTCCCTTTGTCCCTCCACCCCAAAATAAATAAATAAATCTTAAAAAAAGAAAAAGACTAGGGGGGACTGGGTGGCTCATTTGGTTCAGTGTCTGCCTCCGGCTCAGGTCATGATCCTGGGGTCCTGGGATGGAGTCCCGCATCGGGCTCCTTGCTTAGCAGGGAGCCTGCTTCTCCCTCTGCCTGCTGCTCAGCCTGCTTGTGTGCGCGCGCTCTCTCTCTAATAAATAAATAAAATCTTTTTAAAAAAAGATGACGATAGCTGGCTTCATGTATATACAATGGGCCAATTTTAAAAATATGAATATATTTCTTATTTCCAATATTCCCTTCATTAGAACTAAAACATTAAGGTAAGGCATTCATTTCTTCAGAGATGATTCCTAGAGGAGAACAGTAGACAAAAAGGATAATTCCTAACTTTTTGGTTTTAAAAACAAACCTTTGAAATTCAAGGCAGAGGCAGCGGTCATCAGAGTACAAGCTGTTGAAATATCAGAATCTAGCCCCAAAGGCTGAGGGCATAAAACATTTATATGAACAACAAACTTGGAAGAATACTCTGAGAGACACAGTCCTGTCCTGCTGGAGCTCAGGGAAGTGACAGTCGTCCTAAAATTCCCCCGCACTCCATGTGAGTGTCGAAGAGAAATGGCTCTAAGTACGCCTTATTTCCTGGTCTCTGCCTAGAGCGCCATTGAAGAGTGGCTGAACATTTGATGTGCCATTGGAGAGGGGCAAGCCAGGGTTGAGAGAGCTCGGAGAGCATGTAGAGGCCATGGCTGTTTGCCTGATCTCTACCCAATACCACACAATAGTGCAGGTGTCAACAGAAACTGATGATAACAATAGAGGACCAGATGTCCTGTCTTCTTTCCCAGTCCCAGCTGGTGGGTTTGGTTCTCCATAGGCCTCTGAAATCTAGGGAGGGGGGTTGAGGAGAGACTTCGACAAAGCTGAGATCCCACTGAATTGAATGAAATTAGGTTTTAGTCACTTAACAGGAGAGGGACTTGCAGAGACAACTAGCTGTCCATCAGCCCTTCTAGAAGTTGTTGCTTAGAAGCAATGGTCCAGCCAGAGAAAACATTTTCTACCTGTTATCATGTTCACTGCTGATTTAATAACAGGGGTCATGTCTTTGTAGAACAAAGGCGATCCCTGTGCCCTAAAGCAGAATCTGTGTGTATCTGACCTCCCCATTGGTCCCTGGGTTGAGATCTCACAGGAGGAGGAGAAGCCCTGCCCCAAGGCAGCCAATACCGACACATACAATTTGGCACTGTGACCCTCAGTCTGTGATGCCTGCCGACCTCTGGTGAGTTCTCTAAAGACACAAGACTGCCAAACGGTGGAGAGAGCCCAAATGTCCATCGACTGAGGAATGGATAAATGAATATTACTCAGCCATCAAAAACAAACAAACAAAAAAAAACAAAGAAATCTTGCCATTTGCAATGACATGGATAGAGCTAGAGTTTATCATGCAAATGAACAAGTCAGTCAGAGAAAGACAAATACCATGTGATTTCACTCACGTGTGGATTTTAAGAAAACAGATGAACATAGGGGAGGGGGAAAAAGAAAAAAAGGAGAGAAGGGAACAAACCATAAGAGACTCTTAACAATATAGAACAAACTGAGGGTTGATGGAGGGAGGTGGGTAGGGGATGGACTAGATGGGTAATGGGTATTAAGGAGGGCACTTGTTACGATGAGCACTGGGTGTTATATGTAAGTGATAAAACACTAAATTCTACCTGAATCCCTAAATTCTACACCTGAAACCTATATTGTGCTGTATGCTCATTGACTAGAATTTAAATTAAAAAAAACAAACAAACATGAGACTGTGAGAATGAAATTGGCCCCATTCTCTACTCTCTTTGCCTGTGTATTTCAGTAATTTTCAAACTTAAAAAATATTCTTTTTATTTTTTTAGCAGTGGCAACTTTTTTCCAACAAAATCTTGTAGAGTCCTGCTATGTAAAAAAGGAGGGGGAAAGCTGTGTTTTATTGTTGTTTATTATTTCTTTTATAAGTTTAAATTTATAACAGTTACTTGGTTCAATGATAATGAATGAGAATTCAAAGATAAGATTTTGATGAACACAAAAACTTGAAATCTGGAATTATGGATGATAATTGCCTTTGCATCAGTTTCAGCCTCCAATTTATTTTGGTATTTTGTTTTGATTGCCTACTGTAGAGAAAATTCTCATTCATACAGATGAGTAGTTTGCAAAGGGTCACTGTTTTTGAAATAGATCACCTTGCAATCTCAAACTACTTTTTATTTAAATTAAGATGGTACCTGGAAGAAGAAGTACTGAGAAATTTTTGTTTCAGTATTGATTTGTGAGCATTTACGTCTACACCAAATCTACACATGGATGTTTACAGCAGTTTTATTCATAATTGCCAAAATTTGGAAACAATGAAGATGCCCTTCAGTAGATAAGTGGGTAAATAAACCATGGTCCATCCAGACTGTGGAATATTGTTCAGCATTATAAAGAAGTGAACTGTTGGGGTGCCTGGGTGGCTCAGATGGTTAAGTCTCTGCTTTTGTCTCAAGTCATGATCCTGGGGTCGTGGGATTGAGTCCCTGGTTGTCGGTCTCCCTGCTCTGTGGGGAGCCTGCTTCTCCCTCTCCCTCTGCTGCTCCCTCTGCTTGTGCTCCCTCCACCCACCCCCGTCAAACAAATAAAATCTTTAAAAAAAAAATAAAGAAATGAGCTATCAAGCTATCAAAAGACATGAGGAAGTTTAAAAGCATGTTACTAAGTGAAAGAATCCAACCCGAAAAGGTTATTTACTCTATAATTCCAACTCTATGACATACTGAAAAAGTAAAAAGATGAGAACTTCCTAGGGGTTGGTGGGGAGCGAGGGATGAAGAAGAAGAGCACAGAGGCTTTTGCTGTGTTTCCCTGTGAACCTGAAACTGCTCTAAAAGACAAAGTTTATTAATTTAAAAAGTGCTAGTTTGACATTAAAAATCAGAAAAAAACTGGTTTACTAGTAAGGTTGGATAACCACTCAATTCCTCATCATAAATATAGTTAGAGAAGTAGCACCCCAAATTTATGGTTAATCCCATCACTATTTATAATGCGACATTATTACGGAGTGACCAGTTACATGTTCTTGTGTTATTGTGCAATTGGCTAGGACACCATGATGAGAACATGCGCTGAGCAGATGATTCTGAGCCCTGCCCGACACTTAATTGGGAACAGGGCTTATGGTACTCCCTGGTACAATTATATATACATGAGCGGATGTGCATCAGCCTAGATTAAAGAAAAGATCATGGCAGAACTACACTTATTCTAATCAAGGACATATTTAAAGAAGATAAAATAAATGCACAGAGACGGCAGGAAGAGATTTGTTCTGAGGTCTCTGCAAAAGGAAGTCAACTCAATGGCACACGTGCTAATGTGACAGTGGCCCCTAGTGTGTAAAAAAAAAATCAAAACATTACAAGTTTGCGCATGTCCATTGTTTCACTACCTATTAAAAGTTATTTGGGGTATATGTATATTTAAAGAAGTATTTGTGGAGTCTGACAAACTTCCATTTGGGAGTGGTTTGATACTTGTTTGATCAAACTTTATTATTCAGGAGTTTTGTCCAATGTGTGTTTGAACTTGTCTATTTTAGTGCCGATACCTTCTCTCTTTCAAAATAATGAATCACATCCCCTTCTACAGCTGGGACAAATATGTTATTCTGTTCTTTTTTGGCTTTTTGTCATCACGATGGTATTTTATGTTTATTTCCAATCCATCAGAAGTGTGTGGCAACATTCGGTGTTTCATGTGGATCAGAGGGAAACCTTCATTCAGTTGAAAGCTGTGGCTGACCACTATTAAAAAGTGATTTTTTCCCTTCACACTGTGAATTTTGACCTGGCATATACGTATTTAACTCTTATAGTTGTAATTTTCCAGTACCTCTGATACCGCTGATGTTTCAAAACTTTAAGAAGCAATGATGTGGGCACCTGGGTGGCTCAGTGGGTTAAAGCCTCTGCCTTCGGGTCAGGTCATGATCCCAGGGTCTTGGGATCAAGCCCAGCATCAGACTCTCTGCTCAGCAGGGAGTCTGCTTCCCCCACCCCCCGCCTGCCTCTCTGCCTACTTGTGATCTTTCTCTGTGTGTCAAATGAATAAATAAAATCTTAAAAAAAAAAAAAAGAGCAATGATGTAGTTCAGCAATTGCTACCTTGTAGTAAGTTCAAATCTGGTAGGAAGAATCTAACATTGTTCCCTTGAAAAGATCTTTGTATTGTTCAATTGTTCTTCACTAGCAATTTATGTAGCTCAGTGGAGTCTTGGAGGGATTTAAAAACACTAAATAACTATGTTTCTGAGCCCTGAGCCCAGCTTTCTTATTGGCCTTACCTCTGACATAGGGAAATGGAAATATTTGGAGGTAGAGCCCTTATTACAGAACGTCTTCTGTTTGATACAACTTGAGAGCTTCCAGCCTAGAAATTAATGTCATTTTTATTGTTCTTCTCCCTGGCGTCTCCCAAGAGTGATTCCTGGTCAATCACTCTGCTGTCTCTTGTACTCCCAAAACACTCCTACAATTTTTTTTCCCCTTAACTCTGTCATGCCTAGAATGATGTTTGTTTCCAATTATTGGATACTTTTTGCCACTGTAAATTTGTTCCTGCTTTTTTTCCTTTTGTATATTGATGGTATGTAGGAATACAATTGATTTTTGAGAAGTTATTTCCATCTCCTTAACTTTTCTGAACTCATACTACTGCTAATAGCTTTCTGGTTAATTTTCAGAAATATAATAATTGTGTTTTCTATAAAATTTGGTATGTATTTCCTTCTCTGATATACTTATGACTCTTATTCTGTACCTGACCACATTTTCTTTCATTTTTAAAAAAGATTTCTTATTTATTTGAGAGAGAGAGAGCATGAGCAGGGAGGAGAAGCAGAGAGAGAAGCAAACTCCCCACTGAGCAGGGAAGCCCAACTTGGGCCTCGATCCCAGGAACCTGGAATCATGACCTGAACTGAAGGCAGAGGCTTAACTGACCCAGCCTCCTGGGTGCCCCTCACCATATTTTATATATGCACTTGACTGCTCTCTGGAGCTATTAGAGATGGGAATGGCTAAGTTTCTGGTCTAAAGTGTAAGAAGCTTGGTAGTCAATCCATTAACAAGTAAGAAGCTGAACAAGCTGATTAATCAACAATTCTTAATTTAGTAATCAACAATCCTTAGGGCCATAAAGAAGTGAGGTCACAGGGCAAATCGTTGTCCTGGAAACTGGAGAGACCAGAGCAGGTGGATGACATCAACTGACCTGGCACATGGCAGGAGCCTTCCACACGGGAGTCGCTTCCCTTCCTGTTCCTTCCGTCCCTCAGTCCCCAGTCTTCTAGGGCTTGCTGCTGGAAGTGTGGCCCGAAGAGCAGCAGCATAGGTATCCCCTAGGAACTTGTCAGAGACATAGGGCCCCGGGTCCCACCTCTGACTCACTGAATCCAAATCTGCATTTTCACAACATCCCCAGGGGACTCTTGAGCACATTGAGATTTGAGAAGCCCTGATCGCCGAGGCTTGCAGAAGTGGCCACCAGATGGCGGGTGTGCGGCAGGCAGAGGTAACCAGGGCCACAAATTGGCCATCCAAGGCTCCTTCAAATCATGCCCCAAGTGGCTTTAGCAATTTGGAGCCATAGCTCATGAACTGTGGGGGGGAGAATCCAGAGGGGACCCCTAATCAAAGAGTGACAGGTTGTGGGGTGTGAGCCATGAATTCCTCCCCGCTGGGTTCTCCCTAGGTGTTTTCCCATGCATTGTTTATTGAGAGGGATGGAGGAAGGGGGGTACACTCACATTTCACAGACAAAGAAATTGGGACTCAGAGAGGGAAAGAAACTACAGTGGCAAACAGCACTGGAAGCAGAATCAGAAGGCAGGTCTCTGGCTCCCTGGCCCTGGACTCACAGTACCTCTGAAGGGATGTGGCAGAATGGCTCAGCCCCAGTCTGTGCTGAGCAGAGCAACCTGCATGCCCACCTCCCATTCTCCCCTACCCAGCTGCTCTTTGAACTGCTCTCTTGTTTTCTTGGGCAGTGCTAGAAGCAGCTGTTGTAATAATTCAATTTGGAATACTAATGGACTTTCTACAATACTCAGGTTCCCGGACTTAACCCCCAGGGGAACAAAGCATCAGTCTTAATTGGGAGCAAATAGAACCAGCCATGGTCCCCAAAGGATCTCCTGGGAGTCCTAATGGTTCCTGCGTCTGTGGCCAGTACCAGCTGCAAGCCACTGACTCTTCCGTGAACTTTCATCTCAATCTGTTTAATTTTGCTCTTTTAGTTAGAAGAACAAAGACTTAAATGCGTAGGCTTAAGTAAATTTCTTTATTTTTCCCCCTGAGAATTCATTTGGGTTGGTTAGGGAAATCACCTAAAATTTGTGAGCAGAAGTTTTAGTAGGGCTGAGGCTGATGGAGTCCAAATATTGGTGTTCCCAGAGTCTAAGGAAAATTTTTGAATGGGACAGGGGAGCAAAGGGCTGTAATAAAGCTCATCCCCCTCCCCCTCCCCTTATTCACTGTTGGTAAGACTTGCTCTAAGCTCACTGGTAACACAGCAAGACAGATGAAAAGATCATGACACAAAGGAAAACGCAGAGACAGCAACAGATAGCCCCAGATTGTCCTGTGTCCCCTCGCCTGCCTTCTCCGGGGTAACCCATTTTCCTCTATTTGCCTGTAGCCCGGCTCACCCCTGGTGGTGAGGAGGGTCAGATTGTGGTCAATTCAACAAGAGTAAGAGCCTCAGTTTACATTTCCAAGGAGGGAGGTTCTAACTGACCTCCTCTCACTGTCCTCAAGCCCAAAGAGAAGTTCAGCAGAGATTGGTGTATTCTTTTCTCTCTCCTGCTGGAAAGCCCACAAGAAGTCCTAATCTTTGCAGGTAGTTTTGGTATTTTATATGCAATCCTACATAAATGGAACTCTACCACTACTCAGAACGTGGGAGTGAGCAGAATCTTTCAAGTGCAATTGCCAGATACCACTGATATACCTTCGGGGGTGTCCGTGACAAAGGACCTGGGATCTGTTCATAGAGGCTTGTGTTCAGGTAAATCTAAGTACATATGTGGAAATATAATCACCATCTCCTGTGTCATGTAACACACACAATAAATCCAGGGGACTGGGAGGTGAGGAAGCGGCACAGGACAAGGATGCCCTAGGGACCATGGTACTGGAAGCTGACTTTTACAGTCTCATTTCACCATCCCTAGTCTCATGCCTGCGGCCTGGGGTTAGAGTCATCACCTTGGAAGGTCAGCCTTGAAAGGACCTCGAGGGCATCCAATCCCAAACTAAGGTACAGCAGGGAAGAGAGACAGCAAGGCCCAGAGAAGGAGCTGTGAGGATCTGTGTCTTCAACAGCCCCACCACTACCTCCCCCACTGCTGTGTTTTGTCATTAGTTCCCTTGGGTTTTATTTGTTTATTCGTTTGCTTGCTGACTTGTGGCTTTGTTCACTGGTTGGTCTTATAACATATGCCTGGCATCATCCCACAAAGGTCTGAGATAAACCAAAACTACATTCAAGGCCAAAAAATTAAAAACAGATAGGTGAGCAAATGGGGCAAAGGAAAACTAAAAGTAGAAAAAAATATAAAATTAAAAAGCCAAGGAAGAGTAAGATTCACCTCGGAAGGCAAACCGTCAAGAGGACTTCTCAGCTGCAGAGTTGAGACATGATACAAGCACACCGGGAACAGTTTTGAATCTAGGACAACTCAGATGTACAAGGAATATTCTTGTATTTGTTTTCTTTAATCAGATTAAGTCTGGCATTGAGTCACCATCTGACCAGGCTGGGAATATGCTGCCTCCATATCCAATGAGGGACATTCTGGGGGCATGTGGGTGGCTTAGTTGGTTAAGCGTCCAACTCTTGGTTTCAGCTCAGGAGGAGATCTCAGGGGTCATGAGATCCAACCTCTCCTGGGGCTCTGAGCTCAGCAGGGAGTCTGCTTCCCCTCTCTCTTTACCTCTGCTCCTCCCCCTGTTCACGCACTCTTTCACTCTTCAAGATTAAGAAGAAGAAGGAGGAGGAGGAGGAGGAGGAGGAGGAGGAGGAGGAGGAGGAGAAAAGAAGCAGCCCTCTCCCTTCCTAGGGATTTCCCAGAGTCAGGAAGCCTCACGTGGGGCCCAGAAAATGGTAGACATTTGTTTGCTGGTCTTCCAGGGTCCATTGCCCTTCTATCACTTTCTTACTCATAACACCAGATGTTCCTCTGGATATAGCGGCTGTAGACTTAGGTTAGACTGACCCCACCTTCTGTTTTGAAGTAGGGTCCTGCTAGTCTAAATCAATCTGCATAATCTGATCTCACCTGCCACTGTGATTTGTTTGCAGTTTGCACTGATGGGTACAGTCAGAGCAAACCTCAGGATATTTGTTCTCTGGTTGTAGGAACCAGTGGTTTCTATCCCATAAGTGAATGGGGAAACTGTGGGTCCAGAGCAATGGCAGCCATCTTGTGACCATGAGACTGAGTCAGCCTGAAAACAAACCTGACACTTGAAAGAGTGAGGAGTCAAGAGAATCTCAGAGCAAAGGAACTAGAGCCTGATTAACTTTGCCTGAGGTTGACCCTACTTTTGGATAAATCTACATTATTCTGAAACCAGGCTGAGTAGAATTATCTCTTTTGTGCAGCTGAAGGTCTCTAACCCAGTATGACCTCCATCCTCCAAGCTGTTATGGCTGCTACCCAAAAGTCCAAACCTGCAGCCCCCCAGTCCATCACACATCACACCTGTGCCATAACCAACTCTTACTAATCGCTGATGATAGCTGTGCAACTGAGGATTATTGTAATCCTTTGCTTTCCCCAAAACATGTTTTGGACTTCCTTATTGTCTGGGCACCTGCATGGGAGTGTTTGTTGCTATGATACAAACACACATGTAATTTGTGTGGGGAACAAGAGTTGGACAGCTGCTGTGTCCCAGCTATGCAGTACTGTATCAGTGTATGATTGGAGCTGGGGCATGGGGAGGAGAGGCCAAACATCTCTCTGAGCTTCCTCAGACAGCTACACACTCAAGGTAAGAGCCCTCTTTTCCTGGTGCTAAGACATAAGGTAAATTCTTGCCGTGGTGCTATCAGCCAATATGCTATGATGATATAGATGATACTTTTTATGTTATTCTTACTGAACAAAGGCCTCTAGGATAATACCAAAGCTTGTATAGTGATTAGCAATTCTACATGGGGCCTCATAGTACATTCCAAGAGCCCAGTTCTACTAAAACCAGATTCTGTGGTTGTCTCTTAATTTTGCACACACAGATGAGGCTTCACGGACACACACCAACTTCTGGTGGCAGAGAATCTAAGACTTCACTAGCATAAAATAGCTAAGATACGATGTCACTGTGGTTGTGCACAAAGCCAACAACTAGCCAACATTTCTAGAAATGTGAAGTCTCCTCCCTTCTAGGGTCATAGGCAAAAGCTCCATTAACTATGGAACAATGAGTGGGTGAATAGATAGAGAACCAGTTTACTTTTTAGTCTTAGTCACAGGGTCTACAGCAGGGACCTTAGGAAGCTCCCTTCTCTACTTTGGGTTACCATTTCCCCCATGAAAACAATGAGGAGTTTGGAGGTCTTGCCTTCTGGCATCTTGGAAATCACTGAGAGTCACTCAGTTAGGTGTTATTGACGTACCAGGTTCCTCACAGCAGTCTTTACATCCTTGTTCCTGAGGCTGTAGATGATGGGGTTGAGCATGGGGGTCACCACCCCATAGAAGAAGGAGGTGAGCTTGTCTGAAAGGTCTTGCTTGTCTGCCCCCAGGGGGTCCTTGGATTTGGGCTTCCCGTACATGAAGAGGATGGTCCCATAGAAGATGACCACCACAGTGAGGTGGGTAGAGCAGGTAGAGAAGGCCTTCTTCCTCCCCTCAGCTGAGGGGATCCTCAGGATGGTAGCAATGATGAACACATAGGAGACAAAAATGAACAAAACTGGGACCCCTAGAAAAATCACATTAGCCACGACCATGCTGATCACATTGATGGAGATGTCAGCACAAGCTAACTTCAGGACAGCCAGGATCTCACAAGTGAAGTGATTGATGACATTGTCCCCACAGAAGGGCAGTCTCATAGCCTGGGATGTCTGAACTACAGAGTTGGTGACACCAGCTGCCCAGGAGCCAGCTGCCATGGGCACATAGGCAGCCTTGCTCATGACCACAGGATACCTAAGGGGGTTACAGATGGCCACATAGCGATCAAATGCCATCATGCCCAGAAGCACACACTCTGTGGCTCCCATGGCAAAGGAGAGAAACATCTGCACGGCACAAGCTGAGAAGGAGACAGTTTTCCTGGGGGTCAGGAAGCTGTCGAGAATGAGGGGCACTGAGGAGGTTGTGTAGCAGATGTCCAGAAAGGAGAGGTTCCCCAGGAAGAAGTACATGGGCGTGTGCAGGCAGGAGTCAAGGACAGTCACCAGGATGAGGACCCCGTTGCCCAGCAGGATGACCAGGTACATCAGAAGGATGAGCACAAAGAACATTTTCTCCAGCCTTGGGTGGGCTGAGAGGCCCAGGAGGATGAACCCCGCCCCAGGGGAGGTCTGATTGGACCTGTCCATGACGCATCTGCTCTGTCACCTGCAGGAGCTCTCTGCAGTCAGTTTTAGCACTCTCTGACTCCAAAAGTGCCTGGGCAGCAGGGGAAAGATCCCCACCCTGCGGAGCCGCTGGGGAATAACTCTGACAATTTGGTCATCTCTATAGGACTCTAGGAAAAATGTAGTAGAGAATAATATTTAACTTCTGCTTCCAGTAAGAATGAAGAGTTAAATTGGACAAACTCTCCTGCATATGACAATTAAAAACAAAAACTAGACCATGACATAAAACATCTGCATAAAGCATTGGTGAGGTTGTACGACCTTAAGAACCATAAGGTCATGATTCTGGGAATCGTGGAATTCAGAGAAATGTAGCATTTGAGGCTGTGAGTTAACCAAGGCATTTATAGAATCTGGGGGTGGCTGCTGAGAGGCTAAGTAGCACGACGAACAGGATCCTGAAGGTGGGAGACAGGTTTTGAGGTGCGAGGCTCACCATGAAGGGCTTCTAACTACACTTCCTCCTTTTGGTAGGGCATCGAAAAGGGCAGCACCACGAGAGTAGGAGAGAATCTGAAGGAAACTTTGTTTACAGGTGCCGTAGCTCAGCTTCAGCTCTTCTCAAGCCCTGAAATTGGTTCTCGGTGGTGGTGCTTCCAAAATCAGAAGCAAATGTAAATCCATGCTGAAGGAAAGCTGCATCGCTCCAGTCTTCCAAATCACTTCCATAAAGAATTTTGCAAATACAACATATGGCACACATTTAAAAAAGAGTAAGGCATGCAGGAGACAAGACCGCCTAAATGAAAACCATCAGAAAATCAAGCATCACTTTTCTTGGGACAGATGGGAGCCAACAGCTCCCCTGCCCCAGGTGTCACCTGTTGAGAGAATCAGCTCAGACCACGGTGCCAAGGTCTTAACATCTGTTGATCCTTTGGTACATTTGGAACAGCAAAGGGGCCTCCTGCGCACTGTGGCCACACTATGGAGAATTCTAACTGAATCTCCCTTTTTTCCTTCATTCTCCACATCCCTGCACCAGAGACCCTGGCTTTTCCCTGAGACTGTTCACAAAGCCCCGAGACTCACTCTGTCACCATTTCTTTCTAGAAAACTTGAATCTCTCTTCAGACTAAGAGGTCCCCAAACTGGGATTTATTCTGGATCAATTAAAAAAAAAAAAAAAACCTTGTAGGCCACATTGAGGGTGTTGGGCATTCAGATTTACCTGCTCTGTCTTTAAAAGATTCATGAACTTCCCATCCAGCTCACCAAGTGCCCTCAGCACTCCAACTGCTTCTTTGGTTATGTCTGCGGAGCTCAGAGACACACCTTGGCTCTTAGCATTGTAGCTGTGACCAAGAACGTGCCATCAAAAGTCAGTTCCGGTTGACAGACACTGATGGAGCATCTGCTCTGTCAGGCATCACTCCCAGTGGTGGGAGCCCAGCAATGAAAGGCACAGCCCATGACCTTGAAGAGCTCAAAATCTAGTGGGGAAAATTGTCAGGCAAATGGCCATGCCAACAAGTGATTTCATCCGTGGTAGCAACAACCACAAGAATCACGTCAATGCTGCTGACAATGGGCCTTAGGATTTAGTTAGCAACGTGCTCCCTTTCCAATGCAGACAGCTCCTCCTGCTTTCCTCCTGGCCCTCCAACCTGCACTTGGGTCCCCGAGTGACGTGGGACACTGCACTTCCTGACGAGGCTCATTCACTCTGAAGCAGCTTCACCCTGGACTGAGCTGAAATTTGCTTCTTTGCAACTTTAATCCCTCTTCCAAATGTCAGGCTTCCAAATAGCTACAGATCGCTTGGCTTCAGCATAACGATAAACAAGAGTCAATCTCCCTTTTTCTCCTAGCATCTTAAAAACATTGATATATCTCTTTGAGGCAAACAGACTGTTCAGGAATTGACTACGTGGCTGCACAGTCCGGAGAATGGCCCCCAGCTTGGTGCTGGCTTCTGTACCCAGGACACACTGTTACTTGTGACGTACGTGTTGGGGCAGTAAATCAGTCCCAGCCTGAGCTGGCCCGTCCTCTCCCAAGAATGTGGATCATGTGAAGAAAATATTCCCTTTATGCCATCATCACCAGATCTAGAAACACAGCTCAATATTATTACTGAACTTTGGATTCTTAACTACAAAAAAATAGAGCCTCCCACCCCCTCCATGGTTTTAATCAAGAAGGGACAAGTGCATGTGTGCAAAAGACTATGAGTTGTGTGGTCCTGGGCGAGCCCTGTCCCCTGTGTATGAAGTGGGATGAGTCCAGATGATCTCTCTTAGAGACCTTTGCAGTTTGCTGGGTCTATATGACTCTGGGAGAATAACACTATATCGATGCCAGGGCTTCTCCCCTTCCTGAGCTTCTACTCCATTACAATCAAGCCTGATGACAGAAATATAGCTTGCTAATGAAAATCCTGATATGATTGAAACCTGCACTTACCTGGATCAGAAATATGGAGAACAGAAGTGATCCATTTGTTTCCTGAGGGCTGGGAAGAGGCCACAGATCAGAAATAGCAACACTGGGTCTGAAGCGCCAGGGTGAGGGCTCAGAACACGTGACAAGGATGGTGAGGGGTCCAGCTCGTCCTCTCCCCTGCACCTGCCTCCTGTGCTCAAGGCACAATCTCCAAAGGACTGGCTATTGCCTTTAGAAGATAATTTAAATTCTAATGTGTTTTTCGGGACCATTTTAGTCCCTGAAGTCATTTAAAGTTTGGAAAGTGAGTGGTACTGAGTTTAGAAACTTCGTATCCTTCTGGGAGATCATCCCCAAGATCTAATTATGCTGAAGGCACTGGAGGAAGTTTGCTGCCTGCTTGCTTTTTCCCTCCCACCCCTCCTCCCTTCTCTCTAAACATCACAATTCTGTTAAGAGGGTCCAACAGCCTGCTGGGCAGTGATTCCTGACTCACTCTGATTCCCAAGTCTTTTCTCCTGTGCTATGTCCAAGCCCATCCCCCCAACTCCGTGCTTAGGCAGTGGCTCTTAGGAGCCTGAGTGGACTTTTTCTTTTCCTTTTTTTTTTTTTTAAGATTGTTTTTATTTATTAGAGAGAGAGAAAGAGGGAAGGAGAGAGCATGTGGGAGCAGGGTGGGGGGCAGAAGGAGAAGCAGACTCCTCCCTGAGCAGAGAGCCCCTGATGTGGGGCTCAGTCTCAGGGCCCAGAGACAATGACCTGAGACGAAGACAGACACTTAACTGACTGAGCCACTTAAGTGTCCCCTGAGTGGAAGACTTAGACTTTTCCTCTAAATTTCAACTTGTTGAATTAGGCCCTTGAAGCAACCTGCTGCTTTCTTCCTCAATCCTCACCCAGCATCTATTCAAATCACTTCCTTTCAGCTCCCTGTCATTTGTGCATGTGCTCTGAAACCTCCCGGAAGTCCCTGACAGAATGTGGCCAAGAACGGGGGTGGGTCCAGAGAATGGGTACATTCCTTTATTCAGGCGGCAATCACTGGGTGTGTACTGCCCAGAAGGCAGGGATGTGCAGAGGGACCACCGTCTCCGCCTTCTGGATTGCGCAAGAGAGGAACATGAAGAGAAATGACCAAGGGAGGACGTGCACGAGAGGGAGAAGAGAATGCCTAGGTGCTGGGAGAGCCCAGAGGGAGGCAGGGGTCAGACCTCCTGGCGGGTGGTGGGGTTGGGGGAAAATGATCCAAAGTCCATCATGTGCTGGAACTGCCTCACCACTTGTGTACATCCCTGCCCAATTCCCATTCAGTGACTTCGTTGGTTGCTTGAAATTGGCCATCGTGGTAGTGTTTATACCAAAGAAATCAGCAAATGCTCCAGATCAGGGCTTTTTGACCTGGAGATCCTGTTGTTGAACTTGACCAGCACACCACTGGAGGGCATGGGTGACAACTGACCTGACAATGGGGAGTGGGAATCATCCCAGGAAGCAGCAGCTGCATAAACTAAGACACAGAAGAGCAGGTGCAGGAGAGCAGGTGCAGCCAGCAGTGCGGAATATGGCCGGAGTGTTCCGGGCAGGTCCTGCTGATGGGCAGGGAGGCGGGACTGGACTCTAGCTGGTCTTTGGGGGCATCCTGAGGAGATACACTTCTTTGAGGGCTCCAGAGGCATTTAGGGAGTTTAAGTAAAGGTCTGCTGTGGTCAAATTTCCGTCTGAGGTTGATCCTTCTGGACACTGTGTGGGGGAAGATTGGGGGCAGGAGGACAGAACTAAAGAGACAGGGAAACACTAAAAGGCAAGTGAAGATAAGGATGTCAACTGGGAAGGGATGGAGGGGTAGTGAAGAGAGAGGTTCAGGAAATGTTTGGTGGATGCAAAATACAATCCTAGAGTTTGGTTGCATGTAGCAGGCAGGAAAGAAGGTAGAGTCACTATTTCCTGCTCAGATGATGGGTGGATGCTGGGGACAGGACTGAAGTAGAAAACACTGACTGGGTTGCTGGTTTTAGGAGACAAGATGAATTCATTCTAGTGCACAGTGTGTTCATGAGTGGAGACTCACTGACTAAACGTCTAGAGTGGCTGGAGGCCTGGGGTTGCTGGCCCTTCTCTGCCTCTCTGGATACAATTGCTACTGTGTCCCCCTAAGAGATGGCCAGCAGCCCCCTGAAATGCAAAGTCAGAGTATCTATGGGATCCCCCCCCTTCACCTCTGGGCTGCTAGGGTCCCACTTACTCTATGGTGAGGTCCCTCAGACAAAGTGGATCCCAAGGATAGAAAGACCACAGAGAACAGTGACCCAGAGGAGGTCCACAGGGGTGTGGATGGTCAAGGGCCAGGATCCAGGGGCAAACAAGCCTGAAAGAACAGCTGACTCCAGAGCAGAGGGATTCTAGGCAGCCGCTTGGATCATTCACAAAAAACACCCTCCTCCTCTTAGATTCCTTCCAAAGAATAACTAGATTCCAATTCTAGGAAACGTCTAGATGGACCAGTGCTTCTCAGACATTAGCATGCATCAGAATCATCCAGAGGACTTGCTAATACAGAGATTAGACAAACACGTACACACACACACACACACACACACACACACGGATAGAGGTGGACCCACCACCAGACTGATTCTGTAGGTCCAGGGAGGTGCTCAGGGATCTGCATTATTTACAAGTTCCCACATGATGCCAAAGCTGCCTGTAGTCACACTTGAGGAGCACTGAGCGAGATTTCTTACAAGCCCTGTGTGTGGGATCTCAGGGCACTGAGATTAGAAGTATTGCTGAAAATGTCTGTCTTCATTTCTTCTCCCTGCCTACAGAAGCCCCAGTCAGACCAGCCAGGGAATCATTGGGTTTTAATTGGCCAAGACAAAGCTTTATGTGCCGGAAACATCCTTATTCCATGTGTTTGGGTGTGTGTAAATGTGAGTTTGCCAAAGATGAGTGGAGCTGACTGAAGGGGTACTCTGAACCCCAGCAACTCCCGCATTTTGTAGGGAGGTATCTGCTTATTGTGGCTTCCTGGGGACAAATGTGGACATAACATCCATGGAATTCACAAGGCCTGTGACCAGATCCCTGGTCAAAACTTTTTAACCTTGCTCAAAAACGCTTTGAGATTCTTTCAGGGATCATTCTAGCACATTCTCCGTGAAGGCAGAAAAGAACCACCACCATTTCGAGATAAAACCAGGACTGGAATCAGGTGCTATAAGGTCAGGGAAACAGAACTTCCTTGAAGAGGGAAAAGGGAAGAAGCAGGAGGGAGAAGTTGTCTCCATGGTAGGTGAGAGGGTCAAGGCTTTGTTTCTTCATGGAAAGGAGACTGTTCATACAGCAAGCACTCAGTGGAGACACAAGGGTATAATTTCTGAAGTCTGAATGCTGGATTATCTCGGTAATACTTGCCTGATTCACTGCTTCGTTCCAGCAAGCCACACTTACTGGGTATGCCCACGTTCTCCTGCCCCTCAAATTGTTTCCATGCTTTGTACCATGAAGCACTCAGGCACAGGTCTCACCTGACTAGACCAGTGGACTCCTGTTCTAGGGGCAGTTAACCTGCAAGCTCTCTGGCAGCCTATACTAGATGATGATTAACCAAACCCTTTAGATCTGTCTCTCAGGAGCTTGAACTCAAACACCAGGACATAGTCAGCAGCTGGTGGAAGGAAGGAAGGAGAGGCAGGAGAAACCACAGTAAATGGGCAGTTAGGTCTAAGAACCCAGAGCCATGGTAAGCTGAAGTCGAGTGAGAGGGAAAAGAGAAGGGGCTGATTAGGAGTAGGGCCAGAGTGGTTGAGTCTTCTGTGTGGTAGAGTCCTAGAGGCAGGGGACTCAGAGCTCTGCCTTAGGGGGGCCAGATCAGACTGACACTGCAGTGCCTGTCTAATGACAAGGCCCACCTGCATGAACCCTGTAACAACCCCTTGGCCTGAGAAAACCAAGAGTGAGGGAGAGACAGGCTCCCAGAGGCCAAAGATGTTAGACACCATGAATCCCAGGCTGGAGCCCAGTAATGGAGGGTCCCTCCACCTGCTCATATCCAGGTTTCACTCAGATTTACTTCAAGGGATCTTGAGGAACATTAGGTGAGACAAGATCTAGGAAACAGTTATAAATTAATGGCAACTCTTATTAATATCAACATTTCGCCATCATCTCAAATATAACAAATCCAGTAGGCCATAAACTCCTCAACCACAGGAACTGTTTTTCAGTCCTATCTTTATTACTAGTAATCAATGAGCAGGGCACACAAGATGTGTGAAAATTCAGATGACTGAAATGTCAGAAATGGTGCTGCAGCTATCCCGACCAGCCCAGACAGGCTCTCCTCCATGTCACCAGCTGCTTCCCAGCATCTGCGATTTTAGCCACTGTTGACTCCTGTCTCTGCCTGCATCCCTCCCAGACTAACCTCTAAATCCTATCAGTTCTTCCTCCTGCATGTCTCCCTGTGCCCTCTTGCCCCCGTCCCTGTTATTTTTGTCCTGGGCGAGTTCTGCATAGTCCTCCTGAGCACAGCCTCCTGGACAGCTCTGTGGCTCTCTCAGCCATGCCTGCTCTCTAGATATTTCTGCTCTGCTGGCTTGCTCTGAAGACAAAGACCCATTCCTGGTCATCATGTCCATCTCTATTCTTTGATACTTGGCACAAGGCTTGGTACATATGACATGTTCACAGCAGTTGTTCAGAACGGCGGGCAGTTTGGTGAGAGGGACAGTGGTGGGTGGGGGGAGAGAGAGAGAGAGAGAGAGAGAGGGAAGGGGAGAGAGAAAGAGAATGAACACTGGGTCACTGAGTGGAGGGGAGGATGTTGGATGGCAGGGAATCTGCCTGACTCAAAGTTCCCTGGGAATATTTGAATCACTGAGGCCCAGTTCTTCTTCCTTCCAGGCTCTCTGAGGGCAATGACAGAGCCATCTTGGACCCATTGTTGTGATCTAAACCCAGTGGAACTCTGATTACCTGGCCAGAGGATGTTCTAAGCTGAGATTTCCTTGGAGTGAGAGGGGGGCGTTGGGTAGACTTCACAATAATGCCTAATTGGGTCTACGGGAGTGAAGTCTAAATTCTGAGCCTCTCACCAAACTTTAAATTGCTTCTGGGATAAAGCCTGGCCCCAAAGCAACCCAGCCTTAATTCCTGAGAGAGCCATCATGGGGCCCTCTGGAGAAAGTGTGGAGTGCAAGGAAGAGGGTACTGGGTCCAACAGCTAGGCATGGCTTGCCAGCCCACACAGGGTACAGTCTCCTTTGGGCTGAGGCTCCTGGCTGAGTCTCAGCCTTGAGAGACAGCCTTTGTCTCCTTGTCTCACTGAGCCCCAAGGTCAGGCGAAGGCACTGTGAGTAGCTGTAGCTTCTATGGACTGTGACTTGTGGCTGCACTTTGGACCCCTCTATACCCAGGGTCATTTAGAGACACCAGGAAGTCAGACAGTAGGTGACAATGTGCCCATGTTAAGAATGTGTATCCATATGTTGCTAGAGCAGCTCTGAGAGATAAGGTCTGTAAGGCCTGGTCATGGCTTGGTAGCACCCAGATGGGCAGGTGACACCAAAGATAGTCATTTCCCTTTGCTGGCAGCCTCTCCACTCCAGGGGGCCTCCCTTCCTGTGAGCCACAGACCCAGCCTAGACGTCATCCCATGCTGGGTAATTGCCAGGTGATGTCTATGGCCAGCTCTTCGTTGTGCACAGTGGTGGTGAGTGTGTGCAGGGAGGACTGGACTGGGGACAAGACAACTATTTCAAAAGCTCTGAAGGCTGCAGCTGTAGCCAGGGAACAGGTCTGTTTTGCATGAGCCCAGAGGAGTCTTAGGGCAAGTGGAGGAAGGGAGAAGTGAGAAAAAGGGCAGATATCAACAGCCCAGTTTCCTGACAACAATATGTTGTATAAATGTTGAAGCAGGGGCAGAGAAATCACTTCTTAAGAGAGGATCACTGTAACAGGTGGGTAAGAGAAGGGGACTGGACTGGTTTAATATCTGGAAAGTCTGCCAAGTCTCAAATTCTGTACTCCTTGGTACTGGCAGAGCCTTCCTCTAAAAACAATTCTCTATCCCTTAATTCCATATATCCTGAGAGAAGCTCTTTTGAGCATTGTATCATTACCAATCAGGAAAAATGCACCCCTTCTTCGGGGCCACGTGTAATTCACAAACCTGTCTCCAGACCTCCGTTTCTCCACCTTTAAACTAAGAGGTCAGTGATTCTCAAGACTGGTGTGGATCCGATGTACATGAGTAGCATTTCTTTAAAAAGCAAGCAAACAAAAAACTAATCTCTGAGATCATCTCCAAATGTAGGACTCAGCAGCCTGTTTTTAACTGTCTGTTATGCTGTTTTGGGTCCCCTGCTACAGGCCCTGATGACATCTGGTGTTCCCAATCTCTTTGGCAGTAAAATTGTGATGATCTACACTCTGGCTTGGATGTTCTAGGCAGCTGAGTAGAAGTACCTGTGACAATGTCTGCAAAGCATCTACGTGGCACTGGAAGGCGTGTGACTCAAGGCCCCACTCAACTGACCCCGAGGGTGAGAATTATGAATGGGCTCTGACCATCAGGTAAGATTTCATTCCTTGGGCCCAAGTTCCAGAGAAGCAGAGGTGCAGACAGTTCAGCTGCAGTCACAGGAGGCGACAAACAAGGCCTGTGCTGCAGGTCAGGTTTCTGGAGACGTTGGTGGGAGCTGCAAGTGGTCGGCTCCAGAAATTCAATTTGATCAGATTTTCCAGAGTAGAGAGTTAAGATCAGATGAAGTGATTTACACTAACTACATTCACAAAATACTGAAGTGTAAGCCAGATACTGTGTAAGAAAACTATTAAAGTAACTTTATGTTTTCAAGCCATTATATTCTCTTCATATAAGACTGTGTTGGAAGTCCACTTATAATAGAAACTTGCTGGGCAAGGAGAGAACTAGATCCATAGGAATGGGCCACATGACATCAATGGCTGGTGTCACTGAGCTGTGCTAGTCTGAGGTCCCAATTATATGACAGAGACAGAGTTACTCAGAGGCTCCTGCTTCTCTGTAAAGTGTTGAAGACACACAGCATATGCAGACATGTAATTTTTGCTTGAGGTATATTAATGTCATTGACTAGACAAAAATGTCTTTGATCTTATTAAGCTTCTTTGGATTTCCACATTCTGCATTTCATGCTTTTGACTGATACACAGCCCAACTTTAGATAACTTGGTCTTTTAGTTGAATCCCACAGGTTAAGTTTATTTATAATTTTAGGGACTGCATATTGTGATCCCATGTAGTATATCTTTTTTTTAAGGATTCTATTTATTTATTTGATAGACAAAGATCACAAGTAGGCAGAGAGGCAGGCAGAGAGAGAGGGGAGGCAGGCTCCCTGCCGAGCAGAGAGCCCAATGCGGGGCTCGATCCCAGGATCCTGAGACCATGACCTGAGCTGAAGGCAGAGGCTTTAACCCATTGAGCCACCCAGGCGCCCCTGTGATCCCCATGTAGTGACTCAAGCAAGCCATCAGAAAACAAACACGTATTTCTGCCTTCAGTACTTTCAGGGATACAGGAGAGTATTTGAAATGGAAGCATTCAACCAGTCTGCTGTGACAGAATTTGTTTTGCTTGGCCTCTCTGCCCATCCAAAACTAGAGAAAACGTTCTTTGTGCTCATCCTGTCCATGTACCTGGTGATCCTGCTGGGCAACGGGGTCCTCATCCTGGTGACCATCCTTGACTCCCGCCTACACACGCCCATGTACTTCTTCCTGGGGAACCTCTCCTTCCTGGACATCTGCTACACAACTTCCTCAGTCCCTCTAGTCCTGGATGGCTTCCTCACTCCCAGGAAAACCATTTCTTTCTCAGCCTGCACTGGGCAGATGTTTCTCTCCTTTGCCATGGGAGCCACAGAGTGTGTGCTTCTGGGCATGATGGCATTTGATCGCTATGTGGCCATCTGTAACCCCCTCAGGTACCCCGTGGTCATGAGCAAGGCTGCCTATGTACCCATGGCAGCCAGCTCCTGGGTGGCTGGTGGAGCCAATTCCTTGGTGCAGATCTCCCTTGCAGTACAATTACCCTTCTGTGGGGACAATGTCATCAACCACTTCACCTGTGAGATCCTGGCTGTCCTGAAGTTGGCCTGTGCTGACATCTCCATGAATGTGATCAGCATGGGGGTGGCCAATGTGATCTTCCTGGGGGTCCCAGTTCTGTTCATCTTTGTCTCCTACATCTTCATCCTCACCACCATCCTAAAGATCCCCTCAGCTGAGGGGAGGAGAAAGGCCTTCTCTACCTGCTCTGCCCACCTCACTGTGGTGGTCATCTTCTATGGGACTATTCTTTTCATGTATGCGAAGCCCAAATCTAAGGACCCCCTGGGGGCAGACAAGCAGGATGTTTCAGACAAGCTCATTTCCCTCTTCTATGGGGTGGTGACCCCCATGCTCAACCCCATCATCTACAGCCTCAGAAACAAGGATGTGAAGACTGCTGTGAAGACCCTGGTGAATCAGAAATGCTTTGCCCAGTGAGTAGAAGGAAGCGGCATATCTTGTGATTCTGTGCACACAGATCCCCTAGGAAATGGCTACTTCATATGTATGGATTTGTTTGATGGTCCTACACATCAGTTCCATCATAAAACTGCCCAAATGATGCACATCAGGTTGGGGCTTTCCCGAGTGACTGATAAAGGGACATCAAGTCTTTAGAATAAAGAAGGGGTTGTGCTAAATCACCTAGAAATGAAAATAAGTGACTATTAAGTTTTATTTTTATTATGAAAAAACAAGTAAAAATTAAAACTTCAAAAGAAAAACATATTTTCCTTGTTCCTGTGCAGACCAGCTGCATGTTGTATGTGCCATTATGTTGTTTCTGCTCTACTGTGCAATGGGGAAGGAGGGTGGCAGTGAGGAAAAGTCCTTACCAACACTTGGTGTTAAAAGTCTTTTCAATGTAGCTCTTGTAGTGGATGTGTAGTAGTATCTCAGTGTAGTCTTAATTTGTATTTCCCTGATGGGTGCTAATGTTGAGCATATTTTCATGTGCTTATTAGTCATTCACATACCTTTTTGGTGAAGATACTTTAAATTGGGTTATTTGTCTTTTTATTACTGAGTCATATGTAGGAGTTTTTTTTTTTTTTTTAAGATTTGTTTGAGAGAGAGAGAGCACGTGAGTGTGGGAGGGGGAGGGGGCAGAGGGAGAGGAAGAAAGAGAATCCTCAAGCACACTTCCCACTTAGAATGGAGCCTGATGCAGGGCTCAATCCCAGGACCCTGAGATCATGACCTGATCTGAAATCAAGAGTTGGGAACTTACCCATGTGAGCCACCCAAGCACCCCTAGTCCTATGTATGAGTTTTTTATGTAATCTGGACATAAGTCCTTTATCATATATATAATTTGTGAATATTTTCAGTCCTTTTTGTCTTTTCTTTTTTTATAATTTTTTATTTTTTTCTTTTCAGTGTATACCAGAATTCATTGTTTATGCACCACACCCAGTGCTCCATGCAATACATGCCCTCCATAATACCCACCACCGGGCTCACCCAACCTTGTCTTTTCATTTTTATGATGTAATTTGAAAAACAAAAGTTTTAAATTTTGTAGTACAATAATCAATTTTTAAAAATAAATTTTGGTGTCTTATTAAGAAACCTTTACTTAAGCCAAGGTCACAAAGATTTTCTCTCATGTTTTCTTCTAGAAGTTGTATAATTGTTAAGTTTTACATTTAGGTCTGTGATCTATTTTGAGTTAACTTTTTGTACGGTGTGAAATAAGTGTATTTATTTTTTACATATGAATATTCAATTGTTTCAGAGCATTTGCTGAAAAGACTACCTCCCCTTCTGCCCCCCTCAATTGCCTTCGCCCCTTTTTGAAAGCCAATTGACCATAAATATAAGGACAAATTTCTATAAGAACTTTCCATTTTGTTTTTTCTACTAAACTTAAAGCTGTGGCTATCCCCGAGTCATGTTGAACTTCTTATGCCAAGAGACCAGACAGCAAGGAAAGGAGTTACTATCCTAATTTTATATAACTGATCCTAGTCATCAGGAGGAGATAGGGCTGCTTTTACACAATGAGGGCTGCTATGGACTAAATGTCTGTATCCCACTAAAATACATGTGTTGAGGGGCGCCTGGGTGGCTCAGTGGGTTGAGCCTCTGCTTTCAGCTCAGGTCAGGATCTCAGGGTCCTGGGACTGAGCCCTGCATTGGACTTTCTGCTCAGCAGGGAACCTGCCCCCCCACCTCTCAGCCTGCTTGTGCTCTCTCTCTGTGTCAAATGAATTAAAAAATATTAAAAAAATAAACAAAATGCATGCCTTGAATTCCTCAGAGTCTATTACCTGGGAAACTCAACCTATGACTGCTATGTATCCAACAGTAGGGCCATATCTCAGAAATTCGGAATCAAGTTGTCTGGCTTTTGAGAGAGCTATCATTTCAGTCCAGAAGTTATTCCATTGTCAGCACAACACAGCTATGGAGATAGAAGACAACACTTCACAAAAATAAAATAAAATAAAATAAATGTGGCATTGCATGGAGCAAAAGCATTGTGCATTTTCCATTTTAGAGGGGCTTGGTAAGCATCAGATTTCAGAATAACCCAGAAAGCCAAGGAACTGATAATACAACAGAAGATTGGTTGTGTGGTTGTGGTCATGTAGGGATAGTACTCACAACAGGAGCAAACAAAACTATGCAAGTTGACTGAAGACAATCATGGTATGGTGGATTCCAAGAAGTGATAGATGTCATCAAATAGGGAGCCTCATGTGCCTAATATTTGCACTGTGTTACTGCAGAATGTCAATTAATTACTGAGGACAGTCCTTCTTAAACTTTAATGTGCATGTGAATCATCTGGGGATTCTGTTAAAATGCATATTATGGTTTAGTAAATCTGGAGTGGGACTAGAGATTCTGCCATTCTAACACTATCCCAAGTGATTCACTACTAGTCTTAGACTACACCTTGAATAGCAAGTACCTAGAATATTCTGGTAGAAGTAATCTGTCACTGGGATTGATTTATTAATTTGTTTTCCTGATTGATTTATATATTCTTGTTTGAGTAATAATTTTGAGACGGCTAAAAGATTCAGATGAATGCAGTAATCTCTAGAGCAGCCACTGAAAAATAAGGCAAAAAGATACAGCCAAAAAGCCAATAGATAAATTAAAATTGAATTCATTCTAAGAATGATCAACTAACCCAAGAGATTGAAAGAAAGGAAAAACAGAGGGAAAAAAATCAAAGAGATAAATGGAAAACAGTAAAACAATAGTAAACATATACCATAATAATAATAACTTTAAAAATGAAATAAAAAAGAAAATAGTAAATCTAAATCCAACTAATCAATTATTACATTAATCGATTAAACATACTGATTAAAATACAGAGACTATCAGGTTGGACAACAAAAATAAACTAAAAATGGATGAAAGACCTAAATGTGAGACAGGAATACATCAAAATCCTAGAGGAGAAGATACCCAGCAACCTCTTTGACCTTGGCTGCGGCAATTTCTTGCTAGACACATCTCCAAAGCCAAGGGAAACAAAAGCAAAAATGAACTATTGGGATTTCATGAAGATAAAAAAGCTTTGCACAGCAAACAGTCAACAAAACTGAAAAGCAACCTACAGAGTGAGAGAAGGTATTTGCAAATGTCTTATCAAATAAAGGGCTAGTATCTGAAATCTCTGAAGAACTTATCGAACTCAATACCCAAAAAACAAATAATCCAGTCAAGAAGTGGGGAGATGACATGAACAGACATTTCTCCAAGGAAGACATACAAATGGCCAACAGACACATGAAAAACTGCTCAACATCACTCAGCATCAGGGAAGTACAAATCAAAACCAAAATGAAATACCACTTCATACCAGTCAGAATATCTGAAATTAACAACTCAGGAAACAACAGATGTTGGCAAGGATGCAGGGAAAGGGAAACCATGTTATAGTGTTGGTGGGAACGCAACATAGTACAACCACCCTGGAAAACAGTTTGGAGATAGCTCAAAAAGTTTGAAAAAGAGCTGCCCTATGACCCAACAATTGCACTACTTGGTATTTATCTGAAGGATACAAACATAGCAATTCAAAGGGGCAATGCACCCCAATGTTTATAGCAACAATGTCAATAATAGCCCAAATATGGGAAGAGCCCAGATGTCCATCAATAGATGAATGGAAGATATGGTATATATATACAATGGAACATTACTCAGATATCAAAAAGAATGAAGTCTTGTCATTTGCAATGATGTGGATGGATCTAGAGGATACGATGCTAAATGAAATAAATCAGTCAGAAAAAGACAAATGTCATATGATTTCATTCATATGTGGAATTTAAGAAACAAAACAGATGAACACAGGGGAAGGGAGGGAAAAAGAAAATAAGATGAAAATTGAGAGGAAGGCAAACCATAAGAGATGCTGAACTCTAGGAAACAAACTGAGGGTTGCTGGAGGGGAGGTGGGTGGGAGGATGGGCTAAATGGGTGATGGGTATTAAAGAGGGAACTTGTCATTCTGGAAAACAGTATGGAGGTTCCTCAAGTTGTTAAAAATAGAGCTACCCTACAACCCAGCAATTGTACTACTAGGTATTTATTCCAAAGATACAAAGGTAGTGAAAAGAAGGGGCATATGCACCCCAATGTTCATAGCAGCAATGTCCACAATAGCCAAACTGTGGAAGGAGCCAAGATGTCCTTCAACAGATGAATGGATAAAGAAGATGTGGAGGGGATATACATGTATATCTACAATGGAATATTACTCAGCCATTGAAAAGGATGAATCCCTACCATTTGCATTGATATGGATGGAACTGGCAGGGATTATGCTAAGTGAAATAAGTCAAGCGGAGAAAGACAAGTATCATATGGTTTTACTCACATGCGGAGTATAAGGAATAGCGCGGAGGACCACAGGTGAATGTAGGGAAAACTGAATGGGAAGAAATCAGAGAGGGAGACAAACCATGAGAGACTCTGGACTCTGGGAAACAAACTTAGGGTTACAGAAGGGATGGGGTGGGGGGATGGGGTAACCGCATGACAGGTATTAAGGAGGGCACATGTTGTGATGAGCACTGGGGGTTATATGCAACTAGTGAGTCATTGAACTCTACATCAAAAACTAATGATGTATTAAGTGAACATAATTTAAAAATAATAAAATAAAGAGGGCACTCGTTGGGATGAACCCTAGGTATTATACATATGCGATGAATCTCTAAATTCTACTCCTGAAACCAATACTACACTATATATTAATTGACTTGAATTTAAATTAAAAAAAAAATAAGACTTACATGAGAATGGTTGGTTTGTTTTGTAAGTAAGTAAGTAAGGCTCCATTCCCAGTATGGGACCCACCTTGGGGCTCAACTTCACAACCCTGAGATCAAGACCTGAGCTGAGATCAAGAGTCAGACGATTAACTGACTGAGCCACCCAGGGCACCCCACTGTATGAGAATGTTAAAAATGACTATTCTTAACAGCCCAAACTGGAAACAGCTCAGATGCTCATCAACAAGGAGAAAAGATAAACAAACTGGGATGGTCATATTAATAGGATACTACTCAGTAATAAAAAAGGACAAATCACTAAATCATTTAACAACACGGATGAATCTCAGAAACATCATTCTGAATAAAGACTTCGACAAAAGAATACTTACTGCATGATTCTATTTATATGATGTTTCTAAAAAGGTGAAATATATCAGAACAGTGGAGATTGCTCTCGGCAGGGTGGTATTGGGGATGGACTGGGAAGGCGCATAAGAAATCCACTGCAGTGTTGGAAATATTCTCTAAATGGACTGGATTTGGGTTGCATGGGTGTGCACATCTGTCAAAACTCACTGGATGATCTGCTTAAGATGTCTACATTTCACGGTAAGTAAATTTTACCCCTCCCCCCAAAATGAACAACTTTCTATCAGTCTGCCTAAATGTATGGACTAGTTATAATGACTGGTATTGGCAAGGCACAAATTGGTCTAATGGACTTCCTAGCAGCTTCAACACAATAGGAAGGTGTATTATTTTAGGAGCTTGTTATTGTATTTGTCACCGTTTCTTTGCTCTAAATCATAGTGAAAAGTCCCTCTCATATGCAGCTCATTTGAGGGCCCAAGATTCCTTCTTCCTTCTGGTCTGATGCTAGAGACTGGTTTCCCAGGATGGTTCTTGGTCATGATTTCATCATATATTTGTTGAGTTACTGTTTAGTTACTGTGAGTTCCTTGTAAAATTATTGTGGAAGGAATGTTGTGCTTAGTTCAGCTCACATCTTCAGTGTAAATGAGCATGTCTACAATGACTTATTGACTTCTTATTTTTGAAAGGCTGAAACACAAGAAGAAGGAACCATGTCCTGTGCAAGGACACAGATAGAGCTGCAGGGAGATAAGCAAGCTTGGGTCCAGAATGAGGAAAATCCTTCTGACCACCAATGTCCTCTGGCAGTGAGACAGAATTTTGGGAAAGTAGAAGGGTCCCATTCAGTGAACAACGTTTTCCTAGATATGTCGCCTCTTTCTTCTCCTAGCTTCTTCCTCATAGCTCATAACCATACTCCATGAATCAGTTACTTATTATTCCAAAACAAATTATTTCAAAACTTAGTAGCTTAGAAGAGCATATGTGTATTATTTCATAGTTTCTGTAGGTCAAAAATATGAACACAGATTAGCTGGGTCTTCTGCTTCAGGGTCTTTCACAAGACTGCAGTCAAGATGTTGGCTAGGGCTGGGATCTGTTCTGGAGGTTTCACTTGGGGTTGAGAGAAGAGCTTTATCTCTAAGCCCATTTACATGGTGGTTGGCCATGTAACTTGAAGGTATTTGGTCTGAGGACCTCAGTTCTACACTGCCTGTTGGCCAGAGACTTCCCTCAGTTCCTTGCCACACAGGGCTCTCCAATATGACAGTTTGTTTCATCAAACCCAGAAAGACAGTGTAGCCTTTTGGTCAGAAGCAAACCACTAAAGAGAAAGGGATCACACAAGGCCATGAATAACAGTAGGCAAGAATCAGCAAAGGGAATTCCAAAGGTTGCAACCACATTCCAGGTTCCATAAGCATAGAATATCTTCCCTGGGCTTTTTCTATACCACCTGTTCCATGATGCTTTTCAAACACATGACTTGTTAAGGCTATGGAAGAAATACTCAAGCTGAAGACCTGCCAAGGTCTGTCGCCAGGATAGTTTTCCCTTTCCCCCACCTCTTTCCTATCTCTTCGTGTGTAAATTCTCCCCCAATGTTCAAGTCCTGGCCAGAAATCTCCTGCTCCTTAAAGACTCCTCAGGGCTGTAGATGGAAGTTCCCCCCAAGTGTCCATAGCCATGCCTTGAGCAATTGACTTAGAAGCACTGTGCCCACAGTTGCTGGTTCTGTAATACCACGAAGATAGAATTCTTGTAAATAATTCATATCTCTCTGGCTCCTCTTCTCAAGAATATTAAGCATTTTGAAGTTTGTAGAAATTCAAGCAGGGCATGGAAAAACTTCTCTTGATGTCCTTCAGTGGGTTAAGAATGGAAAGTTCCAGCAAGAATGAAGGGAAGAGAAAAAGAAGACTTCTTAGAGTGTTTTCAGCATGATTAGATCCTGGGGATTTTATCCCAGAAGTATAAAAAGTTTTCTTACTTTGTATGATTGCATTTCCAAACTTTTAATCACGTCAGGGAGCACAACAGTCCCAATTACTGCACTGATTTCAAGTTGCCTTCTGGTTGTTCCTTTGGAGATTTTGCCTACAATACACTATCAAGACAAGTGGGAGGAACTGGTTTTCACCCCTTCTTTAAATCAGAGGTGGGCATCTCAGCCTGGGCCTTTCAAACTATTGTTATTATTTCTGGCCCATGCACTATTCCCAAACTGTAGGGACACTTTCCCAGTAGGTTCCTTTTTAAAAAGATTTTATTTATTTATTTGACAGAGAGAGACACAGCAAGAGAGGGTATACAAGCAGGAGGAGTGAGAGAGGGAGAAACAGGCTTCCCCCTGAGTGGGGTGCCCAATGCAGCACTCAATCACCTGAGCCAAAGGCAGACACTTAATGACTGAACCACCCAGGCACCCCTCTCAGTAGGTTCTGATAAAGGTAAGTGAGAGTCCTTATCAGAGTGATCCTCAACCTTTTATTAACATAGTAAAATTTCCAGCTTCTGACTTGATTTTTCAAAGGGGTTGCGACTTGACAAGGGAAGAGATAAAGCAATTTCAGTAGTCTTACAAAGACCGAGGGCAACACAAACCACTTCTTCCTGCATCAGAAAAACCTAGGTGGCAAGAAGCCTATGAAACTTTTCAGTCTCATTTAATGGACTCATCTAACTTTAGAGACACCCTCAGAAATGAGATGGGCCCATGGTTTCAGAGCCCCTTCTTGTATAACTCCAGGGAGCATCATTCACATAGTAGCCATGGAAAGGCTTGAGTTGTCCCAGAGTTAGGCTCCAGAGGGCGCCATTTAAATTGCCTGCAGTGCCTTGAAGGAGCCTCATTGGCTGAGTAGCCCAGACTTTCCCAACCCTCCTTCCCCACTTCAACAAGAGCAGCTCTGCTTTATGTTTGAGGGTTCTAAATTCAAGAAAATGAAAGTTCTTTCCTAAAAAAAAAAATAATAATTCTCTTTCCTAGATAGTTTGAACATCTTTGATCTCTTATAGTCCCAATACAGAATAGGGTAAGCTGAGGATGTAAGAGAGGGAAGGAAGTACAGAAGTCTACACAGCAGGTTAGGAGGTTAAAAAGAATACAGTCTAAATCTTTGCCTTACAGACCTGATCACTTTCCACAGATTCAAGCAGTTCCAGAAGGAAGCTGACTATCATCATATGAGTAAGGAACTCTTAGAAAGTCCCCTGCTTGGTTCAATGTGAAGAAACATTTTCTAATATGCTAGCACTCTGCAAATAATGCAGTATGCTGTTTGGGAATATAGTGAGCTCTTTGTTTTTAAAAGATACCAACTGAAACTGCACTGAACTGAAACTGAAAGCCTTGCATCAGTGCAGTGCAGAAAATGACCTAGAATGGGAGAGAGGGTTGGACTAGATTACTTGGGGAGCATAATCAGTGACAGAATACTAGAATACTAGAATACTATGTCACCTAGGTGACATACCTAGCAGCTGAGTCAAAAGGCTCAAGGACTACTAATGTTCATTGATTCCTATAAGGATGCTCATCCAGAGGGAGGGTGACCCAGTAAAATAAGAAAAAAAGCACTGCTTTAGTTATCTAAGAGAATTAGATTTCCAGAAGCTGTGATCCACTGTGCATTTTTAGAGCCAGTCCTCTATTTTCGTGGAACATCAGGTTCAAACTATTTGGGGCATACCAGCATTTCCAGAGCATGAAGTTACTCTAGAGAACCCCTCACACCAAACACACACTACCTCCCTTTCCACCTCTGCATGCCCAGCCTCTTTTTGTCCTTGAAAGCCCAGCTGGATTCCATATCATCAAAGGAGTCTTCCATAACTCTAGTCCCATCAATACCCTGGATACCCTTTCAGATACTTTAGCCTCTCTTGAATCCTTCTGCTTCCCTTTCCTGCTAAGTTGTGAGTATACTTAAGTCTGGTCTTTGGGGCACCCCTGTTTCTCATAGGAACTGTCATCCCCACATACTAGGTGATCAACAAATATTTTAGTGGAAAGATGGTCAGACACTATTGGATGAATGGATGGGTGGATGGGTGGATGGGTGGATGGATGGAAATACAGATGGATGGAAAGCCCTGGAGCAGGTGGGACCCATGAGAAAGGAAATCTTGGGAACAACAGGAATATGTTTTCTCTTAGAATTTTCTGGAGAGAAGAAAGAAAATATGCAGTCACAACTAATCATTTCACTAGTAAATGGCATGAAGTTGGAGAACATGAAGGAAACGTAAAGTCACTTTTCTGATTGAAGTTGAATGAGATGAATTGCCATATGGACATAGAACTATAAAAATGAATGTGTTATATGTCTTATCCCTGATCAAATGTATTAAATTATCAGAATCATCATTTTAAATATTACAAATTTGAAGTCCTATGGCTCCAAAATAATTTCTGATTTTATTGCTTCTTTTTCTTGGAAGAAATAGAAACTGTGGACTTTCAAGACTATTTCCTAATCACTCAGCCTAACCAGAGCTCCAGACCAGATGCCCTGGACCTAAGCAAGGCAAAGAATATTGAGTTTGGATCTCTGAGTGGTTTCCTCTGTTGAAAGAGGAGACATGTCATGGAAAATGCCAACCAGACTGTCTCTGTGACAGAATTTATTCTCCTGGGCCTCTCAGCCCACCCAAAACTGGAGAAAACGTTCTTTGTGCTCATCCTCCTGATGTACCTGGTCATCCTGCTGGGCAATGGGATCCTCATCCTGGTGACTGCCCTTGACTCCCGTCTGCACACGCCCATGTACTTCTTCCTGGGGAACCTCTCCTTCCTGGACATCTGCTACACAACCTCCTCAGTGCCCCTCATTCTCGACAGCTTCCTGACCCCCAGGAAAACCGTCTCCTTCTCAGCCTGTGTCGTGCAGATGTTTCTCTCTTTTGCCATGGGAGCCACAGAGTGTGTGCTTCTGGGCATGATGGCATTTGATCGCTATGTGGCCATCTGTAACCCCCTCAGGTACCCCGTGGTCATGAGCAAGGCTGCCTATGTGCCCATGGCAGCTGGCTCCTGGGCAGCTGGAAGTGCTGCCTCTATGGTTCAAACATCCCTTGCAATGAGGCTTCCCTTCTGTGGGAACATCATCAACCATTTTACCTGTGAGATCCTGGCTGTCCTGAAGTTGGCCTGTGCTGACATCTCCACCAATGTGATTAGTATGGGAGTGACAAATGTGATTTTTCTGGGGGTCCCAGTTCTGTTCATCTTTGTCTCCTATATCTTCATCCTTGCCACCATCCTGAGGATCCCCTCAGCTGAGGGGAGGAGAAAGGCCTTCTCCACCTGCTCAGCCCATCTTGTAGTGGTGGTCGTCTTCTATGGGACCATCCTCTTCATGTATGGGAAGCCCAAATCCAGGGACCCCTTGGGGGCAGACAAGCAGGATATTTCAGACAAGCTCACCTCCCTCTTCTATGGGGTGGTGACCCCCATGCTCAACCCCATCATCTACAGCCTGAGGAACAAGGATGTGAAGGCTGCTGTGAGGAACCTGGTGAGTCAGAAATGCTTTACTCAGTGATATCTGGAGGACAAATATCCCTGTAGTTCTGTGATCGTGGCTCTCACATCCATGAATCTCCAAAGAATGTATCCCCATAGAAGAGATATGTGAAGAATGATCACCAGAAAATAGAATTACATACATAATGGAGAACTTTGGCTATTACTGGACCCAAGTTGTAAAAATGATGAAACTTAAAACCTGGGAGGGTGGAACTTGAGGGGATCAAATAGGTGCTACTAAAAAAACAAGTAGTGATTTTCTGGTTCCCTTCCGGGCATATCTGAATTCAACCTTGTGAGCAGTTGTTTCACTGTTTTGGGAAAAACAGCTTAGTGTTCTTTTGAGTTACATGAAGATCCAAGATCCTTCTGTGCAAAGAAGGCATGGAAGGCAGTGTGGGGCAAAACCTCATGACACAACAATACCAAAAACTGTCTGCATTGGAGATAAAATGGCATCTTTCAATGTTGTTTTTCTTAGCGGCAGGTCTGAGACTGGAGATGAGAATGAAGTTGGCCCTTTCCTTCCTCTGAGACTCAGAGGAATTGGGATCATGTAGATTCCATGTAGAGTATTTCCTTTGAGGGCAAGTAAGCCAGATCCTACAAATGCATGTGGAGGATCTTAGCCCAGGAGCACTCATAGCTGGTATCTGGGTTTAAACTTCATTTTCCTGCCCTCAGTAAGTCTTGCATATTAGGTACACAGTCTGGCCCTATAGTCTGGAGAGTTAGAGGATGGATCTATGGGGGAGAGCAGAGCAGGAGCACCATGGGACCAGAAGAAGATGGGGCAAGGTGACTGACTGAAGAGTAGTTAAATGATAAAACCAAAAGGCAGAACCAGTTCACTGAACACCTAGGAAGGGGTCCAGAAGTGTAATGTGTGAGGATCTCAGTCACTAGAGACACCAAAGTGACAAGGATTCCGTGAGGGACTGAACTCTGAATGTCTCTTTTTCCTTGAGATAACTGGAGGTCTATATTTTCCTGAGAATCAAAATTTCCTGATGAAAACAAATGCTCCCTACTTGTCTTGCTTGGGTGTGCTAGGCTTCTCCTGTCTGAGACATAGCCAGCTACCCCCTTCAGCCCTACAGCACTTTCCTGTCCACACTGGGCAGAAACGTGGTCATGGGTCACTGCCTGTGTGGGCCCTTAAATAGTCTCTCTGTCTATTCCTGTCTCACCATTTCAAACCCAGTATTTTCTGTCCCATTCTGGTGTGAATTTTCCTTTCCCTGTTGAGCACAGAGTCCAACTATGTCTTTCTTAGCTCACTAAAGAGAGGATGACATTGATTCAGGATCAATTCAATCCTTTATAAGTCAAGAACTGACTGAAAAATGAAACATACTTGCAGGGCAAAATTCCTTTTCAACATACTTCATTTTACTAGTTTTGACTTAGAGAACTATAACTAATTTCCACCCAGATCTTTCTATAGGACTCTCTACAGGACTCCTTCAGCTGATGAAAGCGTTACCCTCAGAAAGCCTTCAGTTGTCATTTTTTATCAGGAATTAGCTAAAGAGTGCTCTTAGCTGAAGAGAGCTGATTCCCCCAAGTCATGCCCCCTTCCTTAGGGTAGCCCATATCCAGTGATTGACTGATGAAGAGATATAAACATCTTGCCCCTACTCAGGATGCTTCTGAAGGGTGACCCTACTGCCAGAGTTCCCCATGAGGTTAACTATGGCCTTTGTTGAGACTACATCACAGGCCAACTCCTTCCTCTGCCCAATCCTGCTTTCTCATCCTCCCTTCCAGTGTTGATCCCAAGAGCACTCCCTAATAATCATTATGTACCACAATCTCCACACCAGTCTGCCTCCTGCCAAATTCAAACTGTGACATCATGCAAATTCCACTGTTCACATGATGCATATATTATCTTTTCAGAATCCAAGAACACTGGCAATCCTCACAAAAATCATGTACAATACTTGTGTTAGCATAAGAAGCTTTGAAACCAGATTTTGATTAGGTTCCAGTTCCCCTATTTATCAACTTACCTTGAAGTTTGTTTTATATTGTAGTTAACTTCTCTGAAATCTGCCTACCACCTCCTTAGTTCAGTGTTTCCCATTCCCATTTTTTACCAAGAACCACATAGAGAATAATGGGATTTGTATGGCACCTTGGGGTAGGTAGAGGGTGAAGGCAATTCACCTGAGGGATTAGGTCACAACATGTCCTGCTTAATGACCCCAGGGGGATTCTAAGCTTGGCATATCTGGACCCTGTAGCAAACTAACTAGAAAGTTCTGCCAGAGGCGAGATGTTTCCTCCTTAGGAACTGATGAGAAGGTAGTGCCCTTTCCCCTGGGCACAGGTGATTGGACTATTGACCAAAACAGAGCTAATCATATTTTCTCTCCAAGGAGTATGAATGTGGATATAGAGACCCTTGTTAGTTGGCATAGGGCTCTTGAGCTGAGGGACCACATAAATGTAGGACTAATGTAGCCATGTGCCTTGCAAGAAGGAGAAACCTGGTCTGCAGAGAAATGACAAATCAAACGCTCAAAGAGAACTGTACAACACATCACCCAAGATATGGAGAATTTCTCTTTCATTTTACGGAAAAATTTAAGTCTACAGAAAAGTAGAGAAGATAATACAATGAATCCTTAGGTATTCATGCCCCCAGATTCAACAACGAGCTATTCATGACCAACCCTCTTCATCTATAACTCCAAGGATTATTTCTCCCTTTCCTGAATTATTTTGAAACAAATCCCAGATACTTGTAGCATATCATGCTTAAATATTTCTGTATTTACCTCTAAAAATTATTAGTATTCTTGTAAAATATAAAGAAATTACCATTATCATACCTAAAACTCACACTAATTCTTTGAAATCATCAATTATCCAGCATTTTATATATCCCCAAATGTTTTTAAAATGCTATAATTTTTTCAATTTGTTTATATGAGCCAAATCCAAATAAGACTACACATTATGATTAGTGTATTTTACTCTGCAGTTTCCTTTCTTCTCTCCCATTTCCAACCTGTTCTCCGCCCCCAATTCCTTAATATCCTAGAGCAGCTTCCATAGCTCAGAGAAACATTTTACTTACTAGGCCACTGGTTTAGTCTGTCATTCTAGTCATTTAGTCTGTCATTTATTCTGTCATTCAAGAATAGCCAGATGCAAGAGATGCATAGGGCAAGGTATGGGTAAGGGTGCAGAATTTCCATGCTCTCTCCACTCTCCCCCATAATCACTGTTCACCAACCCCTGAATGGGCTCTCTTAAGGCCTTGGAGCTTGAGGTATCCCAAGTCCACCAAACAACAAACCTTTTTGTTTTTTTGGGAAGATTCACTACATAGGCACAATTGACTAAAGCATTGACCGTTAGTGGTTGTTTCAATCTCTAGTTCCTTTCCCTGCCGTGGAAACTGGGGATGGGGATGGGGATGGAGGTGGTGGGACTGAAAGTTCCAACAGTCTATTTAAGGTTGGTCCCCCTGGCAAACAGCCTCCATTTTTACTTGCTTTCCAAAAGTCACTTCATTAATGTAAATCCTGCTGTGGTTGAAAGGGGCTTGTAATGAATAACAAGACACCATTTCACCTTTATGGCTCTGAAGTGTTTCTCAGGGACTGAGGACAAGAGACTACACATTATAACAAAGGTGCTCCATTGCTCTTGCTCAGGAAATTCCAAGGGTTTTGGGAGCTGTGAACCATGAATCTTTGACAAAAACCAAATATATATGAGAAATATATTTTCATCATCTGAATGAACAAATACATACCTCTTATTTGTTACAGTATTATGTGTAGTACACATTACTACAATCTACTGATTATAGTTCTATAGTGTCTTGTCCCTATATTTCCTATAAATTGATGACTAGGTCCAGATATTTGAGAGGTTTTTGTTTAGTGTGGTTATGAGCTCATGGCTCCTGAGATCTTCTGATATGACCCTAGTATCTTTTTTTTTTTTAAAGATTTTATTTATTTATTTGACAGACAGAGATCACAAGTAGGCAGAGAGGCAGGCAGAGAGAGAGAGGGAAGCAGGCTTCCTTCTGAGCAGAGAGCCCAATGAGGGGTTCGATCCCAGGACCCTGGGATCATGACCTGATCTGAAGGCAGAGGCTTTAACCCACTGAGCCACCCAGGTGCCCCGACCCTAGTATCTTCGATGGCTTCTTTTCTTTCTGGTATGTCAAGATATTATAGGCTCAACATTCACTGTTCCTTTCAAGACATGGAAATAATCATTTTCTTTAAGGAGTTTTTGTTTTCTTTAGTGGGGACTGGTATTTAGAAACCACAATCTGGCTGCCAATGGTGCTAATGAGTTTATCATAGTCTTTAGATCTTTCAGTGGAAAGAGGAAATATATGTAAGTATAAATTATTTATATATATATAAAATTCATACCTATAATTTCTAAAGAATTTTTACTTAACCTATTGATTAAGGTTATCTCTTTCCATGTACAATCTCATTCCAGGAAAGTATGGAGAGGGCTCAAAGTTGTTACAGGCAGTTAGTTAGGTTCTGACAGGATGCCTGGAAGCTAGAAAAGAGAAATTCACAACTAACTAAAGTCAGGGGTCTATCCTGGCAGCACTCCAAAACAAAACAACAGAAAACCAGATTAACCCAGACAGGCCCAAGATGGCTGACAAAGTCTTCTCCCTAAGGGAGCCGTAACAGAAAACCTTGACCAAATAAGGAAAAAAAGGCACATAACCTGCATTCCTGGAAGAGACCACCTGCTTTGAAGAAAATTTCCACCTTTGAGTAATGAATATTCTACCCCTTTATTAACAACTGTTTATTAAAGATTGAAATCCAAACCTCCGTGGGTGCAGCATTCCCTTGAGCCCACCTGCTCTCTCATCTAGAGAGTTAATAATAAGACTTACTAAACTCTCCTGTTTGTACTGATCATCTGCTGTGTTGTGTCTATCCTTGAATTCTTTCTCGTGATAAGACCAAGAGCCCCCAGCAATATTTTTTGGATGGGCTGTGTCAAGGCCTTGGAGATCGAGGTATCCCCAGTCCACCAAGCAACAGTTACATCAGGATAAAAAAAACGTTAAGAGCTAATGTGGGTACAGCTCCTGTAAAGAATAGAAGTGAGTCAGGTTGTCACTGTGATATATGTCCTGATTCCTATGTGCCAATACTGCCATTCCTATGATAGGCAGTATTGGGGCCAATCATAACAGCTGAGGCAATGGTGTGGGCCCTCTCACTTGTTCCTGAGCTTTCCACAGGAGACCCAAGCCCATGAGTGGAGTACTGAGGGGTGACAGGCTGTGGAAGAGTTGCAAGAGAAACCCAAGGTGAGGAGAGAGAGAGAGAGACTCCAAACCAGATCCTCAAGGCATCTCCGAAGCTCAGAGGTGACTTTCCGAAACAGGTGCAGTCACCCACCCCTGTTCACTATGGATGGCCTCCAACAAAGAGGACATGTTGCAGATAAGTAAGATAGCAGATTATTTTTTGAATAGGGCCAGAAGTCTTGTGTTCTGTGAGCTTCCTTTTTTTTCTTTTTTATTTCTTTTCAGTGTTCCAGAATTCATTGTTTATGCACCACACCCAGTGCTCCATGCAATATGTCCCCTCCATAATAACCCACACCAGGCTCATCCAATCCCCTCCCCCACTCCCCTCCGAAACCCTCAGTTTGTTTTTCAGAGTCCACAGTCTCTCATGGTTCATCTCCCCCTCCAATTTCCCCCAACTCACTTCTCCTCTCCAACTCCCCATGTCTGCTGTGTTATTCCTTATGCTCCACAAGTAAGTGAAACCATATGATAACTGACTCTCTGCTTGACTTATTTCACTCAGCATAATCTCTTCCAGTCCTGTCCATGTTGATACAAAAGTTGGGTATTCATCTTTTCTGATGGAGGCATAATACTCCATTGTATATATGGACCATATCTTCTTTATTCATTTGTCCATTGAAGGGCATCTTGGTTCTTTCCACAGTTTGGCAACTGTGGCCATTGCTGCCATGAACATTGGGGTACAAGAGGCCCTTCTTTTCACTACATCTGCATCTTTGGGGTAAATACTCAATAGTGCAATTGCAGGGTCATAGGGAAGCTCTATTTTTAATTTCTTGAGGAATCTCCACACTGTTTTCCAAAGTGACTGCACCAACTTGCATTCCCACCAACAATGTAAGAGCGTTCCCCTTTTTCCACATCCTCTCCAACACACGTTATTTACTGTCTTGTTAATTTTGGCCATTCTAACTGGTGTAAGGTGGTATCTCAATGTGATTTTGATTTGAATCTCCCTGATAGCTAATGATGATGAATATTTTTTCATGTGTCTGTTAGCCATTTGTATGTCTTCTTTGGGGAAGTGTCTGTTTATGTCTTCTGTCCTTTTTTTGACGTGATTATTTGTCCTGTGTGTGTTGAATTTGAGGAGTTCTTTATAGATTTTGGATATCAGCCCTTTGTCTGTATTGTCATTTGCGAGTATCTTCTCCCATTCTGTGGGTTGCTTCTTTGTTTTGTTGACTGTTTCCTTTGCTGTGCAGAAGCTTTTGATCTTGATGAAGTCCCAAAAGTTCATTTTTGCTTTTGTTTCCTTTGCCTTTGGAGACGTATCTTGAAAGAAGTTGCTGTAGCCAATGTCAAAGAGGTTCGACATCCAACCTCTTCTATGTTCTCCTCTATGATTCTGATGGATTCCTGCCTCACGTTGAGGTCTTTTGTGAGCTTATTTTTTCTAAAGATAGATGTTTCCAGTATTTAAGAGCCACTTAGAAAAGAGAGGTTTGAGACATAACTGAAAGGCTGCAGCTATAACCAGAAGCTATGTATCTAGGATCAGTGGTCCCCTAGGTTTAGAGCCATGCTTCTTTACAGTTTACACTATCTCACTGTCTCTTATTACACTGTCTCTTAATACACTCTCTCTTATTTATTTATAAAATGCATAAATGTTCTACTGGACCAATATGTTATATACATTATAAAATGTTTACAAAATAAAAATGTAAAAAGTTGGGATAAAAGTAAAAATATAAAAAGGAGAGCTACCATGGAGCAAAGAAGAAAACTAGGTCACAAATTAATTTATTGATTTATTCAACAACTCTTCATTGAGTGCCTACCATAAACCAGGTCCAGTTTTTATACTTAGGATACATTTATAAACAATGTAGGAAAAAGTCCTTGCCTCTATGAAACTTCCATTCTAGTGAATAGAAACCGGCAAAAACAATGACTAACACATATAAGAAAATAACAGAGGATATGAGTAACTGCACAGAATCAGGACTGAGGCATATAGGAGGACTGAACACATGTACCTAATTTTGCTCCCTCCTGAAACAGAAAAACTACAGGTTTTTCTTGTTTTGTTTTGTTTTGTTTTGTTTTTTAATGAAAAACCGCAAGGTTAAGAAGAAGGGGAACATTAGAGTGATAACAATTTGCAGGCTGGAAAGTGGATGGATTAGTTGTCATTTCTAAGGCAGATCTCACAGAGCCAAATCCTGAGCCAGAAATGGGAAGAGTACTGACAGATCTCAAGCACTGAGCAGCCACTGCACCAGGTCCCTCTAGGTCCTGGGGTGAAGGGGTACTGTAAAACCAGGAGGATTAGGCAAAAAATGTAAAAGAAACAGAGTCCCCACAGCCCCTCACGCAACCCATGACATTGGCCAGGTGTCCTTAACCATCCCAACAAAAAGTTTATTCTCTGGAAAGGATAAAACAAATGAGCATAAGAAAGATTTCAAATAAAAAGGACATCACATCTTTGGGGTATTTACCCCAAAGATACAGATGTAGTGAAAAGAAGGGCCATCTGTACCCCAATGTTTATAGCAGCAATGGCCATGGTTGCCAAACTGTGGAAAGAACCAAGATGTCCTTCAACGGACGAATGGATAAGGAAGATGTGGTCCATATACACTATGGAGTATTATGCCTCCATCAGAAAGGATGAATACCCAACTTTTGTAGCAACATGGACGGGACTGGAAGAGATTGTGCTGAGTGAAATAAGTCAAGCAGAGAGAGTCAAGTATCATATGGTTTCACTTATTTGTGGAGCATAACAAATAGCATGGAGGACATGGGGAGTTAGGAGAAGGGAGTTGAGGGAAATTGGAAGGGGAGGTGAACAATGAGAGACTATGGACTCTGAAAAACAATCTGAAGGGTTTGAAGAGGTGGGGGTGGGAGGTTGGGGGAACCAGGTGGTGGATATTAGAGAGGGCACGGATTGCATGGAGCACTGGGTGTGGTACAAAAACAATGAATACTGTTATGCTGAAAATAAATTTTTAAAATGACTAAAAAAAAAAGGACATCACTTCTGTAATCAAATGGCCTTTTTTCAAGCCCACAGCCGCTATACCTTGAAACTCTCATGGCAAGAGCTATAACCAGATTCATTTATGACTTTCCCAGTGCCTTATAAAGTCCTGGCATATGATAGGAACTCAGAATCTCTATGGGGGAACACAGACAAGAAGAAAATTTCTTGTCACTTGCCTTTTTCCAAGCCCAACATCCTGAATTTGGAAACTCTGGGGATACTGAGCTATAAGGATTTGTCCTGTGCAGTGAGTTTCACATTCTCCTAGACTTGCCATGGACTCTTCTCATTGACTGGGGATTTATGTTAATCCTGGCAGAACCACAATGACCCTTCCTCTCTAATGCTTTCCAATAGCTCTACAGGATGGGTATAAAGGGAGGGAGGGGGAAGAAAGTATTTCTGGTAGGACTTCAAAATAATTGGATCTTAGGGACATAATCCCAGATGTATAAACTTTCTAAAATTTGTCACTTCACTTTCAAAACTTTAAATCACTTCAGGGACTGGATTAGTCCCAACAGCAGGGTGGAATTTAACTGGCTTCATATAGGCAATGCATGCCCTTTGTGGATTTTACCCAAACACAGAGCAAAGACCAGAAAATTTAGCTTTCATCCATTTTAGGGGCTAACTCCTCTGGCTGATAGTTTCAGATCAGATTGGCTGGACCTCAGACAAGTTGTTTTCTTCATTAACCTATCTATAGAAAAGGTAAGAGAGAACTTGTAAAAGAATATGTAAACTCTGTGAACCCAGTCCAGTTCCTGGCTTCATTCCTTGTGACTATGTGGCGTGGGGTGAACAGGAAGGAAAGAGAGAAGGATATTTCAGTGACAGAACAGAAAGTCCAAGAATGAGAAATTCACAAGATCATTTAGTCCCTGAATAGAATATCTCTAAATATAATCCATTCCAAAATGAGTATTAGGAAAACAGAGCCCAGAGAGGAAAAGGGACTTGATAATACCCATACATTGAATGATTGGTGAAAGTTCTTTTGGTAAGTACTCCAAGGAGTTTGGAAGGTGAGTGAAGGAATGAATGAATGAATATCCCAAGGGTATGTGGACAGTGAGAGAGAACTATAAAAAAGGAGGGAAGTCATATCCAAAGGTACATAGAGAAGGGAATGATCAGGAATTGAGATGAAGATCAGTTACTTCCACCAGCCTTATGTCTCAAAAGAAAAAAATTCATACAAATGGAGTATAATAATTCCTACAACATTGATTAAAATGAATCAGCCACACATGGTATAAGCTGAGGTAAATGTGTGATGTTAATCTTAAATGTGATTAGGAAGATTAAATCTAATTTTGGGAAATGTCAAACACCTCTATGGGTGGTCAATATCACAAAGAAGATTTTGACCAATTTCTCTGCATTTAATTAGGACAATGTAAAGAGCCCCCGGCATTGCCAGGGCCATTCTCCAGCTGCTTAGCAAGGAAAATATCCTCAATGGCTTTCTGGCCATTTTACTCATCAGAGAATCCTGAAGTTGCTTTCTGAGTCCCAGCAGATTACAGGGAAGATATACATGGACAGGTCCAATTCAACATCTCCTGTGGTGGGGTTCATCCTCCTGGGGCTCTCAGCCCACCCCAAGCTGGAGAAAATGTTCTTTGTGCTCATCCTCCTGATGTACCTGGTCATCCTGCTGGGCAATGGGATCCTCATCCTGGTGACTGCCCTTGACTCCCGTCTGCACACGCCCATGTACTTCTTCCTGGGGAACCTCTCCTTTCTGGACATCTGCTACACAACCTCCTCAGTGCCCCTCATTCTCGACAGCTTCCTGACCCCCAGGAAAACCGTCTCCTTCTCAGCCTGTGTCGTGCAGATGTTTCTCTCTTTTGCCATGGGAGCCACAGAGTGTGTGCTTCTGGGCATGATGGCATTTGATCGCTATGTGGCCATCTGTAACCCCCTCAGGTACCCCATGGTCATGAACAAGGCTGCCTGTGTGCCCATGGCTGTTGGCTGCTGGACAGCTGGAAGCATGACTGCCATGGTTCAAACATCCCTTGCAATGAGGCTTCCCTTCTGTGGGAACAATGTCATCAACCATTTTACCTGTGAGATCCTGGCTGTCCTGAAGTTGGCCTGTGCTGACATCTCCATCAATGTGATCAGTATGACAGTGGCCAATGTGATTTTTCTGGGGGTCCCAGTTCTGTTCATTTTTGTCTCCTATGTGTTTATCATTGCTACCATCCTGAGGATCCCATCAACTGAGGGGAGGAAAAAGGCCTTCTCCACCTGCTCTGCCCACTTCACAGTTGTGGTCATCTTCTATGGGACCATCCTCTTCATGTATGGGAAACCCAAATCCAAGGATCCCCGTGGGGCAGACAAGCAGGATATTTCAGACAAGCTCACCTCCCTCTTCTATGGGGTGGTGACCCCTATGCTCAATCCCATCATCTACAGCCTCAGGAACAAGGACGTGAAGGCCGCTGTGAAGAACCTGGTCCTACGCAAACATGTCATCCAGTGATGGTAGAGGGGTCCTGATAGATCTCTATTCCCTAGTTTCTCTCACCTGAGGGGCTCAGAGGATAAGTTAATGGGCTAATTTCATCAAAGGTGCATAGGCAAATGTGATTACACAGAACACTTTGTGTGAATAGGAAGCATTTAATGGGAAGTTTCTGTCCCATTCTAGAAGCACTTCCACAGAAGTATATACCACATTGCTCAAACCTTATAGTCATCTATATTTGGGACACATACTGAACAAATTGATGTACAGGAAAAATAACTCTTCAAGTTTAATTTTTTGAAAGATTTTGTTTATTTATTTGACAGAGATCACAAGTAGGCAGAGATGCAGGCAGAGAGAGAGGGGGGGAAGCAGGTCCCCTGTTGAGCAGAGAGCCCGATGCAGAGCTCAATCCCAGGATCCTGGGATCATGACCTGAGACAAAGGTAGAGGCTTTAACTCACTGAGCCATCCAGGTACCCTTCAAGTTTTATTTTTAACTTACAAAATGCTCTAGGCATATATCTGTAATTCACTTGCTCCCTGACCTCTTTCTTTGAACATGTTTGGATGGGTCCTTGATTCATGGACCTTTCAACATATCCTACCTCATATTAAACAATAGTAATATTTTATCTCTGTGCTCATTGTTTCTTTCTCCCTATTTTCATATTAATTCCTAAAACTGTTTCTTGAATTGTTCTCTTCCTATGTCTCCAAAATTGACCTCTTCCTGTCCTCAGTCATGGTCCCCACCAGAAAACCATTCACACCTTGGGAGCGCAGAAGAGAGTGCGTAGGTCGTGGCAAAACTGATGTAAGGGTCAAAAACCCAGGCCTTTTTCCTTTCTCCTTGTTGAGGATGTTATTCACCCCTTGCTTCTGTCCCTGGATAGCTGAGGTCTCCCAGAGCTCATCAGAGTGATGTGGAAACTGAGATGTATTTAGGAGAATCAAATGAATTCTCTTAACTTCCTGACCTGACTCGACTATGCATGCAGCCAACTGGTGACCATCAATTGCTTTTCTGCCCAAGAATACCCAACCCTTCATGGCAGTCAGAGGGAGAAGAAGGTGAGGTATACCAGCAGACATCTAAGAATCACCCCCATGCCTGGTGAGGAATTCCAAGCCACTTCCCGATAGTGAGCAATCTAGAAGTCCATTTAAGAGAATGAGCGGAATAGAAAGCCTCAGAGAGCTGACATGAACATTTAAACCAATAGGGAGGAAATAAACTAGTCATCAAAACGAACAGTCTTTCCTGGAAAAAAGTTATTGCAGAAAGATGGTGAGACACTAAAGAAAAGCCTCAGTGGTATCCTGTGTGGAATTCTGGAGGCTATCGCATCAATAAAGCAAAAGCAGTCTATGAAAGAGAAGCTAGGAGGAGAAAAGGTGACTAGGAGATAAAAATTTGTCTTATGGGACAAAACTGACATTGTTGATCAAATAAAACCCAGTAGAAAGTATTTTTTTGTTTTATACTTTATCTTTTCTTTAACTTTTATTTTATTTTTTCAGTGTTCCAAGATTCATTGTTTATGTGCCACACCCAGTGCTCCATGTAGAAAGTATTTAAAAGTAGATAAAACAATGCTTAAAATTTAATTTTTAAATAAAAAAGAACTTAAGTTTCTCTCCAAGGCTGAGAGGGAAAAAAGAAGAGAGAGAGAGAGCAAGAGAGAGAAGTTGGTTATTCAAGAACAGGTGAGAGACATAAAAGGTAGACCACAGGGATCCATTATGTAATTCAGGAGGAGAAAACAGAGCAGATGATAGGCAAATAATAAAGGAGGAGAAAAACATTTCACTGAACAGAAATTCTGTATAATTATTCCTAAAACGTTCATCAATCACCAGATAAGAATTGTGGCAAAAGACCAACTTATGTACAGTCGATCCAAGGATAAGTTGTGATTCTCATATATGCCAACAGAATTCTATAGAGTTTTCCACAGCTTAAAACCATACTTCCCAACAAGGACCAAGAATCTGTCTGCAGTTGGCCTGCTTCCCTGCTGCCCTAAATGTAGATGCCAGTGGAACAAGGCTGACAGAGTGCTGAGGAAAAGGGGCTGAGAATCTGAATTCTATACACCCTGACCATTGCACCAATATGACACTTGAAAAGACTTGTTGGCACGTGCAAATACAGACAGCACACACCCCTATAATCCCCTTCTCAAAAAGAAATTTTGTTTATAATGTTCTCCCAACAAATAGTTAAAAATAAATAATGGAAGGACTGGGACAGATATGGTATGTAAGACACAGTGGAGAATGGTCAAACGTCTGAAGACTGATAAAGTCTAATGAACACTTCATACCAAATGTGCAAAGACAAATATATGAAGAAATTATTAGGAAGTGCATTGAGGTAAACAGTGACAACAAAGCAATGTGTAACTCTAGTTACAATTCTAGATGACTTTATTAAGCTCAGAAATTTAGAAAAAGATGTATAGTTATATCCCATTGAAGATCTCATCTTATGAAGGATGTGGCGGGAAAGGGAATCTTACAAGTATAATATATGAGTATAATGCATTGATACTGAAATAACAAAAGAATTACTATGCTTGTTTAAAAAGGTGCCTGGGTGGCTCAGTCAGTTAGCAGAGCCTTTGGCTCAGGTCATGATCCCATGGTCCTGAGATGGAGCCAAGTTTTTGGCTCCCCGCTCAACAGCTCAACACAGAGTTTGCTTCTCCCTCTCCCTCTGCCCCAATTCTGCTTGTCCTCTCTCTCTCATTCTCTCTCTCTCTCTCAGATAAATGAAATCTTGAAAAATATATATGCTTGTGGGGATCTTAAGAGAAATACCAGTAGACAAGTATTAACATGAAGACATTTGAAAGAATAAGAGAACGATGAATGAGCAAAGAAACTTGATCAAATGAAAAATTCATACACTGAACCTGAATAGATTTAAGTCATTGCATATTAAGTACATGGTACATAGGGCACCTGGGTGGCTCAGTGGGTTAAGCCTCTGCCTTCAGCTCAGGTCATGATCTCTGGGTCCTGGGATCAAGCCCTGCATAGGGTTCTCTGCTCAGCGGGGAACCTGCTTCCCCCTCCCCTTCTGCCTGCTTCTCTGCCTACTTGTGATCTCTCTCTCTCTGGCAAATAAATAAATAAAATCTTTTAAAATAATACACGGTACATAGCATCCACTTTTGTAAGGGGGCTTCAAGGTTTCTAACATTAGGATAAATTAGATCTAGTGCAACCATTTTATTAATAGATTCAAGAGGAAAAAGTGATCTCATCAACAGATGTTGACAAGTCACTTGACAAAACTTAACATTGATTTCTGACTTTAAAAGTAGCACACTGGGGAGCCTGGGTGGCTCAGTGGGTTAAAGCCTCTGCCTTCAGCTCAGGTCATGGTCCCAGGGTCCTGGGATCAAGCCCCACATCGGGCTCTCTGCCCAGCCCGGAGCCTGCTTCCTCCTCTCCTCTGCCTGCCTCTCTATCTACTTGTGATCTCTATCTGTAAAATAAATAAATAAAATATTTTTAAAAAAATAAAATAAAATAAAAGTAGCACACTTCATTAGAGGAAACTACCCCTAACATGAAAGGAAGTATCAGAACATCAGCAAGCAATGTCTACATCACTTTGCAGTCTAGATAATTAGATGAGATGAGGAAAACAAGGAACATAAATATTGGAAAGAAGGAAAAACAACAAATGTTGTTTTACTAAAGAAAATTTTACTCAAATGCTAAAACTACAGGAAATAATAAGACAGTGCACAAGAGAGGCTGTATATAATTCACTGCAGTTAGAAAAGTTTTACAATACCTATGGAAAATATATAAGAAGTATGTGAGGCCTATGTGAATATCATATATTTACAATGACCATATATTAACAGAAGAAGTCATAAGATATTTTCATTTTGAAGAAGGAAAAGTCCAGAAAGTAAGCCTCAGGACATTTAACTATCCTCCAAGTGCCCTCATTCAAAACCCTTCTCACTCTTGCGAGCAGGTGGGAAGAGCCATTCTCCACCCACTTTTCCATCCTTAGAGCAGCCCCAGCTATTAGATGGGAGGGAAGGTCTAAGCCCTGAGGCAAACATGAACGCTCCCTGATCTAAAAGGTCTCAGAAGCAAAGAAAACCAGCCTTCAACTCAGTCCATGCTTTTGGAGGTAACCAAAGAGTCTAGAACAGAACACTGACAAATGGAGGCTTTCACAGCTCTGCTTATGTGCTGATTACTTTCCACCTCACTACAACTCATAACCATTTATCTCAGGTTAGGATCACCCGTAAAACCTTCAAGTGCAACGTGTTTAATGACATGACCAAATCAAACATCCCAGATGGTCTCAGACAATAAGTCAAGAATGTAATCACCTAAATAGGTGAAATGGGAGCATTTCAGATGCTGGACTGTAGGAAAGGACCAGGTGTGAAGCAGGAGCTGACTGCCTCTTCCAGCAGATAACCTTCCTGGATTCCAGTCAGCTGCTGCCAGGAAGGGATGCAGGAGTAGGGGAAGGGATGCAGAGCATCTGTCCCCGCTGCAGGTTCCTTGTTTACCTCTGGTATCAAGATAAGTATTATAAGGGCCAAACAAAAATTTGTTCCATAGTCAGATTTGGCTAGAGGTTGCCAATTTGCAACGTCTGCGATAAGTAGTCAAAAGTCACAGCTGGACTTTCTAAGAGTGCCGTCACAGAAGTCAGCTGTATCCTGCACAATACACCTATTGTTTGGGGGGCAAAACTGCTCTCTCTCACTCTTATGTCACTTAATGCAGCTACCAATCATAGTACACCAACTCTTGGCACAGCAGTCAGTCTAATGGAAGGCATGTAACCTAAGTCAAACTAAGCAGAGCCATTCCCTAGGACATTTGTAATTGGAGCAAGCAGAGAAAAGGTCCCATATTAGTTTTCTATGCTGCATAGCAGATCACCACCAACTTAGGAGCTTCAAACAGCACACACTTATAATCTTGCAGTTTCTGTAAGTCAAGAGTTCAACCAAGTCCTGCACAATGCTGCAGTCAAGGTGTTGGCCAGGCCTCGGTTCGCATCTGGAGATTCCAATAGAAAAAACTGAATCAGGCTGCTGACAACTCTCTTCCCTCCCACGTGAGGAAGTCTGTCCACTAGAGTGTAAAATATAGCCAGGAAAAGACAAATAGAGATAACAAACAGATGAAGGGACTCAAGGTCCTAATGACATGTCGAGTCCCTAAATCCGGCTGGGCCTGGGACTGAATCCACCTTTAAACTTCTCAGTTGCATGAACATTACAGTTCATTGCGAGAATAAACTGGTTGGAGTAAGTTCTCTAGCTAGAAGCCTAGGGAATCCTGACAATAACAAAGCCCAAAGTAAAATCATCTTTGTCTGGTCTCCCTCTCCTGCTGACCACTGCATTTTCCATCTCCAATCCTACATTTATCTTACATAGTAGATCATTCTCAGTTGACATACAAGAAAGTGCAAACCAGTCTTGGTCAAATCCCAGGCTCTTTTTGAAACAACAACAACAAAAAAAGCAATAAACTCTTTTCAGGGATATACTGTCTAGGAACACTGATGCAAATATCCTAAATCTAATGTGGCATCAGAGGAGGCTGAGCAGAGAGGTGGGACTTTTGTCTCCACTGGACAGTAACAAATCCCCACTCCAGGTGTCGGTGGAGACCATGTTGGAAGCCTGGACTTTCATCCTCTACCTTGTGTAATGAGGTGCCCCTTCTTGGTACCCCCCTGGGTGGTATCAGAGAGGGTCTAAAGGAGAGTTGGGACTTGTGCCTATGGCAGTGCGGTCACTCTTCCCATGATGTCAGCTGAGGACCTGGCAATAGTAAAAATGTACCCCTGCCCTTGCCAGCCAGAATGGAATCAGTAGAGCCCTAGTGGCATGCTGAACCTCCTGCTCTCTAGCAGCAAGGAGGGTCTCGTCACCCAAGAATGACAGGCTGTTTCAATAGTCGAAGATCAGTCAATGCAATGTATCATATTAAGAGGCTAAGTAAGGAAAACTATGTGAGTATATCAAGTGAAGCAGGAAAAGCATTTAAAAAAAAACAACACCCATTCATGATTAAAACAAAACAAAACAAAACAAAACAAAACAAAAAAACCTTTCAGCATTAAACTGGAGGTCCCAGCCAGTGTAGTAGGGCAAGAAAAGAGACAAGTCTATCAATTTTGAAGGAAGATGAAAGCTGTCATTGTTTACTGGTGTTATTATTGCCTACTATAAGTAAAATCTAAAATAACTTAGAGGTATAAATATTTAAAAGTGTTCCTCAACACTAAGTCAATGTACAAAGAAATCTATTGTTTTTTCATATTCCAGCAACATATTTAAATATTTAAAATATTTTTAAAATACCAAGAAACATAAGCATACATATTTATATATTTAAATATAAGCATGCATATTCATATATTTAAATATAAAATTTTAATACATTTGTCTTAAAATATAAATATCATAATACAGGGGTAAATCTGGCAAAAGATCTCCATGACCTTCATGCGTAAAATTTTTATTATAACATGTTTTGAATAATAGTAAAATAGAGAAAAATTCCCATTCATGGGTCAGAAAATTTGTTATGGAGATATTAGTTCTCCACTAACTAACCTATAGCTTCAATGTAATATCAATTTTTAAATCTCCAAAATAATAATTACACAATTTAAGAAGTTGGTTCCATAATTTTAGAGAACAAAGGACTAAAAACTGCCATGACACATTTGAAGATGTACTGGATTAGGATAAAAGGATTTACCCTACAAGATATCAAAGTATACTATAAAGCAATAGTGATTGGAGCAACTTAGCATTGATACATGAAAAGACAAATAAATGAATGGAAAAGAATAGAGATCGCAGAAATGGACACAGGCATGTTTGGAGATTTGATATATAACACATGTGATGTATTACACATCACTGGAGAGAGGATGGGTCATAAATGCAAACAGGACAATTGGAAATACATGTACCAAGAAGAAATGTGTAAAATATTTATAGCAGCATTCAACTAGGAGGCAACCCAATGATCCATCAAAGTAGAATGTATAAGTAAGCTGTGTTATATTCATATAATGGAATTTAGCAATACAAATTAATGAATTTAGCTATACTCATAAACATGAGTAAACCTCACAAACATAATATTGTCTGAAGAAACAAATTAAAAGGAATACCTATAAGGGTTCAATCTATATTGAGTTTAAATTTTTTTTTATCTGAGAGAGAGCGAGAGAGGGAGAAGGGGTGGGAGAAGAGAGAGAGGGAGAAGCAGACTCCCACCAAGCAAGGAGCCCAACAAGTCCCTGGATCCCAGGACCCCGGGGATCACTCAAGGAGCCCTAAGGCATAGAGACAACGGAGTGAGCTACCCAGGCACCATGTATATTGAGTTTAGAAAGATGAAAGCCTAAACTTTAGTGTTTAAGAATGTGTACAAAGTAATAAAATTCAGGAAAAGAAATTAAATTAGGAATGTGGTTATCTCTGGAAAGAGAAGGAAAGGATGGATGAGGAAGTAGCCAGGGAGCTTTCAAGGTATTAGCAGTGTTTTAGCTTTTAAATTAGAAGATTATTACTTCATTAGTCTTTAAATTAACAATATGTGTTTAATGAGCTTTCATATGCATTTACATATGTGTGCTATTTTCACATTTTAAATTATTTTAAATTCCTAAAGCATTAAATACTACAATGTGATGTCATCTCTCATCTTTCAGATTGAAAAATACCAAAAAGAGCTCTTGAGAGACTAAAATAGTATGTTATCAGAGTGTGGAAAACACCTATGCTTATATGCTGATGATAGGAATGTGTAAATTTGGCAATACTTCTCAAAATTACTTTAAATGTGTGTAAACAGGTATATTTTTACCACATGCAAAATTATGAATATGTTGTACCATTGATTATAACAGAATAAGGTTGGAAAAGACTAGAAGATCTAAATGTCCATTAATATTTGACTGGTTAATTAAATGATGGCACATTCTTACAATGGAATAAATTCAGCGATTTCAAAGAATGAGGCAATATTACACATTTTTTTTCCAGATACACCCAAGGTATATTGTTCAGTGAGAAAATCAAGGTATTGGGCACCTGGGTGGCTCATTTGGTTGGGCGACTGCCTTTGGCTCAGGTCATGATCCTGGAGTACCAGGATGGAGTCCTGCATTGGGCTCCCTGCTCGACAGGGAATGTGCTTCTCCCTCTGACCCTCTTCCTTCTCATGCGTGCTCTCTCTCTCTTATTCTCTCTCTCTCTCTCAAATAAATAAATAAAATCTTAAATAAAAATTAAAAGAAATACAGACAAACTAATTCTAAAATTTATTTTTAAAAAAGAAAATCAAGGTATTAAAGTGGTGCATTGTTGTGCAAAATTTGTCTATTATCTTGCTTTTCTAACTGAACAATATCCATAGAATATCTCTGGGAGAAAAAACCATTAGGACATTGCTAACATTGGTTGCCGCAAGGGTACTTAACTAGGTGACAAGATAAAGGCGTGATTCTGATTCTATATCCTTCTATACCTTTTAAATTTTCTTTCAGGCACAAGTAAAACCTACTAATGGGGTGACAGCTATGATGATGAGATCAAGAAGGAGGACAAAATCAATGGTGATAAACATTGTATTGAGACTGAAATCCAGCTCTACCATTCACAGAAGATGTGGTCTTTGGTAAATTTTTTAACCTTTTAAAGTCTATCCCCTCGAATAAGAAACTAGGGACATAATACCACATTTCAAGCTATACTACAAAGCTATAGTAATCAAAAGAGTTTGATGCTGATACAAAAATAGACACATTGATCGGAGGAATAGCATAACACACCCAGAAGTGAACTGGTGCTGATCTCATCAATTAATCTACAACAAAGGACACAAGAACACAAAATGGGGAAAAGACAGTCTCTTCAATAAATGCTGTTGAGAAAACTGGAGAACTACATGCAAAAGAATGAAACTGTACTATTTTCTTATATCATACAAATGTGAAATAAAAATTGATTAATGACAAGACCTGACCATAAAACTCCTAAAAGAAAACCTAGGCAACAACAATCTCTTGCACACATTCTTGCACAACAATCTCTTGCAACAACAGTTTTCAGGATATGCTTCCTCAGAAAAGTCCTCTTGGACTTTATTGAACTAAAAAGCTTTTGCACAGTGAAGGAAATCATCAGCTAAGCAAAAAGGCAATCTACTCAATGGGAGAAGATACTTGCAAACAATATATTTGGATACTACCCAAAATATATACATAAAAAATACAACTCAACACCAAGAAAATAATCTGATAAAAAATGGGCAGAGGATCTGAATAGACATGTCTCCAAAGATGACCTGCAGAGGGATAAGGGAAACATGAAACAATGCTCAACATCACTATCATCAGGGAAATGCAAATTAAACCCAAAATGAGATACCATCTCACACAACTCAGAATGCCGAGAATCAATATGGCAAGAAATAACGTGTGCTGGTGAGGAAGTGGAGGGAATGTTGAAATGAAGGTTTGTGAAGTCTCTGTCAGTGCCTGGCACATGGGAGCACCTCACTCAGTGTAGCCAGTACTGCTGCTGTTGTGAGACATGTGTCCTGCCTCCCCATTCTGGATGTCAAGGACTCATCAGGGGAACAACATACTCTGGCCCTGAATGGAGCACTGGCTTCTCTGGGAGCCCAGGGAAAGCTCAGGAGGAAACCAGCATCTGCTATACACTCTTCTCCATCTCCAGGTGACCGTGTCCCAGTCGTTATCTCTAATTGGGACAGGGAGATGGTCCCTGGAGGCCCCAGGTATGTATGTATAGGGCCTGTACCCTGTGCACATTTGACATTCCAAACTTTAAATTGCTTCTGGGACTAACAGGGTCCCTGTGGGAGTTCACAGCTGCTTCTTGAGGACTCCTTTCACTGCTGGGGAAGATGTACCTGTGGGATTTCTGGGCTTCAGACCAGGATGACAGGTCTTCTCCATGAAGAGTCTGTAGCTGAGACACCCAGTTAGCCTGCACATCTAGGAGGAAAGATGTGAGAGAAACCCCACCAGAGGCTAAAGTTTCCAAAGGGCTGTATGGGGAAAAAGAAGACACAGGGTCTCAGAGGTGAAAGAAGCCCAGCAGGGAGTGTCTGGGGTCCTTCTCTGGGATCCAGGGTCTGGCCCAGGTCACAATTTTTATTTAAGATTTTATTTATTTATTTGAGAGAGAGAGAGAGAATAAGAGAGAGAGAGCACGCATGAGAAGGAAGAGGGTCAGAGGGAGAAGCACATTCCCTGTCGAGCAGGGAGCCCAATGCAGGAGGAGCAGAGGAGCTGAGAATTGGCTCTGGGATCAGGAGACTTAAGAAATGGCTACAAGCAGGATGCAGGTGGGGAGCGCTGGGCTGTGGTGGGGACAAGCTTGGTGGCCATGACTTTTGCAGAGCATTTTCCGAAAATGGACTTTCCTCCTCCCCCTGCCTCTGCTCCAAGCACCTTCCAGCTGCAACCAGCTGTGAGCAGCTGATGCTGGAGCAGGGAGGAACAGCTGAGGCTAAGCCCAGGCAGTCCCTCCTGCTCTACAGAGCTCACCACTGATTGAGCTGTGCCCTGACACTGCTGTTCCATCCTCCCCGGGAGGAGCCCAGAGTCCTGGGAAGAAGGCAGCCTGATTTCCACCCCATCCTGCTGAGATTTCCCAGAAGACTGAGCCTTTCACGGGGTCAGAGGTCAGCAGACAGGCAAGCTGGGACCCATCCTGTCTCTGATGCCCAGTCTGTGGCTAGTTCTGTTCTCCTCACTTTCTTTCTACCCCTTATTCATGAGGATACCTCCCAAGACCCCCAGTGGATTACTGAAACCACAGATAGTACTTCCTATATACACGTACCTGTGATACAGTTTAATTTACAAATCTGACACAGTGAGAGGTTAACAGTTACCAGTAATAACAGACAATAATTATAACAACATCCCATAATAAAGTTATGTGAATGTGGTCTCTCTCTCACAGTATCTTATTATACTGGACTCCCTTTCTTCCTGTGACAATGCAAGATGATAAAATGGCCACATGATGAGCCACAGTAAGGTAAGTGACCTAGACAGTGAGATGCAACATAAGGCTACTCTTGACCTTGTGACCACAGGTCAGAAATACTATCTTCTGCTGCAAACCATAGTTAGAGGTGGTGGCAGGGCAGGAAACGAAGCTTTGGAAAGCAAACTGTGAGTGAGGGACATTATCATATCGAGAATGGTTTTCCCTGAATACAAATTTCCATGGATTATATTAGAAAATTTGATAATATCGGGGCACCTGTGACTGGGGTGGTTAAGCTTCTTGCTCTTGATATTAGCTTAGCTCATGATCTCATGGTTGTGTGACTGAGCCTGCTTCGGGTTCTGAGCTCAGTAAGGAGTCTGCTTGAAGCCCACCTGCCCTTCATTCCCCAGCCTGCTCCTACAACAGCTCTCTCTCTAAAAATAATTAAAAAGTTAAAAAAAAAAAAAGAAAATCTGGTAACATTGAAGAGGTACAAAGAGGAATCCCTATTGATTTTGCTATAACTTCTTTTCAGTCACTTATTTTTTATTTTCAGCATAACAGTATTCCTTGTTTTTGTACCACACCCAGTGCTCCATGCAATCCGTGCCCTCTCTAATACCCACCACCTGGTTCCCCCAACCTCCCACCCCCGCCGCTTCAAACCCCTCAGATTATATTTCAGAGTCCATAGTCTCTCATGGTTTACCTCCCCTTCCAATTTCCCCCAACTCCCTTCTCCTCTCCAAATTCCCCCCCTTTTTTTAACAATTTTTTAAAAGATTTTATTTATTTATTTGACAGAGATCACAAGCAGGCAGAGAGAGAAGGGGAAGCAGGCTCCCTGCTGAGCAGAGAGCTTCATGCAGGGCTCGATCCCAGGACATTCCAGGACCCTGGGATCATGACCTGAGCCAAAGGCAGAGGCTTTAACCCACTGAACCACCCAGGCACCCTCTTTTTAGTCACTCTTAATCAAATATATTGCTTACCTGATTGAGATCACCAGTGTGTACAATTTTGTATTCTCTCATTTATTACTGAAGTGTAATGATGCAGCTGTGTAAAAATTATAAATATAACTTTAATGTCTAATATTCCATTATATGAAGTGCACTGTCAGGTATTTATTGGTAGACAGTTATTTTGTTTCCTGTATTCATGCATAATATGGCTGTGATGAATATCTTTATTGAGAGACACTGGCCCTCCATTCTCATTGTTCCTTTTTTTTTATTAAACATTTTTAAAAATTTATTTTCAGCATAACAGTATTCATTGTTTTTGCACCACACCCAGTGCTCCACGCAATCCGTGTCCTCTCTAATACCCACCACCTGGTTCCCCCAACCTCCCACCCCCCCCACCAACACCTCATTGTTCCTTTAGAATTTTTTCCCAGAGGTGGAATTGCTGAGTTATATGGGTTTTTTTAAGTTTCTGTTCTTCTGTGCAAACTGCTCTCCAGAAAGGCTGTTTAATAATGCATGGAGTTCTGGACAGCATTGTGTTCCCTTCTTTTCTTTTCTTTTTTAATATTAAATTTAAATATTAAATATTTAATATTTACTGATTTGAGAGAGAGCATGAGTGGTGGGGAGGGGAAGTGGGAGAGGGAGACAAGCTGATTCCCCACCATGATACACCACCATGTAGGGAACCCAATGTGGGACTCGATCCCAGGATCCTGAGATCATGACCTGAACTGAAGGTAGCTGCTTATCCAACTGTGTCACCCGGGAGCCTCTGTTCCCTTTCTTTTTTCAGATGCCTGATGGGTCCAGAAATGAGTAGTAACCAGACCCAGGTGTCACACCTGTAGGATGCAGCCAGGAAGGTAAGAGCTTCCCTTCCTTTCCTGCTCTCACAGGCTGACTCCAGTCCACCTGGGACTGTGTCAGAGCTCTCTGTTTCCCTCCATCGTGAGTCTCATCCAAAACCTGACACGGCACTATTTCCTGCTGGCCATATCTTGATGGGAAACCAAGGATTCAGATCACCTCTTCACTCACACACACATACACACACACACACACACACACACACACACACACACACACACTAAGCCAAAGGAAGGGGCTCTAACCTTCACCCAAGACTGCTCTCTGCCTGGTGAGGACAGCGTTGGGCACTCCATGACAGAGTTGGGATGCCCTGGGAGCGTTTTTTGTGATGCACACAGGAAAATCGAGGCCTGGAACTTGCTCAAGTAACATGGAATATCTATGTCCCAGGCAGGGACAGGTCCCACAGCTCTGAGTTCAGTGTGCAAGATCCTCCTAGTGATTCCATTCATTTCAATTGAACTACCTTTCGTTCAGCAACTTTGACATGACAGGCACTAGGGACTTCCGGGGCTGAAGCTCTTACATGAGTCAACTCTGCGCATCACTCATGCCCACAGCACACTGCTCATGGGAAGAAGCTTCTGTGTGCACAGCTCTGGCTCACGGGAGTGGACAGGATGGCTTCTCTAACAGAAGCCACTCTCCTTGGCTCTCCAGCCACAGCGTATCTTTGTCACTATTGAATCCTGCTTGTGGCATGGACTGCAGTGTTTCCTTTGCCTTTTCTGGGAAAAGAAAGGGGCTGGGAGAGCAACTGGGAGGCATGGGACATAAGTTGGGGCAGAAGTTCATGGCGGAGCACCCAGAGTGGGCCTGCATGAGCAGACGGGAGCACCCTCACGTGCTGAATTGAGGGATGGGGGAAGGGCCCTAAGCCTGCACAGAAAATACCATGAAACCCATGGTTGCATCATGAGGGTGACCTCTCCTGGCTCGGAGTAATGCTCCTCTGCAGGGCACAACTTGTACCTCCTTCTCCTTCCAGAAACATCTGGCAGTGTCTGCAGACACATTTGGTGGTCACAGCTCAAGGAGCAAGTGCTATTGGCAGCAGGTGGGCAGAGGTCAGGGATGGTCCTAAACATCCTCCAATGCACAGGACAGCCCCACACAACAAGGAGCGCTCCAGCCCCAAGTGTCACTAGTGCCGAGGCTGACAAAGTCTGGGGTCAGTGCAGGGCGGGAGTCACTCTGCCTGACAGAGTATCTCACATAAACTCCAACCATGACTGAAGCAAGAGCAGGCTGGGCTATGAGACAGAGCAAAGAGCCACAGAGCTGGTACTGCAGAGACAGACTCTGCAACATCTGTGCAAGACAGTGTGGCAGTTATTTGGTGGGAAGAACCCAGATGTGGGGACTGTGATCCAACACCGGCAATCGTGTTCAATTTCAAGGACCAAATCTTTGGCTCCTCTGAGTTTTGTGTACTTTACCTATGACACCTGAATGATAATGTCTCAAATAGATGTTCATTGATATTAATTAATATAATATTGTTAATTATTAATTATCTAATTGATTAATAGACTATTTATTTAATTTAATACTGGATCGATTATTAATTAATTGATATTAATATTAACCACTCATCATCTATCCTCTGTGCACGCCAACACACACGTACATGACACACACACATACACACGTGTACGCACCACTGCAATTAAGAAAAACCTATAGAAATATTACAAATGAGAATTCTGAATACAGAGTCTGGCAATTGTAGCTCAGAGTCTGTAAATCCTCCACCCAAAGGCATGTAAGTCTTCACATAAGCTAGCTGCTTGCAAGGAACCCAAGAATGGAGGCAAGAGAGCCAGAATATTACAGAAGAATACAGTATAAACATAAAAGGGAAAAAGAAGAAAACATTCCTTAGTCATCTCTGACTAAGAATGTCACCAATATTCTAATGCACTGGGATTAGATGTATTAGATGTTAATGCCATACATCCTGCTGTCTGGTAACTTACAGTCTGCCTGGTTATTAAGAACTGAGTTAACTGGTCAATAAGCTGCTTGGCTGTCATCCCATAGTGTGGGTTCACTCACTCCAATTACTCCTTCTGTGGCCTTCATGAATTCTTCCCCGTGAGGGAACTTCCCCCACATATTGCCTTTAATATGTATTAGAATAGGCAGATCCCAATTCTGACAATAGGCAAGTCTGTTGCTGAGGGTGGGCAGACTAAGGAAGGATCCCTCATATGGTTGAACTTTTACCTAGGCTTTATTCTGTCTCCATGGGGATTAGCACTTTTAAACAAGTTCCTTCCAAATGTAATCAATGTTTAATGAGGCTTGAAATTTTGGTAGTTGTAAGAATAGGATCAGCTTGCGGATTCTCTTCTCTATGAATCTAGGAAAGCCCAGATTAAATGAAATTTCTCTGCATTTACATCAAATACAAATAATTTACAGCATTTTCCCATGCTCATCAAAAGAAGAGGAAAAGCCCTCCTTGACTGAGGATTAGCTCTGCTGGGCTCAGGTCCTGTCTCTATCACCACCTTGCTCAGAAGACTTGGACAGGTCACTTCCCCTCTCTGGGCCTGAATGCACTATTTGTAAGCCCTCTTGAGCCCTGACCGTCCCCCATCTAAGATCTAAGCACACTCCTACCTACTGTCTCTTTCAGTCATTTATCTCTTATGCACATATGTTGTCCTGTTCCGTAGCACAGAGTGATGGTGTACCAGATGCCTGAGACTTTTCTCAAGAAAGCCTCCTGTGCTGCATTTGTCCTTGGCTGATGACAGAAGGCATAGCATATGGAAAAAGCCAACTGGTCCTCCCCTGTGGCAGGGTTCATAATCCTGGGACTCTCAGACTACCCAAAGCTGGAGAAAATATTCTTTGTGCTCATCCTCCTGATGTACCTGGTCATACTGCTGGGAAATGGGGTCCTCATCCTGGTGACCGTCCTTGACTCCCACCTGCACACACCCATGTACTTCTTCCTGTCGAACCTCTCCTTCCTGGACATCTGCTACACAACCTCTGCAGTCCCCCTCATTCTTGACAGCTTCCTGACCCCCAGGAAAATCATCTCCTTCTCAGCCTGTGCCATGCAGATGTTTCTCTCCTTTGCCATGGGAGCCACAGAGTGTGTGCTTCTGGGCATGATGGCATTTGATCGCTATGTGGCCATCTGTAACCCCCTTAGGTATCCCGTGGTCATGAGCAAGGCTACCTATGTCCCCATGGCTGTCAGCTCCTGGGCTATTGGTTGTACAGCTTCTGTGGTACACACATCTTTGACAATTCAACTGCCTTTCTGTGGAAACAACGTCGTCAACCACCTTGCCTGTGAGCTACTGGCTGTCCTAAAGTTGGCCTGTACTGACATCTCCATCAATGTGATCAGCATGGGGGTGGCCAATGTGATCTTCCTGGGGGTCCCAGTTCTGTTCATTTTTGTCTCCTATGTGTTCATCATTGCTACTATCCTGAGGATCCCCTCAGCTGAAGGGAGGAGAAAGGCCTTCTCCACCTGCTCTGCCCACTTCACTGTGGTGGTCATCTTCTATGGGACCTTATTTTTCATGTATAGGAAGCCCAAGTCTAAGGATCCCCTAGGAAATGACAAGGAGGACCTTTCAGACAAGCTCATCCCCCTTTTCTATGGGGTGGTGACCCCCATGCTCAACCCCATCATCTACAGCCTCAGGAACAAGGATGTGAAGGCTGCTGTGAAGAACCTGGTGGCTCAGAAATGTTTCACCCAGTGATGGAGGGCTCCTCTGTGTTCCCACTCTATGGGATAAAAGACTTCGGATCATTATAGCTGCCTTCAAAAAGACAAGTCATGTAATCCATAATCCTCTCTTGCCCTTCTGTCCATTTTCAAAGAATGTTTAACTTTTTGAAGTGTATCTTCTGAGTTTTAGCCATACAGCTGAGAGTTTTAACAGATGTCACACAATGGATCTCTAATTAAATACACAAAGACATTCTGAACACATGATAAAACCAAGGAGACAGGAACTATCAGAGGGAGCTTGGTTAAAGGCCTGCACTGTGTCTGAGCTACACAGTCAGTCAGTGCACAGAGGAGAGAGGGCACTCCCAGCACTGTTGCCATCCCTCTTGGATTCCCCAGGAGAGTCACAGGAACAAGGAGGAAGTGGGAATTTTCATTTTGGACCGTTTTTGAAATAGAGTCAGTTTGGCTGAAGTATAAGAAGAGACAAAGACAAGTTCTCCAGATAGAGAGTTTTTGGGTGGGAACAAGCTACTCTGGAACACCCCATTTCTTCTTAGCTATGAGAAAATTGAAGCTATTTTTTCTCAATGCCCCTCACATTATGAAACACTGCTAGGAACTTAACGGCAAGAAAGAGTATAGAGTTTGAATTTGATGCTCATCACTTACAACAATTCCCACTAGAAAAGCTAGTATTTGGTTTGAGGGTAACCCACATTCTAGAAAAAAGAAACATGATAGAGATATTGACAGATAGATAGACAGAGGCTAAATATATTTGAAGACTTTGGAGGCTAATATTTGACATGTTTCTTTGTTTCAGGACTTCACGAAGTCTTTAATATGCTACAGTATACATTGAACGTCCAAGAGATGTAAACTCGGTAACATTTCCTGAGCCTCCATAGCTCAGCAGGATAAAAACAGGGAAACTTTTTCTTACCTATGAGCTTTGGTTTGTTGCCTAACCATTTTCAGTCTATTTTGTCATATTTTAACATCTAACCACTTGATTTCACACGAATTACTTATTATAAACAAGTGCTTTGTAAATGGTAAGCACAATGGAACTATTAGATATCAGTATTGGTCGTATCATGAATGCTGCGCAGTGCTGTGTGCCATGTGGAACAGAGTAAGACACCGTCCCTATATAGAGTAATAGACACACAAGGTAAACGAGAGATTCAGAGGTGTTAGCAGATGAATAGAAGCACGTTTTTATGGCAAGTTCTATGAAGTTCTTTGAATATGGCAGACTTTTTTCTAAAGAGAATTTAGAAAGTGAGTCTAATTTTGAGACTAGATCTTAGAAGTTGGAAGGTTTTGCTTCAAGTGATATATTTAGATTTTTATATGTTTATTAAGAATGCATTGCCTAAGGGAGTGCCTGGGTGGTTCCATCAGTTAAGCAGCTACCTTCAGCTCAGGTCAGGATCCCAGGGTCCTGGGATAGAGCATGTGTTGGGCTCCTTGCTCAGGTGAGCCTGCTTCTCCCTGTACCTCTGCCTGCGGCTCCCCTTGCTGTTCTCTCTCTCTCTCTCTCTCAAATGAATTAATAAAATCTTAAAACAAGAAAGAATGTATTGCCTAAGGATGCGTATTCGGTTAATAAAATTTCACATCCTTATGTTAGTCCTATTCCTAACTTCTACTTTGTACCGGTAGGGAAAAAATCTTGCTATTGCAAATACACAATTGGCATCTAGCGGCCATTTAAGCAAACTTCTGACAATTAGTGAAGCCTTGCAATATCATTATTAGAAGAGGATTCAGGAGGTTTTCTTGTTCAACCCTAGGCACAGGATGCATGCTGTTCCTCTCCAATGTCCCTGACCCCAGGCAGTGCACATTTGCTTGGACATCTCCAGTGACAGACAATTCAATACATCAGATTCTAGATTTTTCACTTAGTCCTAGCAAATTCTTCTTCGAATTATGCTTAACTCTACCTTCCAATAGTGTCTACCTTCACTCCTAAATCAGCTTAGTGCCTCACCAGAAGATGCTCCAAATCTCCTCCTTCTGGTATATAAAGATAGTTCTGGTCCCTGAGTCCCTTCTGGCTGTTGACCCAGTATTTCCTCCTATGCCAAATGTTCTTTGTGCTCATTCTCTCGATGTATGTAGTGATCCTGCTGGGCAATGGGGTCATCATCATGGTGACTGTGCCTACCACCTACTAGCACATGTTCATGTACTTCTTCCTGGAGAAACCCTCAATCCTAGACATCTGCTACACAACCTTCTCAGTCCCCCAGATTCTTGACATCTTCCTAAGACCCAGGAAAACCATCTCCTTTTCAGCTGTGATAAGTAGATGCTTCTCTCCTTTGTCATAGGAGACAGAGTATGTGCTTCTGGGCATGATGGCATTTGATTGCTATGTGGCCATCTGTATCCCCCTTAGAGACCCTGTGGTCATGAGCAAGGCTGCCCTTGTGCTCATGGCTCCTGGGCAGCTGGAAGCATGATTGCCATGATGCAAATATCCTTAGTGATGCGACTACACTTCTGTGGGGACAATGTCATCAACCACTTTATCTGTGAGATCCTGGCTATTCTGAGGTTGGCCTGACATCTCCATCAAAGCAATCAATATGGCAGTGGCCAGTGTGATCTTTCTGGGCATTCCAATTCTATTCATTTTTGTCTCCTATGTGTTTATCATTGCTACCACCGAACTGAGGGGAGGAAAAAGGTCTTCTTCACCTGTTCTGCCCACTTCACAGTCATGGTCATCTTCTATGGGACCATCCTCTTCATGTATGGGAAGCCTGAATCCAAGGACCCCCTAGGAGCAAACAAGCAGGAATTTCAGACAAGCTTACCTCCCTCTTCTATAGGGTGGTGACCCCTATGCTCAACCCCATCATATACAGCCTCAGGAACAAGGACGTGAAGTCCTCTGTGAAGAACCTGGTCCTATGCAAACATGTCACCCAGTGATAGTGGGGGCTCCTGATAGATCTTTATTGCCTAGTTTCTCTCAGGAGGGTCTCTGAGGATAAGATAAAGGGCCACTTTCATCAAAGGTGCATAGGCAAATCTGATTACACAGAAGGCTTTAAGTGAACAGGAAACATTTTTTTTTTATTTTTTATTTTTAATTTTTATTTTTTTTTTAAAGATTTTTATTTATTTATTTGACAGACAGAAATCACAAGTAGGCAGAGAGGCAGGCAGAGAGAGAGGTGGAGGCAGGCTTCCTGTGCAGCAGAGAGCCCGATGTGGGGCTCGATCCCAGGACCCTGGGATCATGACCTGAGCCGAAGGCAGAGGCTTAACCCACTGAGCCACCCAGGCGCCCCTGAACAGGAAACATTTAATGGGATATTTCTGCCCCATTCTAGAAGCACTTGGACAAAAGTATATACTATTATATATACTATATATAATATAGTGTATATATATATATATATATATATATACACTATTTATATAATACTATATACTATTGGTCAAGCCTTGGAGTTGTCTATCTCTCAGGTGCATACTGAACTACTTGATGTCCAGGAAAGATAACACTTTGAGTTTTATTTTTGACTTTCTTTCTTTTTTTTTTTCAGCGTAACAGTATTCATTGTTTTTGCACCACACCCAGTGCTCCATGCAATCCGTGCCCTCTCACACACCACCTGGTTCCCCCAAACTTCCACCCGCCCTGCCCCTTCAAAACCCTCAGATTGTTTTTCAGAGTCCATAGTCTCTCATGGTTCACCTCCCCTTCCAATTTCCCTCAACTGCCTTCTCCTCTCCATCTCCCCTTGTCCTCCATGCTATTTGTTATGCTCCACAAATAAGTGAAACCATATGATAATTGACTCTCTCTGCTTGACCTATTTCACTCAGCATAGCTCTAGTACATAGGGGGCTGCAAGTCCAGAATTTTCCTACCCTGACCATTGTACCAATATGAGAGTTGAAATGTTGGCACATGCAAAAACAGAGAGCACACACCCCTATAATTCCTTTCTCAAGAAGAAATTTTATTTATAAAGTTTTCCCAAAAAACAGCTAAAAATACATAATGGAAGGACTGGGACAGATATGATATATAAGACACAGTGGGGAATGGTCAAATGTCTGAAGACTGATAAAGTCTAATAAACGCTTAATACCAAATGTGCAAAGACAAATATATGAAGGAATTATTAGGAAATGCTTTGGGGTAAACAGGGACAACAAAGCAATGGTATAACTCCAGTTACAATTCCAGATGACTTAATTAAACTGAGAAATTTAGAAAAAGAAGTATAGTTACAACACATTGAAGGTCTCATCTTGTGAAGGATATGGAAGGAAGGGGAATCATGTGAATATAATTCACTGCATTGATACTGAAATAACAAAAGTATTCATATACTTGTTAGGGGCTTTTGGGTGCCTCAGTCAGTTAGTAGCTGCCTTCTGCTCAGGTTATGACCCCAGGGTCCTTGGATGGAGCAAGGTCAGACTCTGCTCAGCTACTCAGTGTGGAGTCTTTTCCCTCTCCTTCTGTCCTTCCCCTCTTGTTCTCTCTCTCCCCCTTTCTCTTTCTCTCTGATAAATAGAATCTTTAAAATATATATATATGCTGTGAATCTCCACGTTTACACATTTAAGAGAAAATAACAGTAGACAAGTATTAGCATAAAGACATTTGAAAGAATAAGATGATGATGAATGAGCAGAGAAACTTGATCACATGAAAAAAAGTCACTTACTGAACCTCAGTAGTTTTAAATCATTGCATATTAAACACATCACACATAGGACCCAGTTTTTTAAGGGGCTTCAAGGTTTCTAACATTAGGATAGATTAGGAGATCTATTGCAACCATTTTATTAATAGATTCAAGAAGAAAAAGTGATCTGATCAACAGATGTTGAGAAGTCACTTGATAAAACTTAACATAGATTTCTGACTTCTTAAAAGTAGAACACTTCAATAGAAGAAACTACCCCTAACATGAAAGGAAGTATCAGAACATCAGCAAGCAGTATGTCTATGACTTGGATGAGGTCACCAGTTTTCAATGTCTACATCATTTTGCAGTCTAGATAATTAGATAAGATGAGGAAAACAAGGAACATAAATATTGAAAAGAAGGAAAAAAGAATACTATCCACAAATGTTGTTTAGCTAAAGAAAATTTACTAAATGCCAAAACTACAACAATATTAAGACAGTACACAAGAGGGGTTGTATATAATTCACCACAGTTAGAAAAATTTTACAATACCTAAGGAAAATATATAAGAAGTATGAGAGGCCTATAAGAATATCATATAGTGATACAGTGATCATATATTAACAGGAGAAGTAATAAGATATCTTCATTTTGAAGAAGGAAAAGCACTGAACGTAAGCCTCAGGACATTAGTTATCCTCCAAGTGCCCTCATTCAAAGCCCTTCTCCCTCTTGTCAGCAGGTGGGAAGAGACATTCCCTACCCACTTTCCCATCCCTACAGCAGGTCCATCTTCTTAGTTGGGAGGGATGGTCCAATCCCTGAGGCAAACCTGAACGCTCCCTGATCTAATGGTCTCAGAAGCAAAGAAAACCAGCCTTCAACTCAGTCCATGCTTTTGGAGGTAATCAAAGAGTGTAGAATGGACCACTGACAAATGGAGGCTTTCACAGCTCTGCTTATGTGCTGATTACTTTCCACATTATGGCTCATAACCATTTATCTCAGGTTAGGATCACCCCTAAAATCTTCAAGAGATTACAGCATCCAATGAAAGTGTTTACTGACATGACCAAATCAAACAACCCAGATAGTCACAGACAACAGATGATGAAAGTAATTACCCAAATAGGTGAAATCAGAGCATTTCTTTTTAAATTATTTATTTATTTATTTATTTTAATCATTTTTTAAATTTATTTTCAGCATAACAGTATTGTTTTTGTACCACACCCAGTGCTCCATGCAATCCGCGCCCTCTCTAATACCCACCACCTGGTTCCCCCAACCTCCCACCCCCCCACCTCTTCAAACCCTTCAGATTGTTTTTCAGAGTCCATAGTCTCTCATTGTTCACCTCCCCTTCCAATTTCCTCCAACTCCCTTCTCCTAACTCCCCATGTCCTCCATGCTATTTGTTATGCTCCACGAATAAGTGAAACCATATGATACTTGACTCTCACTGCTTGACTTATTTCACTCAGCACAATCTCTTCCAGTCCCGTCCATATTGCTACAAAAGTTGGGTATTCATCCTTTCTGATGGAGGCATAATACTCCATAGTGTATATGGACCACATCTTCCTTATCCATTTGTCCATTGAAGGGCATCTTGGTTCTTTCTGCAGTTTGGCAACTGTGGCCATTGCTGCTATAAACATTGGGGTACAGATGGCCCTTCTTTTCACTACATCTGTATCTTTGGGGTACATACCCAGTAGTGCAATTGCAGGGTCATAGGGAAGTTCTATTTTTAATTTCTTGAGGAATCTCCACACTGTTCTCCAAAGTGGCTGCACCAACTTGCATTCCCACCAACAATGTAAGAGGGTTCCCCTTTCTCCACATCCCCTCCAACACATGTGGTTTCCTGTCTTGCTAACTTTGGCCATTCTAACTGGTGTAAGGTGATATCTCAAGGTGGTTTTAATTTGAATCACCCTGATGGCTAATGATGATGAACATTTTGTCATGTGTCTGATAGCCATTTGTATGTCTTCATTAGAGAAGTGTCTGTTCATATCTTCTGCCCATTTTTTTGATACGATTATCTGTTTTGTATGTGTTGAGTTTGAGGAGTTCTTTATAGATCCTGGATATCAATCTTTTGTCTGTACTGTCATTTGCAAATATCTTCTCCCATTCCGTGGGTTGCCTCTTTGTTTTGTTGACTATTTCCTTTGCTGTGCAGAAGCTTTTGATTTGATGAAGTCCCAAAAGTTCATTTTTGCTTTTGTTTCCTTTGCCTTTGGAGACATATCTTGAAAGAAGTTGCTGTGGCTGATATTGAAGAGATTACTGCCTATGTTCTCCTCTAGGATTCTGATGGATTCCTGTCTCACGTTGAGGTACAGAAATCAGTGGCTTTCTTATACACTAACAATGAAAATACAGAAAGAGAAATTAGAGAATTGATTCCATTTACTATAGCACCAAGAACCATAGGATACCTGGGAATAAACCTAACCAAAGAGGCAAAGGATCTGTACTTGAGGAACTATAGAACACTCATGAAAGAAATTGAAGAAGACACAAAAAGATGGAAGACCATTCCATGCTCTTGCATCGGAAGAATAAACATTGTTAAAATGTCTATACTGCCTAGAGCAATCTATACTTTTAATGCCATTCCAATCAAAATTCCACCGGTATTCTTCAAAAAGCTGGAGCAAATAATCCAAAAATTTGTATGGAACCAGAAGAGACCCCGAATCGGTAAGGAAATGTTGAAAAAGAAAAACAAAACTGGGGGCATCACGTTACCTGATTTCAAGCTTTACTACAAAGCTGTGATCACCAAGACAGCATGGTACTGGCATAAAAACAGACACATAGACCAGTGGAACAGAGTAGAGAGCCCAGATATGCACCCTCAACTCTATGGTCAGTTAATCTTCGACAAAACAGGAAAAAATATACAGTGGAGAAAAGACAGTCTTTTCAATAAATGGTGCTGGGAAAACTGGGCAGCTATATGTAGAAGAACGAAACTCGACCATTCTCTTACACCATACACAAAGATAAACTCAAAATGGATAAAAGACCTCTTTTTAAATTTTTTAAGATTTTATTTATTTATTTGACAGAGAAAGAGAGATCACAAGTAGGCAGAGAGGTGGAAGCAGTCTCCCCGCTGAGCAGGGAGCCCGATACGGGCCTGAGATCATGACCTGAGCCAAAGGCAGAGGCTTAACCCACTGAGCCACCCAGGCACCCAAATCAGAGCATTTCCAAACAAGACCCAGTCATGATCAAAACAAAACAAAACAAAAACAAAAAACCTTCAGCATTGAACTGGAGATTCCAGACAGGGCTGTTGGGCAAGAAAAGAGACAAGCCTACCAATTTTGAAGGAAAACAAAAGTTGTCATTATTCTCTGGTGTTATCATTGCCTACTATATACAAAATCTGAATACCTTTGAGATATATTACAAATATTGAAAAGAGTGTTCCTCAACACTAAATCAATCTACAAAAAAAAATCTATTGCGTTTCCACATTCCAGCAACGGATTATGAAATAATCTAAAACACACCAAGAAATGTAAATGTACATATTTGTATATTTAAATATATGCATGCACACTTATATATTTAACTATAAATTTTAAAATACCTATTTTTTGTGTTATGTTAGTCACCATATATAGCTTTGAGGTAGTGTTCCAAGATTAATTGTTTACATGTAACACCCAGTGCTCCATGCAATACTTGCCCTCCTTAATACCCACCACCAGGGTCACCCATCCTCTTGGTCCCCTCCCCTCTAAAATCCTGTTTTTCAGAGAGTCCCTCTAAAATCCTGTCTCTCAGTGAGTCTCCCTCTCTGATTTGCTCTCCTTCACTTTTCCTTTCCTTCTACTAATGTCCTCCATGTTATTGTTATTCCTTATGTTCCACAAGTAAGTGAAACCAAATGTTAATTGATTTTCTTGGCTTTGCTTATTTCACTCAGCATAATCTCCTCCAGCCCCATCCATGTTGACACAAAAGTTGGGTATTCATCCTTTCTGGTGGCTGAGTAATATTCCATTGTGTATATGGACCACATCTTCTTTATCCATTCATCTGTTGAGGGCATCTCATCTCTTTCCACAATTTGGTTATTGTGGACATTGCTGCTATGAACATTGGAGTACATATGGCCCTTCTTTTCACTACCTCTGTATCTTTGAGGTAAATACCCAGTAGTGCAATTGCCAGGGCATAGGGTAGCTCTGTTTTTAATTTTTTGAGGAATCTCCACATGGTTCCCCAAAGCGGCTGCACCAACTTGCATTCCCACCAAGAGTGTAAGAGGGTTCCCCTTTCTCCACACCCTTTCCAACATTTATTGTTTCTTGCCTTGTCAATTTTTGCCATTCTAACTGCTGTAAGATGGTATCTCAATGTGGTTTTGATTTGGATTTCCCTGATGGCTAATGATGATGAACATTTTTCATGTGTCTGTTAGCCATTTGTGTGTCTTCATTGGACAAGTGTCTGTTCATTTCTTCTGCCCATTTTTTGACTTGATTATCTGTTATTTGGTGTTGAGTTTGGGAAGTTCTTTATAGATCTTGGATATCAGCCCCTTTGTCTGTAGTGTCATTTGTGAATGTCTTCTCCCATTCCGTGGGTTGCCTCTTTGTTTTGTTGACTGTTTCTTTTGCTGTGCAGAAGCTTTTTATCTTCATGATGTCCCAAAAGTTCATTTTCACTTTTGTTTCCTTTGCATTTGGAGACGTGTCTTAGAAGAAGCGGCTGTGGCCGATGTCAAAGAGTTACTGCCTATGTTCTCCTCTAGGATGTTGATGGATTCCTGTCTCACATTGAGGTCTTTCATCCATTTTGAGTTTATCTTAGTGTATGGTGTAAGAGAATGGTCAAGTTTCATTCTTCTGTACATAGCTGTCCAATTTTCTCAGCACCATTTATTAAAGAGACTATCTTTTTTCCACTGTATATTTTTTCCTGCTATGTCGAAGATTATTTGACCACAGAGTTGAGGGTCCATATCTGGGCTCTCTACTCATTCCATTGGTCTATGTGTCTGTTTTTGTGCCAGTACCCTGCTGTCTTGGTAATCACAGCTTTGTATTTAGAATTGCCAATGCCTTGACCTTTGAGAAGGGTTCCTTAGAAATAAATCCTACATTTAAACTTTTTTCTTTAAAGCATGGTATTGGATGTTGATTTTTTTTCCTTTTTTTTTTGTTTTTTATTTATCTTTTTTTAAAAAATAAACATAAAATGTATTTTTATCCCCAGGGGTACAGGTCTGTGAATCACCAGGTTTACACACTTCACAGCACTCACTTTAGCACATACCCTCCCCAATGTCCATAACCCCACCCCCCTCTCCCAACCCCCCTCCGCCCAGCAACCCTCAGTTTGTTTTGTGAGATTAAGAGTCACTTATGGTTTGTCTCCCTTCCAATCCCATCTTGTTTCATTTATTCTTCTCCTACCCTCTTAACCCCCCATGTTGCATCTTTTTACAGTTCTAAGCACTGTTAACAATATCAGGAAGGTGTTTTGAGAGAGACCAATGGAAAGTTAAACATTCTACGTCTAACGTGAATACACTTCTTTTTGATTCAGAAAATAAAATCAAATTTTTGAAAGTAAAAAAAATATATATATATATTATATCACCACACAGGGGTATCTCTTGCAAAAGATCTCCAAGATGTTTAGGTATAAAATTGTTGATTATAACATGTTTTGAATGATACTAATATAGAGGAATGTTTCCTATTCATGGGCCAGGAAATTCACTGTGGAGATACTAGTTCTCCTCAAATTCATTTATAGATTCAATGTAATGCCGATTTATAAACCCCCAAATCATTATTCTACAATTTAAGAAGTTGGCTCCATAATGTATAGAGAAGAACAAAGGACTAAAAACAGCCCAGACACATTTGAAGATGTATTGGGTAGGGATATAGGGACATACCTTACAAGATATCAAAGTATACTATAAAGCAATATTGATTGGGGCAGCATAACATCAACATGGCAACAGACAAATAAACCAATGGAAAAGAATAGAGATCCCATACATCATACTAAGAAGAGAAAGGACAAGAACCATATGATCCTCTCGACTGATGCACCAAAAAACTTGACAAAATACAGCATCCTTTCTTGATTAAAACTCTCTACAGTGTAGGAATAGAGGGAACATCATTCTCATAAAAGCCATATATGAAGAGCCCACAGAGAATATCATTCTCAATGGGAAAAAACTGAGAGCTTTCCCCCTAAGGTCAGGAACCAGACAGGGATGACCACTCTCACCACTGCTGTTCAACTCAGTGCTAGAACTCTTAGCTTCAGCGATCAGACAACAAAAAGGAATAAAGGCTTCCAAACAGTCAAAGAAGAAGTCAAACTCTCACTCTTCACAGATGACTTGACACTTGATGTCGAAAACCCAAAAGACTCTACCCACAAGTTGCTAAGTCTCATATAGGAATTCAACAAAGTGGAGAGTATAAAAATCAGTGCACAGAAATCAGTTGATTTTCTATACAGTAACGATGAGACAGAGGAAAGAGAAATCAAAGAATCAATCCCATTTATAATTGCCCCCCAAAATCTTAAGAAGCCTAGGAATAAACCTAACCAAAGAGGCAAAGGATCTGAAAACTATAGAAAACTATAGAACACTCATGAAAGAAATGGAGGAAGACACAAAGAAATGGAAAAAACATTCCATGCTCACAAATAGGAAGGAGAAATCTTGTTAAAATGTCCATGCTACCCAGAGCAATCTACACGTACAGTGCAGTCCCCATCAAAATACCATCACCATTTTCCACAGAGCTGGAACAAATAATCCTAAAATTTGTATGGAAAGACCCTGAAGAGCCAGAGGAATGTTGAAAAAGGAAACCAAAGCTGGTAACCTCACAATTCTGGACTTCAAGCTCTATTACAAGGCCGTAATCCTCAAGACAGTATGCTACTGGCACAAAAACAGACACATAGATCAGTGGAACAGAATAGAGAACCCAGAAATGGACCCTCAATTCTACCATCAACTAATCTTCGACAAAGCAGGAAAGAACATCCAGTGGAAATAAAGACAGCCTGTTCAACAAATGGTGTTGGGGAAACTGGACAGCCACACAGAGAAGAATGAAACTGGACCATTTTCTTACACCATACACAAAATAAACTCAAAATGAATGAAAGACCTGAATGTAAGACAAGAATACATCAAAGTCCTAGAGGAGAACACACCCAGCAACCTCTTTGACTTTGGCTGCAGCAACTTCTTGCTAGACATGTCTCCTAAGGCAAGGGAAACAAAAGCAAAAGTGAAGTATTGAGACTTCATCAAGATTAAAAGCTTTTGCACAGCATAGGAAACAGTCGACAAACCAACAGACAACCTACAGAATGGGAGAAGGTATTTGCAAATGTCTTTTCAGATAAAGGGCTAGTACCCAAGATCTATAAAGAACTTATCAAATTCAACACCCAAAGAACAAATAATCCAGTCAAGAAATGGGCAGAAGACATGAAGAGACATTTCTGCAAAGAAGACAACCAAATGGCCAATAGACACCAGAAAAACTGCTCAACATCACTCAGCATCAGGGAAATACAGATCAAAATGACAGTGACATGCTACCACACCAGTCAGAACGGCTGAAATTAACAAGTGAGGAAATGATAGATGTTCGTGAGGTTGCAGAGAAAGGGAAACCCTCCTACACTGTTGGTGGGAATGCAAGCTGGTGCAGCCACTCTGGAAAACAGTATGGATGTTCCTCAAAAAGTTGAAAATAGAGCTACCCTACAACACAGCAATCGCACTACTGGGTATTTACCCTAAAGATACAAATGTAGTAATCCAAAGGGGCATATGCACCTGAATGTTTATAGTAGCAATGTCCAAAATAGCCAAACTATGGAAAGAACCTAGATGTCCATCAAGAGATTAATAGATAAAGACAATGTAGTATATATAAACAATGGAATATTATGCAGCCACCAAAAGAAATGAAATCTTGCCATTTGCAATAATTTTGGATGGAACCAGATGGTATTATGCTAAGCAAAATAAGTCAATCAGAGAAAGACAATTATCTTATGACTTCACCACATGTGGATTTTAAGAAACAAAACAGAGGCACATAGAAGAAAGAAGGGGTAAAAAATAGGACAAAATCAGAGAGGGAGACAAACTATAAGAGACTCTTAACTACAGGAAGCAAACTGAGGGTTATAAGAGAGGAGTGGGTGGAGGGATGGGGTAACTGCATGATGGGCATTAAGGAGGGCACCTGATGTAATGAGCACTGGGTATTATATGCAACTGATGAATCCCTGAACTCTACCTCTGAAACTAATAATATACTATCTGTTATTAATTGAATTTAAATGAAATATAACAAAAAAAAGAAGAGAGTTCCCAGATATGGATACATGCATGTTTGGATACTTGATATATAACACACGTGATGTATTACACACCACTGGAGAGAGGATGGGTCATAAATGCAAACAGGACAGTTGGAAATACATGTACCAAGGAGAAATGTATAAAAATATTTATAGCAGCATTCAACTAGGAGGCAACCCAATCATCCATCAATGTGGAGTGTATAAATAAACCGTGCTACATTCATATAATGGAATTTAGCAATACAAATGAATGAATTTAGCCATACTCCTAAATATTAATGAATCTAGCAAAAAAAAATAATATTGACTAAAGAACAAGTCAAAAAGAAAACCTACAAAGACTGAATTTATATTGAGGGTTTTTTATTTGTTTATTTGCTTTTTATTTTTAGAAGACTTTTTTAAATTCTTTTTTAATAATATTTTTTTTAAATTTCTTTTCAGTGTAACAGAATTCATTGTTTATGCACCATACCCAGTGCTCTATGTAATATGTGTCCTCCATAATACCCACCACAAGGCTCACGCAACTTCCCATCCCGCTCCCTTCCAAAACACCCAGTTTTAAAGATTTTATTTATTTTTTTTTGTCAGAGAGAGCAGGAACACAAGCAGGGGTAGCTTCAGGCACAGGGAGAAGCAGGCTCCCTTCTGAGCAAGGAGACAGATGTGGGACTCAATTCCAGGACCCTGGGATCATGACCTGAGCCAAAAGCAGATGCTTAACCAACTGAGCCACCCAGGTGTCCCACATTGAGTTTATAAAGAGGAAAGCCTAAACTATACTGTTTAAGGATGTGTACTAGGCCATAAAATTAAAAAAAAACAAAAAAACAAAAAAACAAAAAACAAGGAAATGATTAAAACTCATCAGGAATGTGGTTATCTCTGGGAGGAGAGGGAGAGGATAGATTGGGAAGAAATACCCAGGGAGCTTCCAAGGTACTGACAATGTTCTCCTTAAATTAGGAGATTATTGCTTTATTAGTCTTTCAATTAAATCTATGAGTTTAATGTACTTTCATACACATTTGCATATTTGTGTTACTTTTCACATGTTAAATTCCTAAAGTATTAAATTCTACAACACAATATCACTTCTCATCTTTCAGATTGGCAAAGACCAAAAAGAGTTCTTGACAGACTAAAATACTATGTTAGCAGAGTCTGGAAAACAGACATGTTCATATGCTAATGACAGGAATGTGTGAATTTGTCAATACCTATCAAAATTGCAAATGTACAGGAACAGGCGTATTTTTACTAAGTGACAAATTATGAATTCACAAGGAAATCTGTTGTAGCATTGATTGTAATAGCGCAAGATTGCAAAAGTTTGGAAGATCTAAATGTCTATCACTATTACACTGGTAATTAAATGATGGCACAAACTTAAATGGAACATATGCAGCCATTCCAAAAACAAGGTAGTATATTGCCTGGCCCAGTCATTTAGAAGAATAAGGCAGAGTATGACTTGGGCTCAAATCATGAGCTCAGGATTCTGGGAACAAGCCCTGAATGGAGCTCCCTGTTCATGGGGAGTGTGCTTCTCTCTCTCCCTCTGCCCATCTCCCCACTCAAGGCCTGTGTGTGTCTCTCTCTCCCTCTCTCTCTCAAATGAATAAATAAAATATTTTTTAAAGAGGCAGAATTACACATTTTTTCCAGATACATATACCCAAGATATTTTGTTCGTTGAGAAAATCCAGATATTTAAAAAGAGCACACCTGTGCAATGTTTGTCACTGTCTTAACATCTTGCTTTTCTCACTCAGCAATATCCATAGAATATCTCTGGGGGAAAAAAGCATAAGGACATTGCTAACATTGGTTGCCTTGAGGGAACAATGGTATGTGACAAGATAGGAGCTTAATTTTTACTCTATATTCATTTATATTGTTTAAATTTTGATTCAGGTACAAAGAACACCTCCTAATGGGGTGATAATCATGATGACGAATCGAGGAGGAGGATGAAATCAATGGTGATAAACAGAATCAGATGTACTGAGACTGAAATCCAGCTCTGCCATTCACAAAAGATGGAGTCCTTGGTAAATTGATTACCTTTTAAAGCCTATTCCCTGGAGTAAGAAACTAGGGACATAATAGAACATTTCAAGCTATACTACAAAGCTATAGTAATCAAAACAGTGTGATGCTGACACAAAAAAAGACACATAGATCAGAAAAACAGGATAACACAACCAGAAATAAACCTGTGCTTATCTCCTCAATTTACAACAAAGGAGGCAAGAATACACAATGGATAGTCTCTTTAATAATGGTGTTGAAAAAACTGGAGAACTACATGCAAAAGAATAAAAACTGGACTACTTTCTTATATCTTACACAAATGTGAAATAAAAGTGGAGTAGCGACCAAAAGGTAAGACCTGACCATAAAACTCCTAAAAGAAAACATAGGCAACAATCACTTGCCCATCAGTTTCAACAACATTTTTCAGGATATGTCTCCTCAGACAAGGAAAACAAAGGCAAAAATAAACTCTTGGACTGTATTTAAAAAGCTTTTCAAAGTGAAGAAAATCATCAGCTAAACAAAAAGGCAACTTACTGAATGAGAAGATACTTGCAAAGAACATATTTGCATACTATAAAAATATATAAATAACGCATACAACTCAACACCAAGAAAACAAATAATATGATAAAAAAAAAATGGGCAGAGGATCTGAATAGACATGTCTCCAAAGATGACCTGCAGAGGGATAAGGGAAACATGAAATGATGCTCAACATCACTATCATCAGGAAAATGCAAATTAAACCCAAAATGAGATACCATCTCACACAAGTCAGAAAGCTGAGAATCAATATGGCAAGAAATAACGTGTGCTGGTGAGGAAGTGGAGGGAATGTTGAAATGAAGGTTTGTGAAGTCTCTGTCAGTGCCTGGCACATGGGAGCACCTCACTCAGTGTAGCCAGTACTGCTGCTGTTGTGAGACATGTGTCCTGCCTCCCCATTCTGGATGTTTAGGACTCAGCAGGGGGACAACATACTCTGGCTCTGAATCGAGCACTGGCTTCTCTGGGAGCCCAGGGAAAGCTCAGGAGGAAACCAGCATCCACTATACACTCTTCTCCATCTCCAGGTGACCGTGTCCCAGTCGTTATCTCTAATTGGGACAGGAAGGTGGTCCCTGGAGGCCCCAGGTATGTATAGGGCCTGTACCCTGTGCACATTTGACATTCCAAACTTTAAATTGCTTCTGGGACTAACAGGGTCCCTGTGGGAGTTCACAGCTACTTCTTGAGGACTCCTTTCACTGCTGGGGAAGATGTACCTGTGGGATTTCTGGGCTTCAGACCAGGATGACGGGTCTTCTCCATGAAGAGTCTGTAGCTGAGACACCCAGTTAGCCTGCACATCTAGGAGGAAGGATGTGAGAGAAACCCCACCAGAGGCTAAAGTTTCCATAGGGATGTAGGGGAAGAAGACGACATAGGATCTCAGAAGTGAAAGAAGTCCACCACGGGAGTGTCTGGCATCCAGGGTCTGGTGAGGGCACAGTGAGGAGCTGAGAATTGGGTCTCAAATCAGGAGACTCGGAGAAGTGGCTGCAAGCAGGATGCAGGTGGGAAGCACTAATTGTGGTGGGGACAGGGCTGGTGGGCATGACTTTTGCAGAGCATTTTCTGAAAATGGACTTTCCTCCTCCCCCTGCCTCTGCTCCAAGCACCTTCCAGCTGCAACCAGCTGTGAGAAGCTGATACTGGAGCAGGGAGGAGCAGCTGAGGCTAAGCCCAGGCAGTCCCTCCTGCTCTACAGAGCTCACCACTGACCAAGCCCTGCCCCGACACTGCTGTTCCATCCTCCCCAGGAGGAACACAGAGTCCTGGGAAGAAGGCAGCCTGATTTCCACCCCATCCTGCTGAGATTTCCCAGAAGACTGAGCCTTTCACGGGGTCAGAGGTCAGCAGACAGGCAAGCTGGGACTCATCCTGTGATGCCCAGTCTGAGGCTAGTTCTGTTCTCCTCACTTTCTTTCTACCCCTTATTCATGGGGATACCTCCCAAGATCCCCAATGGATGCCTCAAATCACAGACAGTACTGAACTCTATATATCCTGTTTCTTCCTATATACACTGTACCTGTGATACCACTGATACCTGTTTAATTTACAAATCTGACACAGTGAGAGGTTAACAATAACCAATAATAACATACAATAATTATAACAACATCCCATAATAAAGTTATGTGAATGTGGTCTCTCCCTCACAGTATCTTATTATACTGGACTCCCTTTCTTCCTGTGACAATGCAAGATGATAAAATGGCCACATGATGAGCCACAGTGAGGTAAGTGACCTAGACAGTGAGATGCAACATAAGGCTACTCTTGACCTTGTGACCACAGGTCAGAAATGCTATCTTCTGCTCCAAACCATAGTTAGAGGTGATGGCAGGGCGGGAACTGAAGCTTTGGAAAGCAAAATGTGAGGGAGAGACGTTATCATATTGAGAATGTTTTCCCCTGAATACAAAGTAATTTCTAGCCATTGTATTAGGAAATTTGATAATATTGGGGTACCGGGTGACTCCGGTGGTTAAGCTTCCTGCTCTTGATATTAGCTTAACTCATGATCTCATGATTGTGTGAAGAGCCTGCTTCAGGTTCTGAGCTCAGTAAGGAGTCTGCTTGAAATCCACCTTCCCCTCTGTTCCCCAACCCACTCCCACAACTGCTCTTTCTCTCTCAAATTATCAAAAAGTTAAAAAGAAAATCTGGTAATATTGAAGAGATACAAAGAGGGATCCATATTGATTTTGCTATAACTTATTTTCAGTCGCTCTTTTTTTAAAGATTTTATTTATGTATTCAACAGAGACACATACCACAAGTAGGCAGAGAGGTAGGCAGAGAGAAAGTGGGAAGCAGGCTCCCCACCGAGCAGAGAACCCAATGCAGGGCTCGACCCCAGGACCCTGAGATCATCACCTGAGCGGAAGGCAGTGGCTGAAACCACTGGGCCACCCAGGTGCCCCTCTTTTCAGTCACTCTTAATCAAATATATTATTTACCTAATTGAGATCAAACCAGTGTGTACAATTTTGTATTCTCTCATTTATTACTAAAGTGTAATGATGCAGCTGTGTAAAAATTATAAATATAACTTTAATGTCTAATATTCCATTATATGAAGTGCACTGTCAGGTATTTATTGGTAGACAGTTATTTTGTTTCCTGTATTCATGCATAATATGGCTGTGATGAATGTCTTTATTGAGACACTGGTCCTCCATTCTCATTGTTCCTTTAGAATTTTTTCTGAAAGCTTAGAGGTGGAATTGCTGAGTTATATAGGTTTTTTAAGTTTCTGTTCTTCTCTGCAAACTGCTCTCCAGGGAGGCTGATTGACAATGCATGAGGCTCTGGACAGCATTGTGTTCCCTTCTCTCTTTTTTAAAAAATATTTTATTAAAAAAAAACAATCTGAAGGGTTTGAAGAGGTGGGGGGGTGGGAGGTTGGGGGAACCAGGTGGTGGGTATTAGAGAGGACACGGACTGCATGGAGCACTGGGTGTGGTACAAAAACAATGAATACTGTTATGCTGAAAATAAATTTAAAAAAAGATTAAAAAATATTTTATTGATTGATTTGAAGGAAAGAGAGAGAGAGCATGAGTAGTGAGGTAGTGGAAGAGGGATGGGGAGACAGGCCGACTCCACACCACACACGGAGCCTGATGATGTCCTCTCCCAGGACCTCAAGATCATGACCTGAACTGAAGGTAGCTGCTTACCCAACTGAGCCACCCACTGTTCCATTCCTTTTCTCAGATGCCTGATAGTTCCAGAAATAATTAGTGACAAGACCCAGGTGTCACACCTGTAAGATGCAGCCAGGAAGGTAAGAGCTTCCCTTCCTTTCCTGGCTCTCACAGGCTGCCTCCAGTCCACCTGGAACTGTGTCAGAGCTCTCTGTTTTCTTCCATCCTGAGTCTCCTCCAAAGCCTGACACAGCACTATTTCCTGCTGGCCATATCTTGATGGGAAACCAAGGACTCAGATCACCTCTTCACTCACACACACATACACAAACAAACACACACCACACACACACCCAAAGGAATAAGCTGTCACCTTACACCCAAGACTGCTCTCTGCCTGGTGAGGACAGCGTTGGGCACTCCATGACAGAGTTGGGATGCCCTGGGAGTGTTTTCATGATGCACATGGGGAAACGGAGGCCTGGGGCTTGCTCAAGTTACACAGAATATTTATGTCCCAGGCAGGGACAGGTCCCACAGCTCTGAGTTCAGTGTGCAAGATCCTCCTAGCTATTCCGTTCATTCCAATTGAACTACCTTTCGTTCAGCAACTTTGACATGACAGTCACTAAGGACTTCCAGGGCAGAAGCTCTCACGTGGTTCAAATCCTGCACATCACTCATGCCCACAGCACACTGCTCATGGGAAGAAGTTTCTGTATGCACAGCTCTGGCTCACGGGAGTGGACAGGATGGCTTCTCTAACAGAAGCCACTCTCCTTGGCCTCTCCAGCCACAGCATATCTTTAGGACCATTGAATCCTGCTTGTGGCATGGACTGCAGTGTTTCCTTTGCCTTTTCTAGGAAAAGGAAGGGGCTGGGAGAGCCACTGGGAGGCATGGGACACAAGTTGGGGCAGAGGTTCATGGCGGAGCACACAGAGTGGGCCTGCATGAGCAGACGGGAGCACCCTCACGTGCTGAATTGAGGGATGGGGGAAGGGCCCTAGGCTTGCACAGAAAATACCATGAAACCCATGTTTGCATCATGAGGGAGACCTCTCCCGGCTCAGAGCAATGTTCCTCTGCAGGGCACAACTTGTATCTCCTTCTCCTTCCAGAAACATCTGGCAGTGTCTGCAGACACATTTGGTGGTCACAGCTCAAGGAGCAAGTGCTATTGGCAGCAGGTGGGCAGAGGTCAGGGATGGTCCTAAACATCCTCCGATGCACAGGACAGCCCCACACAACAAGGAGCGCTCCAGCCCCAAGTGTCACTAGTGCCGAGGCTGACAAAGTCTGGGGTCAGTGCAGGGCGGGAGTCACTCTGCCTGACAGAGTATCTCACATAAACTCCAACCATGACTGAAGTAAGAGCAGGCTGGGCTATGAGACAGAGCAGAGAGCACACAGAGCTGGTACTGCAGAGACAGACTCTGCAACATCTGTGCAAGACAGTGTGGCAGCTATTTGGTGGGAAGAACCCAGATGTGGGGACTGTGATCCAACACCGGCAATCGTGTTCAATTTCAAGGACCAAATCTTTGGCTACTCTGAGCTTTGCTTACTTTTTTTTTTTTTAAAGATTTTATTTATTTATTTGACAGAGAGAGATAGAGATCGCAAGTAGACAGAGAGGCAGGCTGAGAGAGGGGGGAAGCAGCCTCCCCGCTGAGCAGAGAGCCCAATGCGGGGCTTGATCCCAGTACCCTGAGATCATGACCTGAGCCAAAGACAGAGGCTTAACCCACTGAGCCACCCAGGCGCCCAGCTTACTTTTACCTATAACACCTGAATGACACTGTCTTCTCTGTGGATGTTTTTCAAAGAATATAGCACAGAATAGATGTTCATTAATATTAACTACTCGTCATCTACCCTCTGCCCATGCCTACACACACACACACAAACACACACACACTCATGACACACACACATACCTGCGTGTACACACCACTGCGGTTAAGAAAGAGCTATAGAAATATTACAAATGAGAATTCTGGCAATTGTAGCTCATAGTCTGTCAATCCTCTACCCAATGGCATGTAAGTCTTCCATTAAGCTAGCTGCTTGTAGGGAACCCAAGAATGGAGGCAGAGAGCCAGAATATTACAGAAGAATACAGTATAAGCATAAAAGGGAAAAAGAAGAAAACATTCCTTAGTCATCCCTGAATAAGAATGTCACCAATATTCTAATGCACTGGGATTAGATGTATTAGATGTTAATGCCATACATCCTGCTGTCTGATAACTTACAATCTGCCCTGTTATTAAGAACTGAGTTAACTGGTCAATAAGCTGCTTGGCTGTCATCCCATAGTGTGGGTTCACTCACTCCAATTACTCCTTCTGTGGCCTTCATGAATTCTTCCCCGTGAGGGAACTTCCCCCACATATTGCCTTTAATATGTATTAGAATAGGCAGATCCCAATTCTGACAATAGGCAAGTCTGTTGCTGAGGGTGGGCAGACTAAGGAAGGATCCCTCATATGGTTGAACTTTTACCTAGGCTTCATTCTGTCTCCATGGGGATTAGCACTTTTAAACAAGTTCCTTCCAAATGTAATCAATGTTTAATGAGGCTTGAAATTTTGGTAGTTGTAAGAATAGGATCAGCTTGCGGATTCTCTTCTCTATGAATCTAGGAAAGCCCAGATTAAGTGAAATTTCTATTCATTTACATCAAATACAAAAAATTTACAGCATTTTCCCATGCTCATCAAAAGAGGGGAAAAGCCCTCCTTGACTGAGGATTAGCTCTGCTGGGCTCAGGTCCTGTCTCTATCACCACCTTGCTCAGAAGACTTGGACAGGTCACTTCCCCTTTCTGGGCCTCAATGCAGTATTTGTAAGCCCTCTTCCAGCCCTGACCATTCCCCATCTAAGATCTAAGCACACTCCTACCTACTGTCTCTTTCAGTCATTTATCTCTTATGCACATATGTTGTCCTGTTCTGTAGCACAGAGTGATGGTGTACCAGATGCCTGAGACTTTTCTCAAGAAAGCCTCCTGTGCTGCATTTGTCCTTGGCTGATGACAGAAGGCATAGCACATGGAAAAAGCCAACTGGTCCTCCCCTGTGGCAAGGTTCATAATCCTGGGACTCTCAGACTACCCAAAGCTGGAGAAAATATTCTTTGTGCTCATCCTCCTGATGTACCTGGTCATACTGCTGGGAAATGGGGTCCTCATCCTGGTGACTGTCCTTGACTCCCACCTGCACACATCCATGTACTTCTTCCTGGCGAACCTCTCCTTCCTGGACATCTGCTACACAACCACTGCAGTCCCCCTGATTCTCGACAGCTTCCTGACCCCCAGGAAAACCATCTCCTTCTCAGCCTGTGCCATGCAGATGTTTCTTTCCTTTGCCATGGGAGCCACAGAGTGTGTGCTTCTGGGCATGATGGCATTTGATCGCTATGTGGCCATCTGTAACCCCCTTAGGTATCCCGTGGTCATGAGCAAGGCTACCTATGTCCCCATGGCTGTCAGCTCTTGGGCTATTGGTGGTACGGCTTCTGTAGTACAAACATCTTTGACAATTCAACTGCCTTTCTGTGGAAACAACATCATTAACCACCTTGCCTGTGAGCTATTGGCTGTCCTAAAGTTGGCCTGTACTGACATCTCCATCAATGTAATCAGCATGGTGGTGACCAATGTTGTGTTACTGGGAGTCCCAGTTCTGTTCATCTCCATCTCTTATGTGTTCATCATTGTTACCATCCTGAGGATCCCCTCAGCTGAGGGGAGGAGAAAGGCCTTCTCTACCTGCTCTGCCCACTTCACTGTGGTAGTGATCTTCTATGGGACCTTATTTTTCATGTATGGGAAGCCCAAGTCTAAGGATCCCCTAGGTAATGACAAGGAGGACCTTTCAGACAAGCTCATCCCCCTTTTCTATGGGGTGGTGACCCCCATGCTCAACCCCATCATCTACAGCCTCAGGAACAAGGATGTGAAGGTTGCTGTGAGGAACCTGGTGGCTCAGAAATGTTTCGCCCAGTAATGGAGGGCTGTGTTCCCAACCTATGGAATAAAGGACTTCTGATCATTAGAGCTGCCATCTGAAAGACAAATAACGTGATCCAGAATCCTCTCTTGCCCTTTTGTCCATTTTCAGAGAATGTTTAACTTTTTAGAGTATATATTCTGAGTTTTAGCCATACAACTGAGAGTTTTGACAGATGCCACACAACAGATCTCTAATTGAATACAAAAAGTCATTCTGAACACATGATAAAACCAAGGAGAGAGGAACCAGCCATGAGACTGAGCTTGGTGAATGGCCTGCACTATATGAGCTACATAGTCTGTGCACAGAAGAGAGAGGGCGCTCCCAGCACTGTTGCCATCCCTCTTGGAATCCCCAGGAAGAGTCACAGGAACAAGGAGGAAGTGAGAATTTTCATTTTGGACTGTTTTTGAAAGAGAGTCAGTTTGGCTGAAGTATAAGAAGAGACAAAGACAAGTTCTCCACCTAGAAGGCTTTTGGGTGGGAACAAGCTATTCTGGAACACCCCATTTCTTCTTAGCTATGAGAAAATTGAGGCTATTTTTTCTCAATGCCCTTCACATTATGAAACACCGTTAGGCAGTTAATGGCAAGGAAGAGTATAGAGTTTGAACTTGATGCTCATCACTTACAGCAATTCACACTAGAAAAGCTAGTATTTGATTGGGTAATAACTCACATTCTAGAAAAAAGAAAGATGATACAGATATAGATAGACAGACAGATAGAGGCTAAATATTTGGGGGCTAATATTTGACACGTTTCTTTGTTCCAGGACTTCTCAAAGTCTTTAATATGCCACAGTACACTGTGAATGTCCAAGAGATGTAAACTTGGTAGCATTTCCTGAGCCTCCATAGTTCAGCAGGATAAAAACTGGGAAACTTTTTCTTACCTATGACCTTCGGTGGGTTGCTTAACCTATTTCAGTCTATTTCTTCATATTTTACACCTAGCCCCTTGATTTTACATGAATTACTAATTATAGATAACTGCTTTGTAAATGGTAAGCACAATGGAGCTATTAGATACCAGTTTTGGTCGTATCATGAATGTTGCCCAATGCTGTGTGCCATGTGGAACAGAGTAAGACACCGTCCCTATATAGAGCAATAGACACACAAGGTAAATGAAAGATTCGGAGGTGTTAGCAGGTGAATAGAAGCATTTTTATGGCAAGTTCTATGAAATTCTATGAATATGGCAGACTTATGTAAAAAGAGAATTTAGAAAGTGAATACTTTTTTGAGAACAGATCTTGGAAGTTTTTTATTCAAGTGATATTTACATTTTCTTATATTTATTAGGAATGAATTGCCTAAGGATTAGTGTTTGTTTAATAAAATTTCTGATTCTAATGTTAGTCCTCATACTACTTTCTACTTTGTACCAGTAGGGAATAATCTTTCTCTTGCAAATACACAAATGCCTTCTAGTGGCCATTTAAGCAAACTTCAGACGCTTAGTACAGCCATGCAATATCATTATTAGAAGAGGTTTCAGGGATTTTCTTGTTCAACGCTATGCACAGGATGTATGCTGTTCCTGTCCAATGTCCCTGATCCCAGTCAAATGGCATTAGCTTGCACAACTCCAGTAACAAAGAATTCAGTACTTCCAGAGTCTAGCTTTTTTGTTCAGCCCTTGCAAACTCTTCCTTGATTTATGCTTAATTACACCCTCCAGTAGCTTCTACCTTCACTCCAAATTAGGTTTAGTGCCTCTACGTGAGATGTACCCAATCTCTTTCCTTCTTGTATGTGAAGGTATTCTGGTCTCCTAAATCCCCTGCAGCCCACACAGCCCCAGGCCTTCCTCCCAAGCCAAATGTTCTTTGTGCATATCCTTGTGATCTATTTAGTGCTCCTGCTGGGCAATGGGGTCCTCATCCTGGGGACTGTGTCTACCTCATACCAGCACATGATCATGCACATCTTCCCTGGGAACCCATCCTTCTTATAAATCTGCTACACAAGCTCCTCTGCCCCCCTCATTCTCAATAGCTTCCTAATCTGCTGGAAAACCATCCCATTCTCTGCCTAGGCTGTGCAGATGGTTCTCTCCTTTGCCATGGGAGCCACACAGTGTGTGCTTCTGGGCATGATGGCATTTGATCTCTATCTGGTCATATGTAACCTCCTCAGATACCTAGTAGTGATGAGCAAAGTTGTCTATGTGCCCATTGCTGGTGACTACTGGACAGCTGGAAGCATGACTGCCATGGTACAAACATCTTTAGTGACATGATTACCCTCCTGTGAGGACAACTTCATTAACCACTTTACCTGTGAGATCCTGGCTGTCCTGAAGTTGGTCTGTACTGACATCTTATCAATGTGATTGATCACTATGGCAGTGGCCAATGTGATCTTTCTGGGCAGTCCAGCTCACTACACTTTCATCTCCTATGTGATTATCATTGCTGCCAACCTGAGGATACCCCCAGCTCAGAGAAGGAAAAAGGCCTTTTCTACCTGCTCTGCCTACCTCACATTCATGGTCATCTTCTACAGAACTTTGCTCTTTGTATATGGAAAGCCCAAATCCAAGGACCCCACTGGAGGCAGACAAGCAGGATGTTTCAGACAAGCTCACCTCCCTCTTCGATGGGGTGGTGACCCCTAGGCTCAATCCCATCATCTACAGCCTCGGGAATAAGGATGTGAAGGCTACTGTGAAGAACCTGGTCCTACACAAACACGTCATCCAGTGATGGTGGAGTGGTCTTGATAGATCTCTATTCCCTAGTTTCTCTCACCTGAGGGGATCAGAGGATAAGATAAAGGGCCAATTTTGTCAAAGGTGCATAGGCAAATCTGATTGCACAGAATGCTTTGTGTGAATAAGGAAGCATTTAATGGGACGTTTCTGTCCCATTCTAGAAGCACTTCTACACAAATATATACTATTGTCAAGCCTTATACTCATCTATCCTTGGGATGAAAACTGAGCTACTTGATGTCCAGGGAAAATAACTCTTCAAGTTTTAATTTTAACTTACAAAAAGCTCTAGGCTATAGATCTGTAATTCAATTGCTCCCTGACCTCTTTCTTTGAACATGTTTGGATGGGTCCTTGATTCATATACCTTTCAACATATCCTACTCCATATTAAACAAGAGTAGTATTTATCTCTGTGCTCATTGTTTCTTTCTCCCTATTTTCATATTAACTCCTAAAATTGAATTGTTCTCTTCCTGTGTCTTCAAAATTGACCTCTTTTCCTGTCCTCCACCATGGTCGCCACCAGAAAACCATTCACACCTCGGGGGCACAGAGGAGAGTGCGTAGGTGGTGGCAAAACTGATGTAAGGGTCAAAGACCCATGCCTTTTTCCTTTCCCCTTGTTGAGTATGTTATTCACCCCCTTGCTTCTGTCCCTGGATAGCTGAGACCTCCCAGAGCTCATCAGAGTGATGTGGAAACTGAGATGTATTTAGGAGAATCAAATGAATTCTCTTAACTTCCTGACCTGGCTCGACCATGCATGCAGCCAACTGGTGACCATCAGTTGCTTTTCTGCCAAAGAATACCCAGCCCTACATGTCAGTCAGAGGGAGAGGAAGGTGAGGTACACCAGCAGATATCTAAGAAAATCCCCCATGACTGTTGAGGAATTCCAAGCGACTTCCCAATAGTGAACAATCTAGAAGTCCACTTAAAAGAATGAGCGGAATAGAAAGCCTCAGAGAGCTGACATGAACTTTTATCCCAACAGGGAGGAAATAAACTAGTCATCAAAACAAACAGCCTTTCCTGGAAAGAGTTATTGCAGGAAGATGGTGAGACAGTGAAAAAAAATCTCAGTGGGTTCTGTGTGGAATTTGGGAGGCTATTGGATCAATAAAACAAAAGCCATCGATCAAAGAGAAGCTAGGAGCAGAAAAGGTGACTGGGAGATAAAAATTTGACCTAGGGAAAAAATTGACATTGTCAATTAAATAAAATCCAGGAGAAAGTATTTAAAAGTACACAAAACAATACTAAAACTGAATTTTTAAAATACAAGGAACTTAAGTTTCTCTCTGAGGCTAAGAGGGAAAAAAGAAGAGAGGGAGAGCGAGCAAAAGAGAGAAGTTGGTTATTTAAGAACAGGTAACAAACATAAAATGTACACCATGGGAATCCATTAAGTAACTCAGGAGGAGAAAACAGAATAGATGAAAGACAAATAACAAAGGAGGAGAAAACCATTACACTGAACAGAAATTCTGCATGTTGATTCAAAAATCAATCACCAGATTCTTGGAGAGGAGTCAAGATGGCGGAGAAGTAGCAGCTGAGACTACTTCATTGCGGGAGATCAGCTAGATAGCTTATCTAAAGATTGCAAACACCTACAAATCCAACGGGAGATCGAAGAGAAGAAGAACAGCAATTCTAGAAACAGAAAATCAACCACTTTCTGAAAGGTAGGACTGGCGGAGAAGTGAATCCAAAGGGACGGGAAGATAGACCGCGGGGGGAGGGGCCGGCTCCCGGCAAGCGGCGGAGCCACGGAGCACAAAATCAGGACTTTTAAAAGTCTGTTCCGCTGAGGGACATCGCTCCAGAGGCTTAACCGGGGTGAAGCCCACGCGGGGCCAGTGTGGCCTCAGGTCCCGCAGGGTCACAGAAGGATCGGGGTGTCTGAGTGTCGCAGAGCTTGCAGGTATTAGAACGGGGAAGCCGGCTACAGAGACGGAGCCGAGGAGTGAGCTCACAGCTCGGGCTTACCTTGAACCGGTCACAGGCTCGGTGAGCTCGGAGCGCAGCCGGAGGCCAGGCAGACGGGAGTAATTGGGCGCTGTTCCATGAGGGCGCACTGAGGAGTGGGACCCCGAGCTCTCGGCTCCTCCGGGCCGGAGACTGGGAGGCCGCCATCTTCATTCCCGTCCTCCGGAACTCTACGGAAAGCGCTCAGGGAACAAAAGCTCCCGAAAGCAAACCCGAGCGGATTACTCAGCCCGGCCCCTGGTAAGGGCTGTGCAACTCCGCCTGGGGCAAAGACACTTGAGAATCACTACAACAGGCCCCTCCCCCAGAAGATCAACAAGAAACCCAGCCAGGACCAAGTTCACTTACGAGGAGTGCAGTTTCAATACCAAGGAGAGCAGCGGAATTCCAGAGGAGGAGAAAGCAAAGCACGGAACTCATGGCTTTCTCCCCATGATTCTTTAGCCTTGCAGTTAATTGGATTTTTTTTTTCAATTTTTTTCTCTTCTTCTGCTAAATTTTTTTAAACTTTTACCCTTTTCTTTTTTAACGTTTTTTAACTAGTTTATCTAATATATATATATATTTTCTCCTTTTTATATTTTTTTCATTATTGGTTTTCTTTTATTTGTTTCTTTTTTCTTTTCTCTCTCTTTTTTTTTTTTTCTTTCTGAACCTCTTTTTATCCCCTTCCCCCCCCCCTCACGATTTGGGATCTCTTCTGATTTGGCTAAAGCATATTTTCCTGGGGTTGTTGCCACCCTTTTAGTATTTTACTTACTCCTTCATATACTCTTATCTGGACAAAATGACAAGGCGGAAAAATTCACCACAAAAAAAAGAACAAGAGGCAGTACCAAAGGCTAAGGACCTAATCAATACAGACATTGGTAATATGTCAGATCTAGAGTTCAGAATGACTATTCTCAAGGTTCTAGCCGGGCTCGAAAAAGGCATGGAAGATATTAGAGAAACCCTCTCGGGAGATATAAAAGCCCTTTCTGGAGAAATAAAAGAACTAAAATCTAATCAAGTTGAAATAAAAAAAGCTATTAATGAGGTGCAATCAAAAATGGAGGCTCTCACTGCTAGGATAAATGAGGCAGAAGAAAGAATTAGCGATATAGAAGACCAAATGACAGAGAATAAAGAAGCTGAACAAAAGAGGGACAAACAACTACTGGACCACGAGGGCAGAATTCGAGAGATAAGTGACACCATAAGACGAAACAACATTAGAATAATTGGGATTCCAGAAGAAGAAGAAAGAGAGAGGGGAGCAGAAGGTATATTGGAGAGAATTATTGGAGAGAATTTCCCCAATATGGCAAAGGGAACAAGCATCAAAATCCAGGAGGTTCAGAGAACCCCACTCAAAATCAATAAGAATAGGTCCACACCCCGTCACCTAATAGTCAAATTTACAAGTCTTAGTGACAAAGAGCAAATCCTGAAAGCAGCCCGGGAGAAGAAGTCTGTAACATACAATGGTAAAAATATTAGATTGGCAGCAGACTTATCCACAGAGACCTGGCAGGCCAGAAAGAGCTGGCATGATATATTCAGAGTACTAAACGAGAAAAACATGCAGCCAAGAATACTATATCCAGCTAGACTATCACTGAAAATAGAAGGAGAGATTAAAAGCTTCCAGGACAAACAAAAACTGAAAGAATTTGCAAACACCAAGCCAGCTCTACAGGAAATATTGAAAGGGGTCCTCTAAGCAAAGAGAGAGCCTAAAAGTAGTAGATCAGAAAGGAACAGAAACAATATATAATAACAGTCACCTTACAGGCAATACAATGGCACTAAATTCATATCTCTCAATAGTTACCCTGAATGTGAATGGGCTAAATGCCCCAATCAAAAGACACAGGGTATCAGAATGGATAAAAAAACAAAACCCATCTATATGTTGCCTACAAGAAACTCATTTTAAACCCGAAGACACCTCCAGATTTAAAGTGAGGGGGTGGAAAAGAATTTACCATGCTAATGGACATCAGAAGAAAGCAGGAGTGGCAATCCTTGTATCAGATCAATTAGATTTTAAGCCAAAGACTATAATAAGAGATGAGGAAGGACACTATATCATACTCAAAGGATCTGTCCAACAAGAAGATCTAACAATTGTAAATATCTATGCCCCTAACGTGGGAGCAGCCAACTATATAAACCAATTAATAACAAAATCAAAGAAACACATCGACAATAATACAATAATAGTAGGGGACTTTAACACTCCCCTCACTGAAATGGACAGATCATCCAAGCAAAAGATCAACAAGGAAATAAAGGCCTTAAATGACACACTGGACCAGATGGACATCACAGATATATTCAGAACATTTCATCCCAAAGCAACAGAATACACATTCTTCTCTAGTGCCCATGGAACATTCTCCAGAATAGATCACATCCTCGGTCCTAAATCAGGTCTCAACCGGTATCAAAAGATTGGAATCATTCCCTGGATATTTTCAGACCACAATGCTCTGAAGCTAGAACTCAATCACAAGAGGAAATTTGGAAAGAACCCAAATACACGGAGACTAAACAGCATCCTTCTAAAGAATGAATGGGTCAACCAGGAAATTAAAGAAGAATTGAAAAAATTCATGGAAACAAATGATAATGAAAATACAACAGTTCAAAATCTGTGGGACACAACAAAGGCAGTCCTGAGAGGAAAATATATAGCGGTACAAGCCTTTCTCAAGAAACAAGAAAGGTCTCAGGTACACAACCTAACCCTACACCTAAAGGAGCTGGAGAAAGAACAAGAAAGAAACCCTAAACCCAGCAGGAGAAGAGAAATCATAAAGATCAGAGCAGAAATCAATGAAATAGAAACCAAAAAAACAATAGAACAAATCAACGAAACTAGGAGCTGGTTCTTTGAAAGAATTAATAAGATTGATAAACCCCTGGCCAGACTTATCAAAAAGAAAAGAGAAAGGACCCAAATAAATAAAATCATGAATGAAAGAGGAGAGATCACAACGAACACCAAAGAAATACAGACAATTATAAGAACATATTATGAGCAACTCTATGCCAACAAATTTGACAATCTGGAAGAAATGGATGCATTCCTAGAGACATATAAACTACCACAACTGAACCAGGAAGAAATAGAAAGCCTGAACAGACCCATAACCAGTAAGGAGATTGAAACAGTCATCAAAAATCTCCAAACAAACAAAAGCCCAGGGCCAGATGGCTTCCCGGGGGAATTCTACCAAACATTTAAAGAAGAACTAATTCCTATTCTCCTGAGACTGTTCCAAAAAATAGAAATGGAAGGAAAACTTCCAAACTCATTTTATGAGGCCAGCATCACCTTGATCCCCAAACCAGACAAGGATCCCATCAACAAAGAGAACTACAGACCAATATCCTTGATGACCTCAGATGCAAAAATTCTCACCAAAATACTAGCCAATAGGATTCAACAGTACATTAAAAGGATTGTTCACCACGACCAAGTGGGATTTATTCCAGGGCTGCAAGGTTGGTTCAACATCCACAAATCAATCAATGTGATACAACACATTAATAAAAGAAAAAACAGGAACCATATGATACTCTCAATAGATGCTGAAAAAGCATTTGACAAAGTGCAGCATCCCTTCCTGATCAAAACTCTTCAAAGTGTAGGGATAGAGGGCACATACCTCAATATTATCAAAGCCATCTATGAAAAACCCATCGCAAATATCATTCTCAATGGAGAAAAACTGAAAGCTTTTCCACTCAGGTCAGGAACACGGCAGGGATGTCCGTTATCACCACTGCTATTCAACATAGTACTAGAAGTCCTAGCCTCAGCAATCAGACAACAAAAAGAAGTTAAAGGCATCCAAATCGGCAAAGAAGAAGTCAAACTATCACTCTTCGCAGATGATATGATACTATATGTGGAAAACCCAAAAGACTCCACTCCAAAACTGCTAGAACTTGTACAGGAATTCAGTAATGTGTCAGGATATAAAATTAATGCACAGAAATCAGTCGCATTTCTCTACACCAACAAGACAGAAGAAGAGAAATTAAGGAGTCCATCCCATTTACAATTGCACCCAAAACTATAAGATACCTAGGAATAAACCTAACCAAAGAGACTAAGAATCTATACACAGAAAACTATAAAGTACTCATGAAAGAAATTGAGGAAGACACAAAGAAATGGAAAAATGTTCCATGCTCCTGGATTGGAAGAATAAATATTGTGAAAATGTCTATGCTACCTAAAGCAATCTACACATTTAATGCAATTCCTATCAAAGTACCATCCATTTTCTTCAAAGAAATGGAACAAATAATCCTAAAATTTATATGGAACCAGAAAAGACCTTGAATAGCCAAAGGAATATTGAAAAAGAAAGCCAGAGTTGGTGGCATCACAATTCCGGACTTCAAACTCTATTACAAAGCTGTCATCATCAAGACAGCATGGTACTGGCACAAAAAACAGACACATAGATCAGTGGAACAGAATAGAGAGCCCAGAAATAGACCCTCAACTCTATGGTCAACTAATCTTCGACAAAGCAGGAAAGAATGTCCAATGGAAAAAAGACAGCCTCTTCAATAAATGGTGTTGGGAAAATTAGACAGCCACATGCAGAAAAATGAAATTGGATCATTTCCTTACACCACACACGAAAATAGACTCAAAATGGATGAAGGACCTCAATGTGAGAAAGGAATCCATCAACATCCTTGAGGAGAACACAGGCAGCAACCTCTTTGACCTCAGCCACAGCAACATCTTCCTAGGTACATCGCCAAAGGCAAGGGAAGCAAGGGCAAAAATGAACTATTGGGATTTTATCAAGATCAAAAGCTTTTGCACAGCAAAGGAAACAGTTAACAAAACCAAAAGACAACTGACCGAATGGGAGAAGATATTTGCAAACGACATATCAGATAAAGGGCTAGCGTCCAAAATCTATAAAGAGCTTAGCAAACTCAACACCCAAAGAACAAAGAATCCAATCAAGAAATGGGCAGAAGACATGAACAGACATTTCTGCAAAGAAGACATCCAGATGGCCAACAGACACATGAAAAAGTGCTCCATATCACTTGGCATCAGGGAAATACAAATCAAAACCACAATGAGATATCACCTCACACCAGTCAGAATGGCTAAAATCAACAAGTCCGGAAATGACAGATGCTGGCGAGGATGCGGAGAAAGGGGAACCCTCCTACACTGTTGGTGGGAATGCAAGCTGGTGCAACCACTCTGGAAAACAGCATGGAGGTTCCTCAAAATGTTGAAAATAGAACTAACCTATGACCCAGCAATTGCACTGCTGGATATTTACCCTAAAGATACAAACGTAGTGATCCGAAGGGGCACGTGCACCCGAATGTTTATAGCAGCAATGTCTACAATAGCCAAACTATGGAAAGAACGTAGATGTCCATCAACAGACGAATGGATAAAGAAGATGTGGTATATATATACAATGGAATACTATGCAGCCATCAAAAGAAATGAAATCTTGCCATTTGCGACGACGTGGATGGAACTAGAGGGTATCATGCTTAGCGAAATAAGTCAATCAGAGAAAGACAACTATCATATGATCTCCCTGATATGAGGGAGAGGAGATGCAACATGGGGTGTTAATGTGGTAGGAGAAGAGTAAATGAAACAAGTTGGGATTGGGAGGGAGACAAACCATAAGTGACTCTTAATCTCACAAAACAAACTGAGGGTTGCTGGGCAGAGGGGGGTTGGGGGGGGCGGTTATGGACATTGGGTAGGGTATGTGCTATGGTGAGTGCTGTGAAGTTTGTAAACGTGGAGATTCACAGACCTGTACCCCTGGGGGGAAAAATATATATATATATGTTTATAAAAAATAAAATTATATAAAAAAAATAAATAAAATATGCAAAATTATAAAGATAAAAACAAAAAAAAAATCAATCACCAGGTAAGAATTGTACCAAAAGACCTACCTATGAACAGTCGATCCAAAGATAAATTGTGATTCTCATATATGCCAAAAGAATTCTATAGAGTTTTCCACAGCAAAAAAACTGTACTTCCCAGCAAGGATCAAGAATCTGGCTGCCGCTGGCCTGCTTCCCTGCTGCCCTAAATGTAGATGCAAGTGGAACAAGGCTGACAGAGTGCTGAGGGAAAGGGGCTGAGAATCTGAATTCTACACACCCTGACCATTGCACCAATATGACACTTGAAAAGACATTGTTGGCACATGCAAACACAGACAGTACACACCCCTATAATGTCTTACTCAAAAAGATTTTGTTTATAAAGTTCTCCCAACAAATAGTTAAAAATAAATAATGAAAGGACTGGGATCTATACAATATGTAAGACACAGTAGAGGATGGTTAAATATCTGAAGACTGACAAAGTCTTGCATGGGTGGGTGGTGGGGGTTGGGTGAGCCTAGTTGGGGGTATTAAGGAGGGCACGTATTTCATGGAGCACTGGGTGTGGTGCATAAATAGTGGATCTTGGAACACTGAAAAAATAAAATTAAATTTTAAAAAAGTCTAATGAACACTTGATACCAAATGTGCAAAGACAATATATGAAAAAATTTTTAGGAAATGCATCGAGGTAAACAGTGACAACAAAGCAATGGTGTAACTCTAGTTACAATTCTAGATGACTTTATTAAGCTGAGAATTTTAGAAAAAGATGTATAGTTATATCCCATTGAAGGTTTCATCTTATGAAGGATGTGGCGGGAAAGGGTATCTTATAATATATGAGTATAATGCATTGATACTAAAATAACAAAAGTATTAATGTGCTTGTTGAGGGGTGCCTGGGGGTTCAGTCAGTTAGCAGATGCCTTTGGCTCAGGTCATCATCCCATGGTCCTGAGATGGAGCCAAGTTTCCAGCTCCCTGCTCAATAGCTCAACTTAGAGTTTGCTTCTCCCTCTCCCTCTTCCCCAACACTGCTTGTCCTCTCTCTCTCATGCTGTCTCTCTCAGATAAATGAAAACTTGAAAATAATATATGCTCATGGAAATCTTAAGAGAAATACCAGTAGACAAGTATTAGCATGAAGACGTTTGAAAGAATAAGAGGACGATGAATGAGCAAAGAAACTTGATCAAATGAAAAAGTCTTACACTGAACCTGAATAGATTTAAATCATTGCATATTAAATTCATGATACACAGTACCCAGTTTTGTAAGGAGATTCAAGATTTCTAACATTAGGATAGATTAAGAGATCTATTGAAACCATTTTATTAATAGATTCAAGAGGAAAAATAATCTTATCAACAGATGTTGACAAGTCACTTGATAAAACTTAACATTGATTTCTGACTTTTTAAAAGTAGCACACTTCAATAGTGGGAACTACCCCTAACATGAAAGAAAGTATCAGAACATCAGCAAGCAGCATGTCTATGACTTGGATGAAGTCACCAGCTTTCAATGTCTCCATCATTTTGCAGTCTAGCTAATTAGATGAGATGAGGAAAACAAGGAACACAAATATTGAAAATAAGGAAGAACCAGAAATGTTGTTTAACTGAAGAAATTTTACTCACATGCCAAAACTACAAGAAATAATAACACAATATATGAGAGAGGTTGTATATAACTCACTGCAGTTAGAAAAGTTCTATAATGCCTATAGAAAATATATAAGAAGTATGAAAGGCCTATGTGAATATCATATATTTACAATGACCATATATTAACAGGAGAAGTCATGAGACATTTTCATTTTGAAGAAGCAAAAGTCCAGAATATAAGCCTCAGGACATTTAACTATCCTCCAAGTGCCCTCATTCAAAGCCTTCTCCCTCTTGCCAGCAGGTGGGAAGAGCCATTCTCCACCCACTTTCCCATCCTTAGAGCAACCCCAACTATTAGTTGGGAGGGACGGTCCAAGCCCTGAGGCAAACATGAACGCTCCCTGATCTAAAGGTCTCAGAAGCAAAGAAAACCAGCCTTCAACTCAGTCCATGCTTTTGGAGGTAACCAAAGAGTCTAGAACAGACCACTGACAAATGGAGGCTTTCACAACTCCGCTTATATGCTGATTACTTCCCGCCTCATTACGACTCATAACCATTTATCTCACGTTAGGATGACCCCTAAAATCTTCAAGAGATTACAGCCTCCAGTGAATGTGTTTACTGACATGACCAAATCAAACATCCCAGATGGTTACAGACAACAGATGATGAAAGTAATTACCCAAATAGGTGAAATCAGAGCATTTCAAACAAGACCTAGTCATGATCAAAACAAAGCAAAAACAAAACAAAACAAAACAAAACTTTCAGCATTGAACTGGAGGTCCCAGACAGGGCAGTAGGGCAAGAAAAGAGAGAAGCCTATCAATTTTGAAAGAAGATGAAAGTTGTCATTATTCACTGGTGTTATTATTGCCTACTATATACAAAATCTAAATAACTTTGAGATACTTTACAAATATTGAAAAGAGTGTTCCTCAACACTAAATCAATGTACAAAAAAAATCTATTGCATTTCCACATTCCAGTAACAGGTTATGAAATATTTTAAAACATATGAGGAAAGATAAATGTACATATTTATATATTTAAATATAAGCATTTGTGTTTAGATATTTAAGTATAAATTTTAGTGAGGGGCGGCAAGACGGCAGAGAACTAGGAGGTGCTGTTTCATCCGGTCCCTTAAAGTGAGCTGATTACCTACCAAAGAACTCTGATCACCCATGAAATCATCCTGAGATTAGAATAATACATTGCTGGATCTCTACGTGGGCAGAAGACACCAGTGGACAGGTAAAGCAGAGTGGGAACATTGGACTGTTATCAGAAGATAAACAGAAGGGGGAGGGAGCCACCAGAAGCGATCCACTGGAAAGCAATACCCCAATACGAGAGTGCACTGTGATTAGGGACCAGCATTAACTTGGAGTCTGCTTGAAAGCACTCAAAAAGAGCAAAAGATCTTAAGGGGAAATTGGTGGAATTGAGCAGTTAGGGACAGGGACTTAAGCCCATGAACCCAGGATGGCCACTGCTGGCACGGAACCAGAGAGTGCAGCGTCAGAAGCCAGGTCTTGGTCCCTGAGCTGCAGGTGTGTCTGATAGTGTCTGGGTGGCGGTGCCCGTGAGGGAGTCTGGTGTGGACGCCAGCTGGCACTCTCTAGAACCATAGCCTTTTGTACTCTGCACATGCGCTGTGTGACCAGGGCCTGTGTCATGCTCTACACCCTCCCCTGAGAGAGGTCCATGCAGGCACTAGCTGGTGTTCTCCAGGACCGGGAAATTCTGAACACTCCCAGCTGGGGCCACCATGAAAATCTCAGTACACTATCCCTGCTTGGGACCTCTCTGGTGGTCTGGACCTGCCCAGACAGCTGCAGCTAGTATTTCTGGTGGTTTGGGGTACAAGCGGGAGTTCCTGTCACCCCAGAGACCGTGACTGTGGATGTGATCTGCCAGTGGCAGAGGGAGAATTTATGTGCTCTGGAGCACCCAGAGAGGAACAGACTGAGGCTTCTCTCTGAGATGGAGGTCTGGGTGCAGTTTGCTTTCCTCTAAATCTCCAAAGAACTGCCAAAAGCTGCCAAGGGGGTAAAAAACAAACAAACAAACAAAAAACCTCCAGAGAACAAAAGCCTGAAAATCCGGTTTCCTCAGAGCCCAGTCCGTTGATGGGGGTAGGAGGACTCAACTCTAGCAAGACTCCCTGAAAAACCACGTGGCAGGCCCCTCCCCCAGCCAAACAACAACAACAACAACAACAACAACAAACCACCCAAAACAAAACAAAAAACAAGAGGACAACCACCACTACTTCATAGATACAACTTCTATTTTTAATTCGTTCCCACTATTCTGGTTCTTTTCATTTTTTAATATAACTTTTTAACCTATTTACCATCACAATGAGATGTTCAGTACATCAAATTCCATAATAACCTTTTAACCTGAACTTTTTTTGATACATATACCTGTGTTTTTCTTTTGCTTTTCTTTTTATTTTTTTAATATTGATATAGAGATAAGCTTCAAGGTAATCCCCTTTCCCCAACAAATGCTACCCCTATATGTAAACCAGTTTTATTATTTTTTTTATTTTTTTATTTTTTTTAGATTATTTATTTATTTATTTATTTATTTATTTATTTATTTATTTGGCAGACGGAGATCACAAATAGGCAGAGAAGCAGGCAGAGAGAGAGGAGGAAGAAGGCTCCCCACGGAGCAGAGAGCCTGATGTGGGGCTCAATCCCAGGACCCTGGGATCATGACCTGAGCCGAAGGCAGAGGCTTTAACCCACTGAGCCACCCAGGCGCCACTGTAAACCAGTTTTAATCCCCATTTATCTCAGGAAAGTTGAGTCCTTTACAAAGATATCAAGATACATCCAGGAAGAATCAAAATAGACTTCTTCGCCCACTGAGAATTTATAACCACCCTCCCATATTTTTCTTCTGTCAGTGTTTCTGTATATTCGTTTTTGTTCTGGTAGTATATAAATCTTATGCTTGGGGTTCTTTTTGGCTGGGTTCGTTCTTTCTTTCATTCTGTCTTTCTTTCTTTTTCATGTTATCTAGTTTGTCAGTCTTTTTGTTTGTCTGTTTTTGTTTGTATACTTTATAAATCTTACCTTTGGGGCCCATTCGGGCTGGGCCTTCTCTTTTATTTTTTCCTCCCCCCCCCTTTCCTTTTTTCTTTCTTTTTGGTGGGGACTCTCAGTTGTTCAGAAGCATTCCAGAGTGCACCTTGCCTGCACCATGGTTAATACATTCAGCTACACATCTGTTCAGACATCTCTCACCAAAATGACTAGAAGGAGGAATGCTCAACAGAGGAAAAATTCAGAGACTGGGCCCTCTTCATCAGAGCTATTGGACATGGACATAAACAGTATGTTGGAAAGGGAATTCAGGCTAACAATTATCCAGGTAATAGCTAGGTTGGAGAAAGCCTTTGATGACAAAATGGAATTGATTAGGGCAGAAGTGAAAGCCACCAGGGATGATGTTAACAATGCTCTCAATGATTTCCAATCTAATCTAAATTCTCTAAAAGCTAGGGTAACTGAGGCAGAAGATAAAATTAGTGATCTGGAGGACAAACTGATAGAGAAAAGGGATCAGGAGGAAGCCTGGAACAAACAGCATAGAAGCCATGAAAACAGAATTAGGGAAATAAATGACTCCATGAAATGTTCCAGTGTCAGAATTATTGGAATCCGTGATGGGGAGGAGAAAGAAAGAAGACTAGAGGATATAGGTGAATAAATTCTCCATGAAAAATTTCCCAATCTGGTGCATGGAACTAGCGTTCATGTACTAGAGACAGAAAGGTCTCCCCCCAAGATCATAGAATCTAGAAAGACCTCGAGACACCTGATTGTGAAAATGATGAATCATAATTTTAGACAGGAGCTCTTGAAAGCAGCTAGGGGGAAGAGATTCCTTACATACAGAGGAAAGCCCATCGGAATAACATCAGACCTGTCCACAGAAATCTGGCAAGCCAGAAAGGGCTGGCAAGATGTATTCAGGGCACTAAATGAGAAGAACATGCAGCCAAGAATACTTTATCCAGCAAGACTAACATTCAAAATGGATGGAGAGATAAAGAGCTTCCAACACCAGCAAGGTTTAAAAGATTATGTGACCACCAAGCCAGCACTGCAAGAATATTAAGGGGGTTCTATAAAGGAGGAAAAACCCAAGAATATCATTGAACAGAAATATATGGAGACAATCTATAGAAACAAAGACTTCACAGGTAATGTCAATAAAAAACGTATCTCTCAATAATCACTCTCAACATGAATGGCCTAAATGTGCCCATAAAACGGCACAGGGTTGCAGATTGGATAAAACAACAGGACCCATCCATATGTTGTCTACAAGAGACCTATTTTGAACCTAAGGATACCTCCAGACTGAAAGTGAAGGGATGGAGAAGCATCTTTCATGCCAGTGGGCCTCAAAAGAAGACTGAGGTAGTTCTTAAAAAAAAATTAAAAAAAAAAAAAAGACTGAGGTAGTGATTCTCTTATCCGATAAATTAGATTTTAAACTAAAGACTGTAGTCAGAGATACAGGACACTACATAGTTCTTAAAGTGACTATCCACCAAGAAGATCTAACAATTGTAAATATTTATGCCCCCAATATGGGAGACACCAATTACATAAGAAAACTGTTAATCAAGATAAAGAGTCATATTGATATGAATACATTAATAGTAGGAGATCTTTTTTTTTAATCTTTTTTTAATTTATTTTCAGCATAACAGTATTCATTGTTTTTGTACCACACCCAGTGCTCCATGCAATCCGTGCCCTCTCTAATACCCACCACCTGGTTCCCCCAACCCCCACCCCCCACCTCTTCAAACCCTTCAGATTGTTTTTCAGAGTCCATCGTCTCTCATGGTTCACCTCCCCTTCCAATTTCCCTCAACTCCCTTCTCCTCTCTAACTCCCCTTGTCCTCCATGCTATTTGTTATGCTCCACAAATAAGTGAAACCATATGATAATTGACTCTCTCTGCTTGACTTATTTCACTCAGCATAATCTCTTCCAGTACCATCCACGTTGCTACAAAAGTTGGGTATTCATCCTTTCTGATGGAGGCATAATACTCCATAGTGTATTTCTTATCCATTAGTCCATTGAAGGGCATCTTGGTTCTTTCCGCAGTTTGGCAACCGTGGCCATTGCTGCTATAAACATTGGGGTACAGATGGCCCTTCTTTTCACTACATCTGTATCTTTGGGGTAAATACCCAGTAGTGCAATTGCAGGGTCATAGGGAAGCTCTATTTTTAATTTCTTGAGGAATCTCCACACTGTTCTCCAAAGTGGCTGCACCAACTTGCATTCCCACCAACAGTGTAAGAGGGTTCCCCTTTCTCCACATCCCCTCCAACACATGTGTTTTCCTGTCTTGCTAATTTTGGCCATTCTAACTGGTGTAAGGTGATATCTCAATGTGGTTTTAATTTGAATCTCCCTGATGGCTAGTGATGATGAACATTTTGTCATGTGTCTGATAGCCATTTGTATGTCTTCATTGGAGAAGTGTCTCTTCATATCTTCTGCCCATTTTTTAATATATTTAAAAGTACACAAAATACTTAAAACTGAATTTTTAAAATAAAAAGAACTTAAGTTTCTCTCTGAGGCTGAGAGGGAAAAAAGAAGAGAGAGAGAGAGCAAGAGACAGAAGTTGGTTATTTAAGAACAGGTAAGAGTCATAAAAGGTATACCACGGGAATCCATTAAGTAATTCAGGAGGAGAAAACAGAACAGATGAAAGACAAGTAACAAAGGAGGAGAAAAACATTTCACCAAACAGAAATTCTGCATGTTGGTTCATAAAATGTTCATCAATCACCAGGCAAGAATTGTACCAAAAGACCTACCTATGAACAGTCAATGCAAAGATAAGTTGTGATTCTCATATATGCCAAAAGAATTCTATAGAGTTTTCCACAGTACAAAACTGTATTTCCCAACAAGGATCAAGAATCTGGCTGCCGCTGGCCTGCTTCCCTGCTGCCCTAAATGTAGATGCAAGTGGAACAAGGCTGATGGAAAGGGGCTGAGAATCCGAATTCTACGCACCCTGACCATTGCACCAATATGACACTTGAAAAGACATTGTTGGATCGTGCAAATCCAGAAGCACACACCCCTATAATGCCTTACTCAAAAAGATTTTGTTTATAAAGTTTTCCCAACAAATAGTTTAAAGTAAATAATGGAAGGACTGGGACATATACAGCATGTAAGTAGACAATGGTTAAATGTCTAAAGACTGACAAAGTCTTGGAGGGGTGGGTGTTCGGGGGTTGGGTGAGCCTGGTGAGGGGTATTAAGGAGAGCACATATTTCATAGAGCACTGGGTATAGTACATAAACATTGGATCTTGGAACACAGAAAAAATAAAATTAAATTTCAAAAAAATCTAATGAACACTTGATACCAAATGTGCAAAGACAAATATATGAAGAAATTATGAGGAAATGCATCGAGGTAAACAGTGACAACAAAGCAATGGTGTAACTCTAGGTACAATTCTAGATGACTTTATTAAGCTCAGAAATTTAGAAAAAGATGTATAGTTATATCCCATTGAAGGTCTCATCTTAAGAAGGATGTGGTAGGAAAGGGAATCTTATAATACATGAGTATAATGCATTGATACTAAAAAACAAAAGTATTAATGTGCTTGTTGAGGGGTGCCTGGGGGTTCAGTCAGTTAGCAGATGCCTTTGGCTCAGGTCATCATCCCATGGTCCTGAGATGGAGCCAAGTTTCTGGCTCCCTGCTCAACAGCTCAACTCAGAGTTTGCTTCTCCCTCTCCCTCTGCCCCAACTCTGTTTGTCGTCTTTCTCTCAGAAAAATGAAATCTTGAAAAAAATATATGCTTGTGGAAGTCTTAAGAGAAATACCAGTAGGCAAGTATTAGCCTGAAGACGTTTGAAAGAATAAGAGGACGATGAATGACCAAAGAAACTTGATCAAATCAAAGTCATACACTGAACCTGAATAGATTTAAATCATTGAATATTAAATACATGATACATAGTACCCAGTTTTGTAAGGGGCTTCAAGGTTTCTGACATTAGTATAGATTAGGAGATCTATTGCAATCATTTTATTAATAGATTCAAGAGGAAAAATAATCTTATCCACAGATGTTGAAAAGTCACTTGATAAAACTTAACATTGATTTCTGACTTTTTAAAAGTAGCACACTTCGGGAGGGCATGTGCTATGGTCAGTGCTGTGAAGTATGTAAACCTGGCAATTCACAGACCTGTACCCTTGGGGCTAATAATACAATACACGTTTATTAAAAAATTAAAAATTATTAAAAATAAATAGATATATAAATAAAATCAACAAGCTTTAAAATGTTTAAAAAAAGTGGCACACTTCAATAGAGGAAACTGCCCCTGACATGAAATAAAGTATCAGAACATCAGCAAGCAGCATGTCTACGACTTGGATGAGGTCACCAGCTTTCAATGTCTACATCACTTTGCAGTCTAGCTAATTAGATGAGATGAGGAAAACAAGGAACATAAATATTGAAAAGAAGGAAAAACCACAAATGCTTTTTAACTGAAAAAATATACTCAAATGCCAAAACTACAAGAAATAATAAGACAGTACATGAGAGAGGCTGTATATAATTCACTGCAGTTAGAAAAGTTTTATAATACCTGTAGAAAATATATAAGAAGTATGAGAGGCCTATGTGAATATCATATATTTACAATGACCATATATTAACAGGAGAAGTCATGAGACATTTTCATTTTGAAGAAGCAAAAGTCCAGAATATAAGCCTCAGGACATTTAACTATCCTCCAAGTGCCCTCATTCAAAGCCTTCTCTCTCTTGCCAGCAGGTGGGAAGAGCCATTCTCCACCCACTTTCCCATCCTTAGAGCAACCCCAACTATTAGTTGGGAGGGACGGTCCAAGCCCTGAGGCAAACATGAACGCTCCCTGATCTAAAGGTCTCAGAAGCAAAGAAAACCAGCCTTCAACTCAGTCCATGCTTTTGGAGGTAAACAAAGAGTCTAGAACAGACCACTGACAAATGGAGGCTTTCACAGCTCTGTTTATGTGCTGATTACTTTCCGCCTCATTACAACTCATAACCATTTATCTCACGTTAGGATGATCCCTAAAATCTTCAAGAGATTACAGCCTCCAATGAAAGTGTTTACTGACATAACCAAATGGAACATCCCACGTGGTCACAGACAACAGATGATGAAAGTAATTACCCAAATAGGTGAAATCAGAGCATTTCAAACAAGACCTAGTCATGATCAAAACAAAACAAAACAAAACAAAACTTTCAGCATTGAACTGGAGGTCCCAGACAGGGCAGTAGGGCAAGAAAAGAGACAATCAATTTTGAAGGAAGATGAAAGTTGTCATTATTCACTGGTGTTATTATTGCCTACTATATACAAAATCTAAATAACTTTGAGATACATTACAAATATTGAAAAGAGTGTTCCTCAACACTAAATCAATGTACAAAAAAAATCTATTGCATTTCCACATTCCAGCAACAGGTTATGAAATATTTTAAAACATATGAAGAAAGATAAATGTACCTATTTATATATATAAATATAAGCATGCATGTTTAGGTATTTAAATACAAATTTTAATATAGAATTATATATAATATAAACTTTAACATATATTTTAATATATATTAGTTCTCCTCAAATATTATTCATTTATAGATTCGATGTAATGCAAATTTTTAAACCACCAAAATCATTATTCTACAATTTTAGAAGTTGGCTCCATAATGTATAGAGAAGAACAAAGGACTAAAAACAGCCCAGACACATTTGAAGATGTACTGGGTGGGAATAAAGGGACATCCTCTACGTCCTCTAAGATATCAAAGTATACTATAAAGCAATATTGATTGGGGCAGCATAA
>NW_022631013.1:11678900-11707755 GCF_010015895.1 Lontra canadensis | reverse complement strand
AAAGTATTTATTTATTTATTTATTTGAGAGAGAGAGAGAGAGAGAGACCTTGAGTAGGGGGATGGGCAGAGGAAGAGGGAGAAGCAGACTCCCACCTGAACAGGGATCCCCATTCAGGGCTTCTTCCCAGGGCTTCCCTGGGATTCATCAGTTGCATATAATACCCAGCTCTCATTACATCAGGTGCCCTCCTAATGCCCATCACCCAGTTACCCCATCCCTTCACCCACCTCCTCTCCTATAACCCTCAGTTTGCTTCCTGTAGTTAAGAGTCTCTTATAGTTTATCTCTGTCTCTGCTTTTGTGTTATTTTATTTTTCCCTCCTTTCCTCTATAAGCCTGTGTTTTGTTTCTTAAAATCCACATGTGGTGAAGTCACAGGATAATCATCTTTCTCTGATTAACTTATTTCGCTTAGCATAATACCCTCTAGTTCCATCCACATTATTGCAAATGGTAAATTTCTCTTTTTAGTGTAATTTTTAAAACTTATATTAACATATAATGTATTATTTTCCCCAAGGGTACAGGTCTGTGAATCATCAGGCTTACACATTTCACAGCACTCACCATAGCATATACCCTCCCCAATGTCCATAACCCAACCACCCTCTCCCTACTCCCCCACTCCCAGAAACCCTCAGTTTTTTATTTTTTTTGTGAGATTAAGAGTCTCTTATGGTTTTTCTCCCTCTCTATCCCATCTTGTTTCATTTTTTTCCTTCCCTGCCCCCAACAACCTCCCGCCTTGCCTCTCAAATTCCTCATATCAGAGAGATCATACGATAAGGATCTTTCTCTGATGAACTTATTTCACTCAACATAATACCCTCTAGTTCCATCCATGTCATTGCAAATGGCAAGATTTCATTTCTTTTGATGGCTGCATCATATATATATATATATATATATACCACATTTTCTTTATCCATTCATCTGTTGATGGACATCTAGGTTCTTTCCATAATTTGGTTATTGTGGACATTGCTGCTATAAACATTTGGGTGCATGTGCCCCTTTAGATCACTACGTTTGTATCTTGAGGGCAAATACCCAGCAGTGCTATTACTGAGTCATAAGGTAGCTCTATTTTCAACTTTTTGAGGAACCTCCATGCTGTTTTCCAGTGTGTGTGCACCAGCTTGCATTCCCACCAACAGTGTAGGAGACTTCCCCTTTCTCTGCATTCTCACCAACATCTGTCGTTTCCTGACTTGTTAATTTTAGCCATCCCGACTGGTGTGAAATGGCACCTCATTGTGGTTTTAATTTGTATTTCCTTGATGCTTAGTTATGTTGAGCCCTTTTTCATGTGTCTGTTGGCCATCTGGATGTCTTCTTTGTAGAAATGTATGCTCATGTCTTCTGCACATTTCTTGATTGGATTATTTGTTCTTTGGGTGTTGAGTTTAATAAGTTCTTTATAGATTTTGGATACTAGCCCTTTATCTGATATGTCATTTGTGAATATCTTCTCCCATTCTGTTAGTTGGCTTTTGGTTTTGTTGACTGTTTCCTTTGTTGTGCAAAAGCTTTTGATCTTGATGAAGTCCCAATAGTTCATTTTTGCCCTTGCTTTCCTTGCCTTTGGCGATGTTCCTAGGAAGAAGTTGCTGTGGCTGAGTTCAAAGAAGTTGTTGCCTGTGTTCTCCTCAAGGATTTTGATGGATGCCTTTCTCACATTGAGGTCTTTCATCCATTTTGAGTCTATTTTCATGTGTGGTGTAAGGAAATGGTCCGGTTTCATTCATCTGCATGTGGCTGTCCAATTTTCCCAACACCATTTGTTGAAGAGACTGTCTTTTTTCCATTGGACATTCTTTCCTGCTTTGTCAAAGATTAGTTGACCATAGAGTTAAGGGTCTGTTTCTGGGTTCTCTATTCTGTTCCATTGATCTACGTGTCCGTTTTTGTGCCAGTAGCATCCTGTCTTGATGATGACAGCTTTTTTTTTTAATTTTCTGCATAACAGTATTCATTGTTTTTGCACCACACCCAGTGCTCCATGCAATCCATGCCCTCTCCAATACCCACCACCTGGTTCCCCCAACCTCCCACCCCCTTCCCCTTCAAAACCCTCAGATTGTTTTTCAGAGATGACAGCTTTGTAATAGAGCTTGACATCTAGAATTGTGATGCCACCAACTTTGGCTTTCTTTTTCAACATTCCTCTGGCTATTTGGGGTCTTTTCTTGTTCATACAAATTTTAGGATTATTCTCCTCTCTAACTCCCCTTGTCCTCCATGTTATTTGTTATGCTCCACAAATAAGTGAAACCATATGATAATTGACTCTCTCTGCTTGAATTATTTCACTCAGCATAGAGAGGAGAAGGGAGTTGGGGGAAATTGGAAGGGGAGGTGAACCATGAGAGACTATGGTCTCTGAAAAACAATCTGAGGGGTCTGAAGCAGCGGGGGGTGGGAGGTTGGGGGAACCTGGTGGTGTGTATTAGAGAGGGCACGGATTGCATGGAGCACTGGGTGTGGTGCAAAAACAAGGAATACTGTTATGCTGAAAAAAAATAATCTGCAAAGAAAAAAATATTATAAAATGAATAATAAAAAAAATTTTAGGATTATTTGTTCCAATTCTTTGAAAAAAATGGATGGCATTTTGATAGGGATTGCATTAAATGTGTAGATTGTTTTAGGTAGCATAGACATTTTCACAATATTTGTTCTTCCAATCCATGAGCATAGAACATTTTTCCATTTCTTTGTGTCTTCTTCAATTTCCTTCATGAATACTTTATAGTTTTCTGAGTATAGATTCTTTGCCTCTTTGGTTAGTTTTATTCCTAGGTATCTTGTGGGTTTGGGTGCAATTGTAAATGGGATTGAATCCTTAATTTCTTTTTTTTCTGTCTCGTTGTTGGTGTAAAGAAATGCAACTGATTTCTGTGCACTGATTTTATATCCTGACACTTTACTGAATTCCTGTACGAGTTCTAGCAGATTTGGAGTGGAGTCTTTTGGGTTTTCCACATATAGTATCATATCATCTGCAAAGAGTGATAGATTGACTTCTTGTTTGCCAATTTGGATGTCTTTAATTTCTTTTTGTTGTCTGATTGCTGGGGCTAGGACTTCTATTACTATGTTGAATAGCAGTGGTGATAATGGACATCCCTGCCGTGTTCCTGACCTTAGCCGAAAAGCTCTCAGTTTTTCCCCAATGAGAATGATATTCGCCATGGGTTTTTCATAGATGGCTTTGATGATATTGAGGTATGTACCCTCTATCCCTACACTTTGAAGAGTTTTGATCAAGAAAGGATGCTGTACTTTGTCAAATGCTTTTTCAGCATCTATTGAGAGTATCATATGGTTCTTGTTCTTTCTTTTATTAATGTATTGTATCACATTGATTGATTTGTGGATGTTGAACCAAACTTGCAGCCCTAGAATAAATCCTACTTGGTCGTGGTGAATAATCCTTTTAATGTACTGTTGGATCCTATTGGCTAGTGTTTTGGTGACAATTTTCGCATCTGTGTCCATCAAGGATATTGGTCTGTATTCTCCTTTTTGATGGAATCCTTGTCTGGTTTTGGGATCAAGGTAATGCTGGCCTCATAAAATGAGTTTGGAAGTTTTCCTTCCATTTCTATTTTTTGGAACAGTTCCAGGAGAATAGGAATTAATTCTCCTTTAAATGTTTGGTAGAATTCCCCTGGGAAGCCATCTGCCCCTGGGCTCTTGTTTGTTGGGAGATTTTTGATGACTGCTTCAATCTCCTTACTGGTTATGGGTCTGTTCAGGTTTTCTATTTCTTCCTGGTTCAGTTGTGGTAGTTTATATGTCTCCAGGAATGCATCCATTTCTTCCAGATTGTCAAATTTGCTGGCGTATTTTTGCTCATAATATGTTCTTATAATTGTTTGTATTTCTTTGGTATTGGTTGTGATTTCTTCTCTTTCATTCATGACTTTATTTATTTGGGTCCTTTCTCTTTTCTTTTTGATAACTCTGGTCAGGGGTTTATCAATCCTATAAATTGTTTCAAAGAACCAACTCCTAGTTTCATTGATTTGTTCTTTTTTTTTTTTTTTACTTTCTATTTCATTGATTTCTTCTCTGATCTTTATTATTTCTCTTCTCCTGCTGGTTTTAGACTTTCTTTGTTGTTCTTTCTCCAGCTCCTTTAGGTATTGGGTTAGGTTGTGTATTTGAGACCTTTCTTGTTTCTTGAGAAAGGCTTATATTGCTATATACTTTCCTCTCAAGACTGCCTTTGCTGTGTCCCATAGATTTTGAACTGTTGTGTTTTCATTATCATTTGCTTCCATTAATTTTTTCAATTTTTCTTTAATTTTCTGGTTCACCCATTCATTCTTTAGTAGGATGCTCTTTAGCCTCCATGTATTTGAGTTCTTTCCAACTTTCCTCTTGTGATTGAGTTCTAGTTTCAAAGCATTGTGGTCTGAAAATATGCAGGGAATCATTCCAATCTTTTGGTACCAATTGAGACCTGATTTGTGACCCAGGATGTGATCTATTCTGGAGAATGTTCCATGTGCACTAGAGAAGAATGTGTATTCTTCTGTTCTGTTGCTTTGGGATGGAATGTTCTGAATATATCTGTGATGTCCATCTGGTCCAGTGTGTCATTTAAAGCCTTTATTTTCTTGTTGATCTTTTGCATAGATGATCTGTCCATTTCAATGAGGGGAGTGTTAAAGTCTCCTACTATTATTGTATTATTGTCAATGTGTTTCTTTGATTTTGTTATTAATTGGTGTATATAGTTGGCTGCTCCCATATTAGGGGCATAGATATTTAAAATGTTAGCTCTTGGGCACCTGGGTGGCTCATTGGGTTAAAGCCTCTGCCTTCAGCTCAGGTCATGGTCCCAGTGCCCTGGGATCAAGCCCCGCATCAGGTTCTCTCCTCAGCAGGGAGCCTGCTTTCCTTCCTCTCTCTTTGCCTGCCTCTCTGTCTACTTGTAGTCTCTGTCTGTCAAATAAATAATTAAAATCTTTAAAATGTTAGATCTTCTTGTTGGACACTTTGAGTATGATATAGTGTCCTTTTTCATCTCTTATTATAGTCTTTGGCTTAAAATCTAATTGATCTGATATAATGATTGCCACCGCAGCTTTCTTTTGATGTTCATTAGCATGGTAAATTGTTTTCCACCCCCTCACTTTAAATCTGGAGGTGTCTTTGGGTCTAAAATGAGTTTCTTATAGATAGCATATTGATGGGTTTTGTTTTTTATCCATTCTGATACCCTGTGTCTTTTGATTGCAGCATTAAGCCCATTTACATTCATTACTATTGAGAGATATGAATTTAGTGCCATTGTATTGCCTGTAAGGTGATTATTAGTGTATATCGTCTGTGTTCTTTTCTGATCTACTACTTTTAGGTGCTCTCTTTGCTTAGAGGACCCCTTTTAATATTTCCTGTAGAGCTGTTTTGGTGTTTACAAATTCTTTCAGTTTTTGTTTGTCCTGGAAGCTTTTTATCTCTCCTTCTATTTTCAATGATAGCCTAGCTGGATAGAGTATTCTTGACTGCATGTTTTTCTCGTTTAGTGCTCTGAATATGTCATGCCAGTTCTTTCTGGCCTGCCAGGTCTCTGTGGATAAGTCTGCTGCCAATCTAATATTTTTATCATTGTGTGTTACAGACTTCTTGTCCCGAGCTGCTTTCAGGATTTTCTCTTTGTTGCTAAGACTTGTAAATTTCACTATTAGATGATGGGGTGTGGACCTACTCTTATTGATTTTGAGGGGGGTTCTCTGCACCTCCTGGATTTTGATGCTTGTTCCCTTTGCCATATTAGGGAAATTCTCTACAATAATTCTGTCCAATATACCTTCTGTTCCCCTCTCTGTTTCTTCTTCTTCTGGAATCCCAATTATTCTAATGTTGTTTCATCTTATGGTATCACTTATCTCTTGAATTCTCCCCTCATGGTCCAGTAGTTGTTTGTCTCTCCTTTGCTCAGCTTCTTCATTCTCTGTCATTTGGTCTTCTATATCACTAATTCTCTCTTCTGCCTCATTTATCCTAGCAGTAAGAGCCTCCATTTTTTATTGCACCTCATTAATAGCTTTTTTATTTCAACTTGATTAGATTTTTGTTCTTTTATTTCTCCAGAAAGGGCTTTTACTTCTCCAGACAGGGTTTCTCTAATATTTTTCATGCCTTTTTTGAACCCAGCTAGCACCTTGAGAATCATCATTCTGAACTCTGGATCTGACATATTACCAATGTCCATATTGACTAGGTCCCTAGCCTTTGGTACTTCCTCTTGTTCTTTTTTTTTTTTTTTGGTGGTGAGTTTTTCAGCCTTGTCATTTTATCCAGATAAGAATATATGAAGGAGGGGCACCTGGGTGGCTCAGTTGGTTAGGTATCTGCCTTTGGCTCATGTCAGGATCCCAGGGTCCTGGGATCAAACCCCACATCAGGCTCCCTGCTCAGCAGGAGGCTTGCTTCTCCCTCTCCTGCTTCCCCCACCTTGTGTTCCCTCTCTCGCTGCCTCTCTCTCTCTGTCAAGGGAATGGAGTCTTAAAAAAAAAAAAAGAATATATGCAGGAGCGAATAAAATACTAAAAGAGTGGCAAAGACCCCAGGAAAATGTGGTTTAACCAAATCAGAAGAGTCCCCAAATCATGGGGGGAAGTAAGGGGTAAAAAAAAGTTCAGAAAAAAAAATTTTTTTAAGAAAAAGAAAAAAGAAAAAATATAAAAGAAAAAATATATATTACACTGGTGAATATAACAGGGGCACCCACTTAATTTGGGGAGTATTTTGGTCTCTTAGAAGAAACTACCTCCCAAAATTTTAAAGAATGAAAAACATATAAGGGTAAACACAAAGAAAGGATGGACTATGACTATAAAGATGAAAAAAATTTTTTTTAATTTCTAAAAAAGGAGTTGATAAGATAAGTTGGTTGGGAGAATAAGGAAAAAGAAAGTGGAGAGAATTTGCTCAGGCTGGAGACTAGAAGAAAGCCCTGTGCTAGATTTAGGGTATATTTTGATCTATTAGAAGAAGTTGTATCACAAATTTTTTTAGAAGAAAAAACCCTATGTGTATACAAAAAATAAAGTTAGGTACAATGAAGGATAAAATATGACTATAATAATGAAGGTTCAAAAAGTATTTTTTTAATGAAAGTTATTGTTAAGATAAACTAGTTTAAAAACGTTAAAAGAGGGAAAAAGTAAGGGGAGCCTGGGTGGCTCAGTGGGTTAAAGCCTCTGCCTTCGTTCGGCTCAGGTCCTGATCCCAGGGTCCTGGGATCGAGCCCCGCATCTGGCTCTCTGCTCGGCAGGAGGCCTGCTTCCCTTCCTCTTTCTCTCTGCGTGTCTCTCTGCCTACTTGTGATCTCTATCAAATGAATAAATAAAAATCTTTTTTAAAAAAGAGTAAAAGTTAAAAAAAATTTAGCACAAGAAAAAAAATTAACTTTGCAAGACTAAAGAATCATGGGAAGAAAGCCATGAATTCCACGCTTTGCTTTTTCCTCCTCTGGAATTCTGCTGTTCTCCTTGATACGTGAACTTGGTCTTGGCTGGATTTCTTTCTGATCTTCTGGGGGAGGGACCTATTGTAGTCATTCTCAAGTGTCTTTACCCGAGGCAGAATTGCCCCACCCTTACCATGGGCCAGGCTAAGTAATCCACTCAGGTTCCCTTTTGGGAGCTTTTGTTCCCTGAATGCTTTCTGTAGAGTTCTGGAGGACGGGAATGAAAATGGCAGCCTCCCAATCCCGGCCTGGAGGAGCCAAGAGCTGGGGGCGCCACTCCTCAGTGCGCCCTTGGAGAAAAGCGTTCAATCACTCCCGTCTCCCTGTCCTGTGGCTGTGCTCTGAGCTCACCCAGCCTGTGACCAAGCATCTCTCTCTGGCACACAGCCCCACCTGGAGTGTCCAAACCCCGCAGATCCCTGTGCTCTTCCAGGGGGGTCTCCCCGGATCTTGAGGGGTCCCCACTTACAGAGCAGTGGCCTGTGCCATGGATCACAACTTAAGGTAACCCCAAGTTGAGAGCTCACTCCTCGGCTCCATCTCTGCAGCCAGCTTCCCTGCTCTAATACCTGCGAGCTCTGTGACACTCAGATACCCCCGATCCTTCTGTGACCCCGTGGGACCTGAGACCAGGCTGTCCCTGCGTGGGCTTCACCACAGCTTAGCCGCTGGAGTGATATAGTGATGTCCCTCAGTGGAACTGACTTAAAAGTTCTGATTTTGTGCTCTGTTGCTCCACTGCTTGTTGGGAGCCGGCCCTGCCCCCATGGTCCATCTTCCAAGCACTTTGGATTCACTTCTCTGCAGGTCCTACCTTTCAGAAAGTGGTTGATTTTCTGTTTCTAGAATTGCTGCTCTTCTCTTCGAACTCCTGTTGGATTTGTAGGTGTTCGGAATGGTTTGATAAGCTATCTAGCTGATTTCCTGCTACCTGATGTCACCTCAGCCTGCTACTTCTCTGCCATTTTTAAATAAAATATTTTTTTAAAGAGGCAGAATTACACATGTTTTCCAGACATATATACCCAAGATATATTGTTTGGTGAGAAAATCAAGATATTAAAAAAGAGCACAGCTGTGCAAAGTTTGTCACTGTCTTAATATCTCGCTTTTCTCACTCAATATCCATAGATATCTCTGGGGGAAAAAAGCATAAGGACATTGCTAACATTGGTTGACTCAAGGGAACATAATTATGTGACAAGATGGGCGCTTAGTTTTTAACTCTATATTCATTTATATCTTTTAAATTTTGATTTGGGTACAAGGAACACCTCCTAATGGGATGATAATCATGATGATGAATCAAAGAGTAGGAGGAAATCAATGGTGATAAACAGAATCAGATGTATTGAGACTGAAATCCAGCTCTGCCATTCACAAAAGATGGGGTCTTTGGTAAATTGTTTACCTTTTAAAGTCTGTTCCCTAGAATAAGACACTAGGGACACAATACCACATTTCAAGTTTTACTACAGCTTGAAATGTGGTTGGTTACTACTAGTCGAAACGGGTTGATGCTGACACAAAAATAGACACATAGATCAGAGAAAAAGGATGAAACACCCAGAAATAAACACATGCTTATCTCTTCAATTTACAGCAAAGGAGGCAAGAATATACAATGGATAGTCTCTTCAATAAATGGTGTTGAAAAAACTGGAGAACTACATGTAAAAGAAGAAAAACTGGACTACTTTCTTTTGTTTTACACAGATGTGAAATAAAAGTGGAGTGGAAACCAACAGGTAGGACCTCACCATAAAACTCCTAAAAGAAAACATAGGCAACAATCTCTTGCTCATCAGCTTCAACAACATTTTTCAGGATATGTCTCCTCAGACAAGGAAAACAAAGGCAAAAATAAACTCTTGGACTTCATCAAACTAAAAAGCTTTTGCAAAGTGAAGGAAGTCATCAATTAAATGAAAAGGCAACCTACTGAATGGGAGAAGATACTTGCAAACAATACATTGGATACTATCCAAAATATATATAAATAATGCATACAACTCAAAACCAAGAAAACAAATAATCTGATATTTTAAAAAAGGCAGAGGATCTGAAATAGCTATTTCTACCAAGATGACCTACAGAGGGCTAAGAGAAACATGAAACAATGTCAAATATCACTATCATCAGGGAAATTCAAATAAACCCACAATGAGATACCATCTCACACAAGTCAGAATGCCGAGAATCAATATGGCAAGAAATAACATGTGCTTGTGAGGAAGTGGAGGAAATGTTGAAATGAAGGTTTGTGAAGTCTCTGTCAGTGCCTGGCACATGGGAGCACCTCACTCAGTGTAGCCAGTTCTGCTACTGCTGTTGTGAGACATGTGTCCTGCCTCCCCATTCTGGATGTCTAGGACTCAGCAGGGGGACAACATACTCTGGCTCTGAATCGAGCACCAGCTTCTCTGGGAGCCCAGGAAAGCTCAGGAGGAAACCAGCATCTGCTATACACTCTTCTCCATCTTCAGGTGACCGTGTCCCAGTCGTTATCTCTAACTGGGACAGGGAGATGGTCCCTGGAGGCCCCAGGTATGTATAGGGCCTGTACCCTGTGCACATTTGACATTCCAAACTTTAAATTGCTTCTGGGACTAACAGGGTCCCTGTAGGAGTTCACAGCTGCTTCTTGAGGACTCCTTTTACTGCTGGGGAAGATGTACCTGTGGGATTTCTGAGCTTCACACCAGGATAACAGGTCTTCTCCATGAAGAGTCTGTAGCTGAGACACCCGGTTAGCCTGCACATCTAGGAGGAAGGATGTGAGAGAAACCCCACCAGAGGCTAAAGTTTCCACAGGGCTGTATGGGGAAAAAGAAGACACAGGGCCTCAGAGGTGAAAGAACTCCAGCAGGAGAGTATCTGGGGTCCTTCTCTGGGATCCAGGGTCTGGCCCAGGGCACAATGAGAAACTGAGAATTGGCTCCAGGATCAGGAGACTCAGAGAAATGGCTACAAGCAAGATTCAGGTGGGGAGTGCTGGGCTGTGGTGGGGACAGGGCTGGCGGCCATGACTTTTGTAGAACATTTTCTGAAAATGGACTTTCCTCCTCCCACTGCCTCTGCTACAAGCACCTTCCAGCTACAGCCAGCTGTGAGCAGCTGAAGCTGGAGCAGGGAGGAACAGCTGAGGCTAAGCCCAGGCAGTCCCTCCTGCTCTACAGAGCTCACCACTGACCAAGCCCTGCCCTGACACTGCTGTTCCATCCTTCCTGGGAGGAGCCCAGAGTCCTGGGAAGAAGGTAGCCTGATTTCCACCCCATCCTGCTGAGATTTCCGAGAAGACTGAGCCTTTCATGGGGTCAGAGGGTGAGCAGACAGGCAAGCTGGGACCCATCCCTGTCTGTGATGCCCAGTCTGTGGCTAGTTCTGTTCTCCTCACTTTCTTTCTACCCCTTATTCATGGGGATGCCTCCCAAGACCCCCAGTGGATGCCTGAAACCACAAATAGTACTGAACTCTATGTATCCCCTTCCTCCTATATACATGTACCTATGATACAGTTTAATTTATAAATCTGACACAGTGAGAGGTTAACAATGACCAATAATAACATACAACAATTATAACATCACATAATAAAGTTATATGAATATGGTCTCTCCCTCACAGTATCTTATTATACTGGACTCCCTTTCTTCCTGTGACAATGCAAGATGAAAAATGGCCACATGATGAGCCACAGTGAGGTAAGTGACCTAGACAGTGAGATGCAACATAAGGCTACTCCTGACCTTGTGACCACAGGTCAGAAATGCTATCTTCTGCTCTAAACCATAGTTAGAGGTGATGGCAGGGTGGGAACTGAAGCTTTGGAAAGCAAAATGTGAGTGAGTGACGTTATCATATCGAGAATGTTTTTCCCTGAATACAAGTTTCTACACATTGTATTAGAAAATTTGATAATGAGGGACCTGGGTGGCTCAGTGGGTTAAGCCTCTGCCTTTGGCTCAGGTCATGATCTCAGGGTCCTGGGATCAAGCCCCTCATTGGGCTCTCTGCTCAGCGGGGAGCCTGCTTCCCCCTCTCTCTCTCTGCCTGCCTCTCTGCCTACTTGTGTTCTCTCTCTGTGTGTCAAATAAATAAATAAAATCTTTTTTAAAAAATGAAAATTTGGGAGCACCTGGGTGGCTCAGTGGGTTAAAGCCTCTGCCTTCGGCTCAGGTCATGATCCCAGGGTCCTGGGATCAAGCCCCTCATTGGGCTCTCTGCTCAGCAAGGAGGCTGCTTCCCCCTCTCTCTCTCTCTGCCTGCCTCTCTGCCTACTTGTAATCTCTGCCTGTCAAATAAAATAAATAAAATCTTTTAAAAAAATCATTTCATGAAAATCCAAAAAAAAAAAAAAAAGAAAATTTGATAATATCATGGCACTGGGTGACTCTGGTGGTTAAGCTTCCTGCTCTTGATATTAGCTTAGCTCATGATCTCACGGTTATGTGACTGAGCCTGCTTTGGGTTCTGAGCTCAGTAAGGAGTCTGCTTGAAATCCACCTGCTCCTCCGTTCCCCAAACCGTTCCCACAACTGCTCTCTTTCTCTCTCTCTCTCTCTCTGTCAAAATAATTAAAAAGTTAAAAAAGAAAAAAAAGAAAATCTGGTAATATTGAAGAGGTACAAAGAGGAATCCCTATTGATTTTGCTGTAACTTCTTTTCAGTCACTCTTTTTTTTTTAAGATTTTATTTATTTATTTGACAGACAGAGATCACAAGTAGGCAGAGAAGCAGGCAGAGAGAAAGGGGGAAGCAGGCTCCCCACTGAGCAGAGAACCCGATGCAGGGCTCGATCCCAGGACCTTGAGATCATGACCTGTGCCGAAGGCCGTGGCTAAAACCACTGAGCCACCCAGGTACCCCTCTTTCAGTCACTCTTAATAAAATATGTTGTTTTCCTAATAGAAATCAAACAAGCATGTACAATTTTGTATTCTCTCATTTATTACTGAAGGGTAATGATGCAGCTGTGTAAAAATTATAAATATAACTTTAATGTCTAAAATTCCATTATATGAAGTGCACTGTCAGGTATTTATTGGTAGACAGTTATTCTGTTTCCTGTATTCATGCATACTACGGTTGTGGTAAATGTCTTTATTGAGAGACACTGGTCCTCCACTCTCATTGTTCCCAGAGGAGAAATTGCTAAGTTATAGGAGTTTTTTAGTTTCTGTTCTTCTATGCAAACTGCTCTCCAGAGAGGCTGTGTGACAATGCATGAGGCTCTGGACAGCATTGTGTGTCCTTCCTTTTCTTTTCTTTTTTAATATTTTATTTATTGATTTGAGAGAGAGGGAGAAAGAGAGCATGAGTGGTGGGGAGGGGAAGAGGGAGAGGGAGTCAAGCTGACTCCACACCACACATGGAGCCTGATGTGGGACTCGATCCCAGGATCCCGAGATCACGACCTCAACTGAAGGTAGCTGCTTACCCAACTGAGCCACCCACTGTTCCCTTCCTTTTCTCAGATGCCTGATGGCTCCAGAGATAATTAGTGATGAGACCCAGGTGTCACACCTGTAGGACACAGCCACAAAGGTAAGAGCTTCCCTTCCTTTCCTGCTCTCACAGGCTGACTCCAGTCCACCTAGGACTGTGTCAGAGCTCTCTGTTTCCCTCCATCCTGAGTCTCCTCCAAAGCCTGACACAGCACTATTTCCTGCTGACCATATCTTGATGGGAAACCAAGCATTCAGATCACCTCTTCTCACACACACACACACACACACACACACACTCACCCAAAGGAAGAAGCTGTCACCTTCACCCAAAACTGGTCCCTGCCTGGTGAGGAGAGTGCTGGGCACTCCATGACAGAATTGGGATGCCCTCGGAGGCAATGGTTCAGCATTTTAGTGATGCACATGGGAAAACTGAGGCCTGGGACTTGCTCTAGCTACATGGAATATCCATATCCATGGATATGGACCAGCTGGCATCAGTGTGCAAGATCCTCCTAGCCATTCCATTCATCCCAATCGTACTAGCTTTCATTCAGCAACTTTAACATGGTGGGCACTAAGGATTTCTGGGGCAGAAGCTCTCACGTGGGTCAAATCTGCGCATCACTCACGCCCACAGCACACTGCTCATGGGAAGAAGCTTCTGTGTGCACAGCTCTGGCTCACGGGAGTGGACAGGATGGCTTCTCTAACAGAAGCCACTCTCCTTGGCCTCTCCAGCCACAGCATATCTTTATCACTATTGAATCCTGCTTGTGGCAAGGACTGCAGTGTTTCCTTTGCTTTTTCTGGGAAAAGGAAGAGGCTGGGAGAGCCACTGGGAGGCATGGGACACAAGTTGGGGCAGAGGTTCATGGCGGAACACCCAGAGTGGGCCTGCATGAGCAGACGGGAGCACCCTCACGTGCTGAATTGAGGGATGGAGGAAGGGCCCTAAGCCTGCACAGAAAATACCATGAAACCCATGGTGGCATCACGGGGGAGACCTTTCCTGGCTTAGAGCTTAAAGCAATGCTCCTCTGCAGGGCACAACTTGTACCTCCTTCTCCTCCCGGAAACATCTGGCAGTGTCTGCAGACACATTTGGTGGTCACAGCTCAAGGAGCAAGTGCTATTGGCAGCAGGTGGGCAGAGGTCAGGGATGGTCCTAAACATCCTCCGATGCACAGGACAGCCCCACACAACAAGGAGCGCTCCAGCCCCAAGTGTCACTAGTGCCGAGGCTGACAAAGTCTGGGGTCAGTGCAGGGCGGGAGTCACTCTGCCTGACAGAGTATCTCACATAAACTCCAACCATGACTGAAGTAAGAGCAGGCTGGGCTATGAGACAGAGCAGAGAGCCACAGAGCTGGTATTGCAGAGACAGACTCTGCAACATCTGTGCAAGACAGTGCGGCAGCTATTTGGTGGGAAGAACCCAGATGTGGGGCCTATGATCCAACCCTGGCAATGGCGTTCAATCTTAAGAACCAAATCTTTGGCTCCTCTGAGCTTTGCTTTCTTTTACCTATGACACCTGAATGACAGTGTCTTCTCCATCACTTGCTTCAAAGAATATGGCAGAAAATAGATGTTCATTAATATTAACCACTCTTCGTCTACCCTCTACACACGCCTACACACACACACACTCATGACACACATATATACTTGTGTGTACACACCACTGCCATTAAGAAAGAGCTATAACAGGGTGCCTTCAGCTCAGGTCATGATCTCAGTGTCCTGGGATTGAGCACCATGCTCTCTGCTCAGCGGGGAGCCTCCATCCGCCTCTCTCTCTGCCTGCCTCTCTGCCGACTTTGATCTCTCTCTCTGTCAAGTAAATAAATAAAATCTTCAAAAACAATTTTTTAAAAGAAAGACCTATAGAAATACTACAAATAAGAATTCTGAATACAGAGTCTGGCAAAGGTAGCTGAGTCTGTAAATCCTCTACCCAAAGGCATGCAAGTCTTCCCATAAGCTAAGTGCTTGCAGGGAACCCAAGAGTGGAGGCAGAAAGCCAGAATATTACATAAGAATACAGTATAAACATAAAAGGACAGAGGAAAACCATTCCTTACACACCCTTGGCTAAGAGTTCACCAAACTCTAATGAGCTGGCATTAGATGTTAATGCCATACATCCTGCTGTCTGATAACTTACAGTCTGCCCGATTATTAAGAACTGAGTTAACTGGTCAGTAAGCTGCTTGGCTGTCATCCCATAGTGTGGGTTCACTCACTCCAATTACTCCTTCTGTGGCCTTCATGAATTCTTCCCCGTGAGGGAACCTCCCCCACATATTGCCCTTAATATGTATTAGAATAGGCAGATCCCAATTCTGAAAATAGTTAAGTCTTTTGCCGAGGGTCTGCAGACTAAGGAAGGTTCCCTCATATGGTTGAACTTTTACCTAGGCTTTATTCTGTCTCCATGGGGATTAGCACTTTTAAACAAGTTCCTTCCAAATGTAATCAAAGTTTAATGAGGCTTGAAATATTGGTAGTTTTAAGAATAGGATCAGCTTGGGAATTCTCTAAGAATCTAGGAAAGCCCAGATTAAATGAAATTTCTACGCATTTACATCAAATAGAAATAATTTACAGCATTTTCCCATGTTCATCAAAAAGAGAGGAAAAGCCCTCCTTGACTGGGCATTACCTCTGCTGGGCTCAGGTCCTGTCTCTATCATCACCTTGCTCAGAAGACTTGGACAGGTCACTTCCCCTCTCGGGGCCTCAGTGCAGTATTTGTAAGCCCTCTTCCAACCCTGACCATTCCCCATCTAAGATCTAACCACAATCCTACCTACTGTCTCTTTCAGTCAATTATCTCTTATGCACCTATGTTGTCCTGTTCTGTAGCACAGAGTAATGGTGTACCAGATGCCTAAGACCTCCTCAAGAAAGCCTCATGTGCTGCATTTGTCCTTGGCTGATGACAGAAGGGATAGCATATGGAAAAAGCCAACTGGTCTTCCCCTGTGGGAGGGTTCATTATCCTGGGGCTCTCAGCCCACCCTAAGCTGGAGAAAATTTTCTTTGTGCTCATCCTCCTAATGTACCTGGTCATCCTGCTGGGAAACGGGGTCCTCATCTTAGTGACCATCCTTGACTCCCGCCTACACACGCCCATGTACTTCTTCCTGGCGAACCTCTCCTTCCTAGACATCTGCTACACAACCTCTGCAGTCCCCCTCATTCTTGACAGCTTCCTGACCCCCAGGAAAACCATCTCCTTCTCAGCCTGTGCCGTGCAGATGTTTCTCTCCTTTGCCATGGGAGCCACAGAGTGTGTGCTTCTGGGCATGATGGCATTTGATCGCTATGTGGCCATCTGTAACCCCCTTAGGTATTCCGTGGTCATGAGCAAGGCTACATATGTGCCCATGGCAGCCAGCTCCTGGGCTATTGGTTGTACAGTTTCTGTGGTACACACAACCTTGACAATTCAGCTGCCTTTCTGTGGGAACAATGTCATCAACCACCTTGCCTGTGAGCTACTGGCTGTCCTAAAGTTGGCCTGTACTGACATCTCCATCAATGTGATCAGCATGGGGGTGACCAATGTGATCTTCCTGGGGGTCCCAGTTCTGTTCATTTTTGTCTCCTATGTGTTCATCATTGTTACCATCCTGAGGATCCCCTCAGCTGAAGGGAGGAGAAAGGCCTTCTCCACCTGCTCTGCCCACTTCACTGTGGTGCTCATCTTCTATGGGACCTTAGTTTTCATGTACGGGAAGCCCAAGTCTAAAGATCCCCTGGGGACAGACAAACAAGACCTTTCAGACAAGCTCATCCCCGTCTTCTATGGGGTGGTGACCCCCATGCTCAACCCCATCATCTACAGCCTCAGGAACAAGGATGTGAAGGCTGCTGTGAGGAGCCTGGTGGCTCAGAAATATTTCACCCAGTGATGGAGGGCTCCTCTGTGTTCCCACCCTATGAGATAAAGGACTTCGGATCATTATAGCTGCCTTCAAAAAGACAAGTCATGTAATCCAGAATCCTCTCTTGACCTTCAGTCCATTTTCAGAGAATGTTTAACTTTTCAGAGTATATCTTCTGAGTTCTAGCCACACAGCTGAGAGTTTTGACAGATGCCACACAACAGATCTCTAATTGGATACACAAAGACATTCTGAACACGTGATAAAACTAAGGAGAGAGGAGCCAGCCATCAGAGCGAGCTTGGTGAGTGGCCTGCACTGCGTCTACTTACACAGCCATGCACAGAGGAGAGAGGGTGCTCCCAGCACTGTTGCCATCCCTCCTAGATTCCCCAGGAAGAGTCACAGGAACAAGGAGGAAGTGGGAATTTTCATTTTGGACTGTTTTTGGAAAACAGTCAGTTTGGCTGAAGTATAAGAAGAGACAAAGACAAGTTTTTTACATAGAGAGCTTTTGGGTGGGAACAAGATATTCTGAACACCCCATTTCTTTTTAGCTATGAGAAAATTAAAGGTTTTTTTAATGCACTTCACATTATGAAACACTGCTAGGAAGTTAACGGCAAGAAGGAGTATAGAGTTTGAATTTGATGCTCATCATTTACAGCAATTCCCACTAAAAAGCTAGTATTTGGATAATAACTCACATTCTGGAAAAAAGAAAGATGATAGAAATATAGATAACCAATCAGATAGAGTGATGCTAAATATATTTGAAGACTTTGGGGGGCTAACATTTGATACGTTTCTTTGTTCCAGGATTTCTCAGAGTCTTTAATATGCCACAGTACACTGTGAATGTTCAAGAGATGTAAACTTGGTAGCATTTCCTGAGCCTCCATAGTTCAGCAGGATAAAAACAGGGAAGCTTTTTCTTACCTATGACCTTTGGTGGGTTGCCTAACCTTTTTCAGTCTATTTCTTCATATTTTACACATAACCACATGATTTTACATGAATTAGTTACTATAGATAAGTGCTTTGTAAATGATAAGAACAATGCAACTATTAGATACCAGTTTTGGTCGTATCATGAATGTTGCCCAGTGCTGTGTGCCATGTGGAACAGAGTAAGACACCATCCGTACATACAGCAATAGACACACAAGGTAAATGAGAGATTCAGAGGTGTTAGCAGGTGAATAGAAGCATTTTTATGGCAAGTTCTATGAAATTCTTTGAATATGGCACACATATTTAAAAAGAGAATTTGGAAAGTGAATCCTTTGTGAGAACAGATTTTGGAAGTTTTTGATCAAGTGATATTTACATTTTCTTACATTTATTAGGAATGAATTGCCTAAGGAATAGTGTTTGTTTAATAAAATTTCTGATTCTAATGTTAATCCTGTTACTAATATCTACTCTGCACTAGCAGGGAATAATCTTGCTCTTACAAATACACAAAGGCCATCTAGTGGCCATTTAAGCAAACTTCAGACACTTAGTAGAGCCATGCAACATCATTGTTAGAAGAGGTTTCAGGGATTTTCTTGTTCAACCCTATGCACAGGATGCGTGCTGTTCCTCTCCGATGTCCCTGACCCCAGTCAAATGGCATTTCTTGGACATCTCCAGTAACAAAGAATTCAATACTTCCAGAGTCTAGCTTTTTCCTTCAGCCTTTGCAAACTCTTCCTCGATTTATGCTTAACTCTACCCTCCAGTAGCTTCTACCTTCACTCCTAATTAGGTTTAGTGCCTCTACATGAGATGTACCCAATCTCTTTCCTTCTTGTATGTGAAGGTATTCTGGTCTCCTAAATCCCCTGCAGCCCACACAGCCCCAGACCTTCCTCCCATGCCAAATGCTCTTTGTGCATATCCTCATGATCTATTTAGTGCTCCTGCTGGGCAATGGGGTCCTCATCCTGGGGACTGTGTCCAACTCCTACCAACACATGATCATGTACTTCCCTGGGAACCCATCCTTCTTGTAGATCCACTACACAACCACCTCAGGCCCCTTCATTCTCAACAGCTTCCTAATCTGCAGGAAAACCATCCCCTTCTCTGCCTAGGTGTGCAGATGGTTCTCTCCTTTGCCATGGGAGCCACACAGTGTGTGCTTCTGGGCATGATGGCATTTGATCTCTATCTGGCCATCTGTAACCTCCTCAGGTACCTACTGGTCATGAGCAAGCTGCCTATGTGCCCATGGCTGTCAGCTCCTGGACAGCCAGAAGCATGACTGCCATGGTGCAAACATCTTTAGTGACATGATTACCCTCCTGTGAGGACAACTTCATCAACCACTTTACCTGTGAGAACCTGGTTGTCCTGAAGTTGGTCTCTGCCGACATCTCATCAATGTGATTGATCACTATGGCAGTGGCCAATGTGATTTTTCTGGGCAATCCAGCTCACTATGCGCATCTCTTATGTGATTATCATTGCTACCAACCTGAGGACACCCCCAGCTCAGAGAAGGAAAAAGGCCTTTTCTACCTGCTCTGCCTACCTCACATTCAAGGTTCTATAGAACATGCTCTTTGTGTACAGAAAGTCCAAATCCAAGGACACCACTGAGGGCAGGCAAGCAGGATGTTTCAGACAAGCTCACCTCCCTCTTCGATGGGGTGGTGACCCCTAGGCTCAACCCAATCATCTACAGCCTCAGGAACAAGGATGTGAGGCCATTGTGAAGAACATGGTCCTACGCAAACACGTCATCCAGTGATGGTGGAGGGGTCCTGATAGATCTCTACTCCCTAGTTTCTCTTACCTGAGGGGCTCAGAGGATAAGATAAAGGGCGAATTTCGTCAAAGGTGCATAGGCAAATCTGATTACACAGAACGGTTTGTGTGAATAAGAAAGCATTTAATGGGACATTTCTGTCCCATTCTAGAAGCACTTCTACACAAGTATATACATTGGTCAAGCCTTATACTCATCTTTCCTTGGGATGAATACTGAGCTACTTGATGTCCAGGGAAAATAACTCTTCAAGTTTTAATTTTAACTTACAAAAAGCTCTAGGCTATAGATCTGTAATTCAGTTGCTCCCTGGCCTCTTTCTTTGAACATGTTTGGATGGGTCCTTGATTCATATACCTTTCAACATATCCTACTCCATATTAAACAATAGTAATGTTTTATCTCTGTGCTCATTGTTTCTTTCTCCCTATTTTCATATTAATTCTTAAAACTGTTTCTTGAATTGCTCTCTTCCTGTGTCTTCAAAATTGACCTCTTTTCTTGTCCTCAGTCATGGTCCCCACCAGAAAAACATTCACACCTCGGGAGCACAGAGGAGAGTGCGTAGGTGGTGGCAAAACTGATGTAAGGGTGAAAGACCCAGGTCTTTTTCCTTTCCCCTTGTTATTCACCCCCTTGTTTCTGTCCCTGGATAGCTGAGACCTCCCATAGCAGATCAGAGTGATACGGAAACTGAAATGTATTTAGGAAAATCAAATGAATTCTCTTAACTTCCTGACCTGGCTCAACCATGCATGCAGCCAACTGGTGACCATCAATCGCTTTTCTGCCCAAGAATACCCAACCCTACATGGCAGTCAGAGGGAGAGGAAGGTGATGTTCACTAGCAGACACCTAAGAATAAACCCCTGACTTGTGAGGAATTCCAAGCCACTTCCCAAGTCCAGTTAAAAGAATGAGCGGGATAGAAAGCCTCCGAGAGCTGACATGAACTTTTATCCCAATAGGAAGGAAATAAACTAGTCATCAAAACAAACAGACTTTCCTGGAAAAGAGTTACTGCAGGAAGATGGTGAGACAGTGAAGAAAAATCTCAGTGGGTTCTGCGTGGAATTTGGGAGGCTATTGGATCAATAATAACAAAAGCCATTGATCTAAGAGAAGCTAGGAGCAGAAAAAGGGGCTGGGAGATTAAAATTTGTCCTAGGGAAAAAATTGACATTGTCAATCAAATAAAATCCAGGAGAGAAAGTATTTAAAAGTACACAAAAATACTTAAAACTGAATTATTAAAATAAAAAGAACTTAAGTTTCTCTCTGAGGCTGAGAGGGAAAAAAGAAGAGGGAGAGAGAGCAAGAGACAGAATTTGTTATTAAAAACCTCATAAGAGGTACACCACGGGAATCCATTAAACAATTCAGGATAAGAAAACAGAACAGATGAAAGACAAATAACAAAGGAGGAGAAAAACATTTCATTGAGCAGAAATTCTGCATGTTGATTCATAAAATGTTCATCAATCACCAGGCAAGAATTGTACCAAAAGACCTACCTATGTATAGTCCATCCAAAGGTAAGTTGTGATTATCATATATGCCAAAAGAATTCTATAGAGATTTCCACAGCATAAAACTGTACTTCCCAACAAGGATCAAGAATCTGGCTGCCGCTGGCCTGCTTCCCTGCTGCCCTAAATGTAGATGCCAGAGGAACAAGGCTGACAGAGTGCTGAGGGAAATGGGCCGAGAATCTGAATTCTATACACCCTGACAATTGCACCTATATGACTCTTGAAAAGACATTGTAGGCACGTGCAAACCCAGATAGCACACACCCCTATTATCCCTTATTCAAAAAGATTTTGTTTATAAGTTCTCCCAACAAATAGTTAAAAATAAATAATGGAGGGACTGGGACCTATACGGTAAGTAAGACACAGTAGAGGATGTCTAAATGTCTGAAGACCAACAAAGTCTTGGAGGGGTGGATTGTGGGGGCTTGGGTGAGCCTGGTGGGGGCTATTAAGGAGGGCATGTATTTCATGGAGCACTGGGTGTGGTGCATAAACATTGGCTCTTGGAACACTGAAAAAATAAAATAAAATTTTAAAAAGTCTAATGAACACCTCATACCAAATGTGCTAAGACAAATATATGAAGAAATTATGAGGAAATGCATCGAGGTAAACAGTGACAACAAAGCAATGGTGTAACTCTAGGTACAATTCTAGATGACTTTATTAAGCTCAGAAATTTAGAAAAAGATGTATAGTTATATCCCATTGAAGGTCTCATCTTAAGAAGGATGTGGTAGGAAAGGGAATCTTATAATACATGAGTATAATGCATTGATACTAAAATAACAAAAGTATTAATGTGCTTGTTGAGGGGTGCCTGGGGGTTCAGTCAGTTAGCAGATGCCTTTGGCTCAGGTCATCATCCCATGGTCCTGAGATGGAGCCAAGTTTCCTGCTCCCTGCTCAACAGCTCAACTCAGAGTTTGCTTCTCCCTCTCCCTCTGCCCCAACTCTGCTTCTCGTCTCTCTCTCATGCTCGCTCTCTCAGATAAATGAAATCTTGAAAAAAATATATGCTTGTGGAAATCTTAAGAGAAATACCAGTAGACAAGTATTAGCATGAAGACATTTGAAAGAATAAGAGGATAATGAATGAGCAAAGATACTTTATCAAATGAAAAAGTCATACACTGAACCTGAATAGATTTAAATCATTGAATATTAAATACATGATACATAGTACCCAGTTTTGTAAGGGGCTTCAAGGTTTCTAAAATTAGGATAGATTAGGAGATCTACTGCAACCATTTTATTAATAGATTCAAGAGGAAAAAGTGATCTCATCAACAGATGTTGACAAGCCACTTAATAAAACTTAACATTGATTTCTGGCTTTTTAAAAGTAGCACACTTCAATAGAGGAAACTCCCCCTGACATGAAATAAAGTATCAGAACATCAGCAAGCAGCATGTCTACGACTTGGATGAGGTCACCAGCCTTCAATGTCTACATCACTTTGCAGTCTAGCTAATTAGATGAGATGAGGAAAACAAGGAACATAAATATTGAAAAGAAGGAAAAACCACAAATGTTGTTTAACTGAAAAAAATTTACTCAAATGCCAAAACTACAAGAAATAACAAGGTAGTACACGAGAGGGGCTGTATATAATTCACTGCAGTTAGAAAAGTTTTACAATACCTATGGAAAATATATAAGAAGTATGAAAGGCCTATGTGAATATCATATATTTACAATGACCATATATTAACAGGAGAAGTCATAAGATATTTTCATTTTGAAGAAGCAAAAGTCCAGAATGTAAGCCTCAGGACATTTAACTATCCTCCAAGTGCCCTCATTCAAAGCCCTTCTCCCTCTTGCTGGCAGGTGGGAAGAGCCATTCTCCACCCACTTTCCCATCCTTAGAGCAACCCCAGCTATTAGTTGGGAGGGATGGTCCAAGCGCTGAGGCAAACATGAACGCTCCCTGATCTAAAGGTCTCAGAAGCAAAGAAAACCAGCCTTCAACTCAGTCCATGCTTTTGGAGGTAAACAAAGAGTCTAGAACAGACCACTGACAAATGGAGGCTTTCACAGCTCTGTTTATGTGCTGATTACTTTCCGCCTCATTACAACTCATAACCATTTATCTCACGTTAGGATGATCCTTAAAATCTTCAAGAGATTACAGCCTCCAATGAAAGTGTTTACTGACATAACCAAATGGAACATCCCACATGGTCACAGACAACAGATGATTAAAGAAATTACCCAAATAGGTGAAATCAGAGCATTTCAAACAAGACCTAGTCATGATCAAAACAAAACAAAACAAAAACAACAACAAAAACTTTCAGCATTGAACTGGAGGTCCCAGACAGGGCAGTAGGGCAAGAAAAGAGACAAGCCTATCAAATTTGAAGGAAAACGAAAATTGTCACTACTCACTGGTGTTAATATTGCCCACTATATACAAAATCCTAATACCTTTGAGATATATTATAAATATTGAAAAGAGTGTTCCTCAACACGAAATCAATGTACTAAAAAATCTATGGCATTTCCACATTCCAGCAGCAGGTTATGAAATATTTTAAAACATGTGAAGAAATATAAATGTACATGTTTGTATATTTAAATATAAGCATGCATGTTTAGATATTTAAATATAAGTTTTAATATAGGATTGTATAGAATATAAAATTTAATATTTATTTTAATATATATTAAATTATATATTGTATTATATAATTTTATATTAAATTAATACATATTAATTTCATATGTATTAATTTAATATATATTAATATATGTGTTTTGAATGTTACTAAAATAGAGGAATGTTTCCTATTCATGGGCCAGGAAATTCACTATGGAGATATTAGTTCTCCTCAAATTCATCTATAGATTCAATGTAATGCCAATTTATAAACCTCCAAAGCATTATTCTACAACTTAAGAAGTTGGCTCCATAATGTATAGAGAAAAACAAAGGACTGAAAACAGCCCAGACACATTTGAAGATGTACTGGGTGGGGATAAAGGGACATACCCTATGACATATCAAAGTATACTATATAGCAATACTGATTGGGGCAGCATAACACCAACACAGCAACAGACAAATAAACCAATGGAAAATAATAGAGATTCCATACATCACACTAAGAAGAGAAAGGACAAGAACCATATGATCCTCTCAACTGATGCACAAAAAACATTTGACAAAATACAGCATCCTTTCTTGATTAAAACTCACCGCAGTGTAGGAATGGAGGGGACATATCTCAATCTCATTATAGCCATATAAGAAGAGCCCACAAGAATGTCATTCCCAATTGGAAAAAACTGAGAGCTTTCCCCCTAAGGTCAGGAACAGGACAGGGATGACCACTCTCACCACTGCTGTTCAACACAGTGCTAGAACACCCAGCCTCAGCAATCAGACAACAAAAAGGAATAAAAGGATTCCAAATAGTCAAAGAAGAAGTCAAACTCTCATTCTTCAGAGATGAGGAAAACACTCATCTCTGAACACTCAATGTGGAAAACACTCAATGTGGAAAACCCAAAAGCCTCTACCCACAAACTGCTAGGTCTCATATAGGAATTAAGCAAAGTGGAGGGTATAAAAATCAGTGCACAGAAATCAGTTGCTTTTCTATAGAGTAATGATGAGACAGAGGAAAGAGAAATCAAAGAATCAATCCCCTTTACAATTGCCCCCCAAAACCTTAAGAAACCTAGGAATAAACCTAACCGGAGAGGAAAAGGATCTGTACTCTGAAAACTATAGAACACTTGTGAAAGAAACTGAGGAAGACACAAAGAAATAGAAAAACATTCCATGCTCACATATGGGAAGAACAAATATTGTTAAAATGTCCATGCTACCCAGGCCAATTTACACATACAGTGCAATCCCCATTAAAACACCATCACCATTTTCCACAGAGCTGGAACAAATAATCCTAAAATTTGTATGGAAAGACCCTGAAGAGCCAGAGGAATGTTGAAAAAGGAAACCAAAGCTGGTAGCCTCACAATTCTGGACTTCAAGCTCTATTACAAAGCTGTAATCCTCAAGACAGTATGCTACTGGCACAAAAACAGACACATAGATCAGTGGAACAGAATAGAGAACCCAGAAATGGACCCTCAATTCTACCATCAACTAATCTTCAACAAAGCAGGAAGGAACGTCCAGTGGAAATAAAGACAGTCTGTTCAACAAATGGTGTTGGGGAAATTGGAAAGCCACACGGAGAAGAATGAAACTGGACCATTTTCTTACACCATACATAAAATAAACTCAAAACGAATGAAAGACCTGAATGTAAGACAAGAATGCATCAAAATCCTAGAAAAGAACACACAGGCAGCAACCTCTTCAATCTCAGATGCAGCAACTTCTTGCTAGACATGTCTCCTAAGGCAAGGGAAACGAAAGCAGAAGTGATATACTGAGACTTCATCAAGATTAAAAGCTTTTACACAACAAAGGAAACAGTCGAAAAACCAACCTACAGAATGGGAGAAGGTATTTGCAAACGTCTTTTCAGATAAAGGGCTAGTACCCAAGATCTATAAAGAACTTATCAAACTCAACACCCAAAGAACAAATAATCCAGTCAAGAAATGGGCAGAAGACATGAACAGACATTTCTGCTAAGAAGACAACCAGATGGCCAACAGACACCGGAAAAACTGCTCAACATCACTCAGCATCAGGGAAAAACAGATCAAAAGGACAGTGACATGCTACCTCATACCAGTCAGAATGGCTAAAATTAACAAGTCAGGAAACGACAGATATTCGTGAGGATGTGGAGAAAGGGGAACCCCCCTACACTGTTGGTGGGACTGCAAGCTGGTGCAGCCACTCTGAAAAAGAGCATGGAGCTTTCTCAAAAAGATAAAAATAGAGCTACTCTATGACCCAATAATCTCATTACTGGGTATTTAACCTAAAGATACAAATGTAGTGATCCAAAAGGGTTCCTGAACCCCAATTTATAGCAGCAATGTCCATGATAGCCAAACTATGGAAAGTGCCCAGATGTCCATCAATAGATGAATGGAAAAGAAGATATATATATATACATACACACACACACACACACACACACACACACACACATATATACACATACATATACACAACACATACACACACATACATGTATGTATGTATATGTATACACCACATACAATGGAATATTTCTCAGCTATCAAAAAAGGAAATCTTACCATTTGCAATAATGTGGATGGAACTAGAGGGTATTATCCTAAACGAAATAAGTCAATCAGAGAAAGACAACTATCCTATGACTTCACCACATGTGGATTTTAAGAAACAAAACACAGCCTCATAGAAGAAAGGAGGGGAAATAAAATAAGACAAAAACAGAGAGGGAGACAAACTATAAGAGACTCTTACCTACAGGAAACAAACTGAGGGTTATAAAAGGGGAGGTGGGTGGAGAGATGGGGTAACTAGGTGATGGGCATTAAGGAGGGCGCCTGGTGTAATGAAAGCTGGGTATTATATGCAACTGATGAATCCCTGAACTCTACCTCTGAAATTAATAATAATCTGTTATTAATTGAATTAAATAAAATATAATTTTAAAAAAGAAGAGAAATCCCAGAAATAGACACATGCATGTTTGGAGATTTGATATATAATACACGTGATGTATTACACATCACTGGAGAAAGGGTTGGTCACAAATGCAAACAAGACAATTGGAAATACGTGTATCAAGGAGAAGTGTATAAAATATTTATAGTGTATATGGACCACATGCCTCCATCAGAAAGGATGAATACCCAACTTTTTTAGCAACATGGATGGGACTGGAAGAGATTATGCTGAGTGAAATAAGTCAAGCAGAGAGAGTCAATTCTCATATAGTTTCACTTATTTGTGGAGTATAACAAATAACATGGAGGACAAGGGGAGATGGAGAGGAGAAGGGAGTTGAGGGAAATTGGAAGGGGAGATGATCCATGAGAGACTATGGACTCTGTAAAACAACCTGAGGGTTTTGAAGGAACGGTGGGTGGGAGGTTTGGGGAACTGGGTAGTGGGTATTAGGGAGGGCACATATTGCATGGAGCACTGGGTGTGGTGCAAAAATAATGAGTACTGTTACGCTGAAAAGAAATTAAAAAAAAAAAAAGATGACATGAAAAAAAATATTTATAGCAGCATTCAACTAGAAGGCAACCCAATGATCCATCAACGTAGAATGTATAAATAAACTGTGCTATATTCATATAATGGAATTTAGCAATACAAATTAATGAATTTAGCCATACTCATAAATATTAATGAGTCTAGCGAACATAATATTGACTAAGGAATCAAGACAAAAAGAAAACCTATAAGGGTTCAACTGACAATGATGGTTGTACTTTTTTAAGATTTTGTTTATTTCTTTGTTAGAACGGGAACACAAGCAGGGGGAGCTGCAGGCACAGGGAGAAGCAGCCTCCCTGCTGAGCAAGGAGACCCATGTGGGACTCCATCCCAGGACCCTGGGTTCATGACCTGAGCCAAAAGCAGACACAACCAACTGAGCCACCCAGGCATCCCTATATTGAGTTTAGAGAGAGGAAAGCCTAGACTACACTGTTTAAGGATGTATACATTGGTCATAAAACTCAAGAAAAGCAAGGAAATGATTAAATTCATCAGCAATGTGGTTCTCTCTGGCAGGAGAGGATAGATTGGGCAGGAATATCCAGGGAGCTTCCAAGGTACTGGCAATGTTCTACTCCTTAAATTAGGAGATTGTTACTTTATTAGTCTTTAAATAAAATAAATGAGTTTGATGTACTTTCATATGCATTTACATATCGGTGCTACTTTTCACATGTTAAATTTCTAAATTATTAAAGATGTGATACCACTTCTCATCTTTCAGATTGGCAAAGACCAAAAAGAGTTCTTGAGACTAAACTACTATATTAGCAGAGTGTGGAAAACAAACATGTCAGACATGCTAATGACAGGAATGTGTAAATTTGTCAATACCTAACAAAATTACAAATGTACAGAAACAGGTATATTTTTATGATGTGCTAAATTATGAGTTCATAAGGAAATTTGCTGTACCATTGATTATAACAGCATAAGATTGTAGAAGTTTGAAGGTCTAAACATTCATCACTATTAGACTGGTTAATTAAATGATGGCACAAACTTAAATGGAATATATTCTGCCATTTAAAAGAACAAGACAGTATATTGTCTGGCTCAGTTGGTTGAGCATTTACCTTGGGCTCAAATCATGAGCCTTCTTGCCTCTCTGCCTGCTTGTGTGCTCTCTCTCTCCTTCTCTCTCTGACAAATAAATAAATAAATAAAATCTTAAAAAAAAAAAGGTAACAATTTACAAACAAAAAAACAAAAGAAAAACAAAAGAAACTAGTCCAGTTTTTATTCTTTTGCGTGTAGTTCTCCAGTTTTTTCAACACCATTTACTGAAGAGACTGTCCGTTTTACATTCTTGTCTCCTTTGTTATAGACTAATTGATGAGATAAGCATGGGTTTATTTCTGGTGGTTATCCTGTTCCTCTGATCAATGTCTATTTTTGTATCAGCATCCAAGTGTTTTGATTACTGTAGCTTTGTAGTATAACTTGAAATGTGCTATTATGTCCCTAGGTTCTTATTCCAGGAAATAGAATTTAAAAGGTTAAACAAGGGACGCCTGGGTGGCTCAGTGCATCAGTCTGCTGCCTTCGGCTCAGGTCATGATCCCAGGG